>NW_017256212.1:1668791-1742421 GCF_001594055.1 Mycetomoellerius zeteki
TCATCCAATAGCAGCGAGAGCTCATTGATCCGCTCCGCAACAGTTGAGTCTGCTGAACGCGACCAATGATCTGCATTTCGTAAATGGAGATTCATTATTCTTTTTACCTGAATACACTATTTACGCTGTTCTATTTTAAGCCATATTTATTTGTAGTCGTTATACATATTCTCATTGCAGAACATGTTTTCCATCACTTTGGTAAACATTGATAGTTATCAGTCATCTCCGATACCCGAGCTGGATGTGACTTTCTCAGAGTTCCGTGGTTCCGAGGTAAAAAAAGTACCGATAATCAGAGCATTCGGGTCAACTGCCACAGGTAAATGAATAAAAGTAGCAGATAATCTTATTGTCATGTTTCATAATATGTTACAGATTATGCTAAACTGTATATTATCAAAAAATTTTGTTGTTTATAAAGTTTGACGGTTTTCAGGAAAGAAGACATGCTTGCACATTCATGGTGTCTTTCCATATCTATATGTCCCATGTACTGTCCAGGAGAATACGGATAGCTATGCTTATCAACTAGCTGCAGCGATTGATTCTGCACTGAATACATCTTTTGGTTCCACTTTATCTACCAACCAACATGTATACAAAATTCAACGGGTATCAGGAATGTAAGCAAAATTTAAATTGTGATGGATCAGTAATTTTTATTTTTAAGAGATAGAGAAGAAAGATATTTATTTTTCTTCATTTATTTATCATTTTATTTTTTGCATAATATGTATGTTACTTTGTAGACCTTTCTATGGTTATCACGAGAAAGAACATTTGTTTTTTAAAATATATTTTTATAATCCAGCCATAATTAAAAGGACGGCAGATTTGCTGCAGGTAAATGGTTCTGCTTTCTTTTGTACAGAAGATATAATCATATAGTACTGTATGCAATTTTAAGGAAAAGATATTGAACAATTTGAAACGAACTTTTCAGAATGGTGTTGTTCTCAATCAAACTCTGCAGCCATATGAGGCACACATTCCTTATATTCTACAATTTATGATAGATTACAATCTATATGGCATGAATTTAATCAATTTAAATAGCGTAAAATACAGACACTCTTTGCAAGGATGTGCAACAGAAAATAGCCAAAACAGGTCGTCAATGGATTTTCTAGATTCAGAAGCATATCTTCCGATATCGATAACAAGGCAAAGCATATGCGAGTTAGAAGTGGACGTGCATGCTTCGGAGATTCTGAATAGACAAAGTGTCAATGAAAAATTAGAGCTGAATCCTGGTCTTGCTGCGATTTGGAATGAAGAGAAAGCAAGGAGAGCCGAAACTGGTCTAGAAAATGCAAAGTCGCAACTATTATATCCCAAAACTCCCAGCAAAATTATTCTACCGCCAACTAGCAATGATGTTTATCAAAAGGATCAATTATTAAAAAGACTGAATGCTATATCACAAGTATTTCACATTGTTCCCATTAGATTATGATAATTTAATTAATATACATGTATGTTAATTCGATTTAATTCTTTTATTTTAGACCAACGAGACAATTACTTCAAATACGACGGTATCTTCATATCCTATTGAAGTAGAAGATAATGAAAATGTCTTAAATGCATCTCATATTTTAAACCATAACGAATCTCTTGTATCTGAAGAAAATCTTGAAAGAACAGTTTCTGATAATTATAAGTTGTTGCAATTGGTATCGTCAGCATTTTTAGATGCAACTCGAAGTCAAAGTAATGTGACGGATACTAGTTTTTGTAAGTATGTTTTATTCACTGGTACATTGCTGAGTCTATTATAAAAATATTTACATTAAAGTAAAAATAAAATTTATTTTGTACATAGTGGATGCAGATGATATACAACTGGTAGATATGCTAGCTGATTTAGCGGAAGAAAATGAGATTGCGCATAATGTAGATGACGATAGCGTTCTTGGATCTCAATATTCTATGTTCAACGAACGAATTAAGGACGATCCAGAGGAAGAAGTTGAGGATTTAAATATCACAAGTTTTGATCTAGACTTAAGTTCTTGGGAATCAGTGTACAATCAGAGATCCAATCAACATGACGATACAGTAAAAGTTGTAGATAATAAGCAGAACATCGAATCTGCAGATGATTCAAACGTTACTGAAGAAAATGTCTGTGATGTCACGCTCGTGAATTTTCCACAAGTTGATGGAGTTGATGATTTATATGAGATGGTATCAAAATATGAGGAAGAAATTACAAATAGTTTAAGTAATAAAGATAATATAGCATGTTGTATGACAATTCAATGTCTTCCTAAAATAATAATTAAAAATTCTAAAAATAATTATGTTCCTGTCATTAATGCGAGAAAAGCTGATATTATGTGTACCTTATATAGAAATTTTAATTTAATGAATATTATTAAATATATAAATGTAAATGATCCCAATAGATATCACTTAAGAAAAGAATTATATAACTTTGTAAATAGATATTATTTTCATATATTTTTTAAAACAAGCAAACATTTGCAAGGTATGAATGTAAAGCATCTGCATACTGATATAAGTTTTGTCGTAAAAAAGAAACGTTATTTAAAAGATAATAGAAAAAGAATGATATATAATAAGAAGACAGAAGAATTATATGCTGCTCGATGGCAGTTGCAATTAGATCATCGGGACTTAGATGTTTATGATATAGATGAGATAGAAACATTTGAAACCACGGAACATGTCAATTATATAACAAATTATGAAGAAAACAAGTGTAATTGTGAAGAAAAATTGAAATCTTGTATTCAAGAAGAAGGCCTTTTAAATAGCAATCACTGCTTTTATCACAAACTGTATGATTTTTCAGTAAACTTTACAATATCGAATGTTGATGGGGCTACAGCTGACTCGAGCGATGCTGAATCCGAAGCGGATGTGACAATTGAAAGACAAGAAAAACGCGTGTGCACTTATAAGTCTGATAAAAAGAACGCACCACAAAGTATAGTTCAGATTACTCCGAAGAAAAGAAAATTTGATTCTCAAGACGACGATCAGGAGTCATCCAGTAAACGAAGAAACATAGCTAAAACGCCAAAAAGAAAGTATAATTCTCCAGGCAAGGCGCCTCGAAGTCCACAGTTGTCAGGAAATTATTCGCCTCTTAATATTACTATTACATCTCCGAAATCCAGTAAAAGTCCTGTTCGACAATGTGAATCTCCGAAAAGAAATCAATACATGCCGATACCCGATATTCCTTCAACTTCTGCTACACCAAAACACAAAAAACGTCCGTTACGTGTGAGCTTGCTTCGTGAAAAATTTTTAAACTCGGATCTAGGTAATTCAAGTAGATCCGCTTTAACCGAATAGGAATTCTGTTATGTAATTAGATTTACGAGTATTCTCATCGATCATATTCTCATCGATCCAAATTCATATTGTAATTCAAGTAATTTTATTATATTTATTAAAAATTAATGTTTTATGGAAATAACATGCCATGCTTTCAATTTAATAGTGATGTTTTATTAATAATAGATTTTTACTATTTTTTATATATAAGTGAAAGATTTTTCTTTCTTTTTCAGAAAATGATGGCACTGATAACAATACTGATAATGAAATAGATACTGCGTAAGATCTGTATATCTTGTATAGTTAAAAAATTTTAATTATTTAAATCATTTAAGTAATTTTTGTTATATATATATATATTTGTAGCAGTGTTGTAAAAATTAATAAAACGTCAACGATTCACGAATTAATACAAGATCACCAAAAGGGAACGGAAAGCAATGAAAAATCATTGATTAAAACGAATAAAGAGATTCGTAAAAGATTGTCCTTCTTGGATGATGAAGAAGATACTTTTGTAAAATCAGGTCATAACGATAATCAATCTGAAACTTTAATCACACTTGGATATTCGAGTAATCAAGTACATGCAGAGGCAACTACACTTATCTCCGGCAATGCAAACAGTGATGATAGTGTCCCAAACAGTCAATGTACAGAAAAAAGTATTAATGATATATCTCCCGAAAGAAACTATGCGTCAGACATACGAAACTTGGCAAAGAAGTTCATAAAAATTCATAGTGACGTTATTCCTGAAACTGATCTAGACGACGATGAAGAAGATGTATGTAATACAACTTTCACCCAACATCTCAACCAAAAGATAGAGAGCGACAGTCAAAGTTCGTCGTCGGAACGGAGGGCTCATCGTTCATCAAAAAATGCAATAATGACAATAACAACGAAGTACAAGCCTCCTAGTCCTGGAAGGATTTTGGAAAGTATGACGATGTACGGCATTCCGAAATATAGATCGCAAAAACCGTTTTTCGGCAATAAACTCGATCTCGCGAAACAGAAAGAATCATTGAACTCTAACGCTCCGTATTTTGACGAACCTGCGTTTAAATCTAGTCTGGAAGAGATCACGAGTATTAAACTGTGGCGAAGAATGAAGGTCAATGAATTTTATCCATCTGGAGCGAATATAAAATCTTATCACATCAAACGGACGCTTGCAGGATATAACTCGTTAACAATTAAACCACTTATGGAACCACCATCTTCTAAGAATGTTAGAGATTGGATTAGAGCTAAAAAATACATATCGGAAAAAAATTCTGATGCTAATTCGTATAAACAGAATAAAGAAAAGGCGTTAAATGTACAAGACGTACCACAGCCATCGATTAATGCCACTAACAAAAAGATTAAATCCCAGCCAGGAACGTCTAATAATTTAATCAATAATGATTCAAACGTGGAGCATCATATAGATTCACTAATGCCTCAACAAAGCATGCTGAATAGAATATCTGACGAAACCAGGAAATTAGAGACACAACATTCTAATGATTCATTGATATCAGAAAAGAGTTTAGATCCTTCCTTAAAAAGAGCACTAGCAAATCCATTATTACATAAACAGGATAAGACGCAGCTAGGTGTTTCGTACGGTCAAATTGAATGTTCATCTAAAGGAAGCTACGGAAGTAATGTCTCGAACGAAAATCTTCAAAAAGCTAGAGCAGTAACAGTAGTAAGTGTGTTATTTTAATTCTATTTGTATGTGGCAAATCTAGAGTTCGTTTTACGTCTCTTTAAATTTTCCGCAGCATCAGTATTTAACGTTATTGTCTCTCGAAGTGCATGCTGTTACTCGAGAAAATCTCCTCCCTGATCCACAGTGTGATTCTATTGCTGCGTTATTTTACGCAATTTACAATGACGCTCCAACAGATGCTACGACAGATAAGCAGAGAGAACATGGTGATTAATACTAACAATTTTATGTGAAGAATATTTTCTTGAAACTTTGTTTTGCGAATCGAGAAACTTAACATTTCTTTAAGTATAACGAAAACTTATCCACGATATTTTGTTTATTTTAGGCGCTATAATTATAAATTCTAACTCTGTAAGCGAAAGACTCAACAAGATCCATTCTGCTAGTGCAAGGTGTCCAATTTTATATGTTACAACGGAACAGGATGCGTTCAACAGCCTTATAAAATTGATTGAACGGCACAATCCAGACATTCTACTTGGCTGGGAAGTGGAGGCTCTTTCATGGGGCTACGTTTTCCAACGAGCATTTCATCTTGGTCTCAATAACTTTCCACTGAGAATCTCGAGAGTTCCACACATGCAAATATATTCTAAATCCAATGCTCACACAATTGAAAAGGACGACATAGGTGATGTAAAAGTACCTGGCCGTAATCTTCTCGATGTCTGGAGGATTATGAGACATGAAGCAGGTGAGACATTTTCTATATCTTTTAAGATCGATTTATATTTTTTTTCTATTCAAAAGACTATGAGAATAATTTAATTTCTTCCAGCATTATTGACGTACACCTTTGAGAACGTCATGCATCACGTTTTACATGAAAGAATTCCGTGTCCTTCCTTCAAGACGTTGTCCAGTTGGTGGAAACAGGAGAGCATGATAATAAAAAGCAGAGTTATACATCATTATATCATCAGAGTTGTGGGTACTCTTAAGCTTCTAGGTCATTTGGATGTTATAGGTGAAAATTAAAAATTCAAATTCTCTTAAATTGTCTCTTTACGCTTATTTATGATATTTATTATTATTTATTTCTAACTTTTTAAATTCATTATTTTATTCTAAAGTTTCATTATAGGTCGCACGTGTGAACTTGCCCGACTTTTCGGTATACAATTTTACGAAGTTTTTTCGCGAGGTTCGCAATTTCGCGTGGAGTCTATGATGCTCAGATTAGCGAAACCCATGAACTACATTCCGATCTCGCCATGCATGCAGCAGAGAGCCAAGATGCGAGCTCCAGAGTGTCTGCCATTGATCATGGAACCCGAGTCTAAATTTTATACCGATCCATTGATCGTACTTGATTTCCAAAGTTTATATCCGAGTATGATCATTGCTTATAATTATTGTTTCTCCACCTGTTTAGGAAGAATAGAACACATAGGCCAGTGAGTATATCTATAATATCAGAAAAATCAGATTAAACTCATTAAGTTGATATCTTCCTCTATTAGATACGGGCCGTTCGAGTTTGGTGCAGCAACATTAAGAGTAAGGAAGAACATAGCATTAAAGTTGCAAGACAAAATAAACTTTTCGCCTTGCGGCGTAGCCTTTGTAAAGAAAGAAGTACGTCAGGGAATACTACCGCGTATGCTTTCGGAAATTTTGAATACACGTCTGATGGTGAAGGAATCTATGAAGCTGCATCCGGCAGAAAATCGTACGTTGCAGCGCGTTCTTCATTCTCAGCAGTTGGGTCTCAAGTTAATTGCAAATGTTACTTACGGCTATACATCCGCCAATTTTAGCGGTAGAATGCCGTGTATCGAGGTACAATGTTTTAATAAGATATATAAAGATAGAATAAAAATTTGATAAAATTTTGTAATATGCTGCGAAAATGATTTCATTTTTTAATAGATAGGTGATAGCGTAGTTAGCAAAGGACGAGAGACATTGGAACGTGCGATCAAATTGGTGGAAACCACACCAAGATGGGGTGCACGAGTAGTTTATGGGGATACAGATTCTTTATTTATACTATTACCTGGGAAATCTCGAGAAGAGGCGTTTACTATCGGCGAGGAAATCGCAGATGCTGTTACTGCAATTAATCCCCCGCCCGTGAAGCTTAAATTTGAGAAAGTTCTCTATCCATCTATTCTGCAAGTAAGTTATTAAAACATAAGATTAATGATTACACAGGCCTGCAAAATTGGAGGTGTTGAAAGTTGATTAGGATTTAACAATGTTTTCTTATGTAATTTTTTGCGCTGAATCCTAATCTGGCTGCAGAATTGCTCTATTACGTCAAGATTTCGAGATATTCTAATTTAAAACTGCCAAAAAAGCCGTTTTCAACCATATTTTAAATTAAATTAAAAATTAAGAAAATTTTTGTTGTCAAATCCATCAATGATATCATTTACTACTATACGGCCATATATGGCCCCTTCAAAATCCATTTTGAACCATCTCAAAGCAATTTTTTCTTTCGGAGATATACTTATTCAAAGTTCAACGAATTGTACGTCATAAGAGCCTAATCTGCATACCATTGTATTAAAACAATATTTCTGGACAGATTAGCTGACTCTTCTACCTTTTGTCACAGAATATTTTTAAATCTGCGAGAATTGTTATACTTTCACTGTTCATGTCTTACTAGTATTTGTTGCTGTTTCTATATATATAAGTGTCGTTGTACCACTAGAGACAGCAACATAAAATACTAGTAAGACATGAACAGTGAAAGTATAACAATTCTCGCAGATTTAAAAATATTCTGTGACAAAAAGTAGAAGAATCAACTAATCTGTCCAGAAATATTGTTCTAATACAACGGTGTACAGATTAGGTTCCTATGAGGTACAATTCATTGAACTTTGAATAAGTATATCCCCGAAAGAAAAAAATCGCTTTGAGATGGTTCAAAATGGATTTTGAAGGGGCCATATAGTAGTAAATGATATCATTGATGGATTTGACAACAAAAATTTTCTTAATTTTTAATTTAATTTAAAATATGGTTGAAAACGGCTTTTTTGGCAGTTTTAAATTAGAATATCTCGAAATCTTGACGTGATAGAGCAATTCTGCAGCCAAATTCGGATTCAGCGCAAAAAATTACGTAAGAAAACATTGTTAAATCCCAATTAACAGAACCATGCAGATCTGTGTTATTATATATAAAACAAAGATCATGATTATATTGTTAAATTTAAAATTTTAGACGAAAAAGCGATATTGCGGATATATGTATGAAACTCGCGATCAGGAGAAGCCCGAGTTCCTGGCTAAAGGGATCGAGACGGTTCGCAGAGATGGATGTCCTGCAGTTTCTAAAGTAAAAACAGAAATAACAATAAACGCGCTAAGAAGAAAATCCTTATAACTTTAATATTAAATATTCGCATATTGCAGATACTTGAAAAAGCCCTCAAAATTTTATTCGAGACGAAGGATGTCTCCCTGGTAAAGCAGTACGTAATCAAGCAATTTGATAAGATCTTTCAGCGACGTGTATCCATCCTGGATCTTACATTTGCAAAAGAATTTCGTGGAATGCACGGATACAAAGCCAACGCTTGTGTGCCAGCATTAGAGCTGACACGCAGGCTGATCAAGAAAGATCCTCGCGCTGTGCCGCGCACTAGCGAGCGCGTCCGCTATGTCATCGTCGCAGGTGCACCAAACCAAGCGCTCATTCATTGCGTGCGCACACCGATGGAAGTCGTCGCCGATCCGTCGTTAATTCCGAACTCTGTGTATTACATAACGAAAGTCATCATACCGCCCCTCAATCGCTGCTTTAACTTATTCCGGATCGACATTAATGCGTGGTAAATGTGAAAGCTCTGAAGATTTAAACATATTGTGTATTTCAAATAATCCTTGTTTGTGTCTCTTATTATAAAAAAAATACTATAATGTAACTATTGAATACTCTCTTGAAGAATACGCTCTCGGACTTTTAAATATAATTATAATACGCGTAATTACTGTTTCATCGAATTGTAATCGAAGATAATGAAATACCGCATTTACAGGTACAAAGAAATCTCCCATCGTTCGAATTTCGATAATATCGCACACTTAGGAGGAGACAATCCAAAGTCCACTATTTGCCAGTTCTTCAGTTCCGCGTCGTGCATTACCTGTGGGGAACAGACCAATAAAGAGATTTGTCCAGATTGCCTTTTGCAACCAAGCCGGACCGTCCTCATACTTCTCGAAAAGATAAAACAGTTGGAAAAAAATCATCAACAAATTACTGCTGTAAGCATAAACGCAGAGAAGAGATTTATGCGAACATGTATCCTTAGACGTGAATATTTATATTAAGCTATAAATTATAGCTAATAATCATTTAATTTTAATGAACTTTTTTTAGATCTGTCATTCCTGCATTGGACGATTGGGTGACATAGAATGCGTGTCTTTGGACTGTCCTGTTTTATACCGAATGGCACAAACTCGTAAAGAGCTCGCGCAAGTTTCCTACTTGAATAGTATTATTTATGGAAATAATTCTACTGGAATCAAGGATTTAAATGCAGTTGCTGAATGGTATTGATTACAAAGGAAATAAATTCTTACCTATAAATATGCACGCGCAATTAAAAGAGAATTAGTACTCTAATTTTATTTAAATTATAAATATTTTTTGTAAAATAGTGCTGTTAATTATTGTAAATTACTATAAGAGTCATTTCCACCAATATAAGAGTAACTTTAATTTTGGTTTATAATTTATTGTTTAGCTTTTTCTTATTCTTAGAATTAAAAAAATTTTTTAAAAGTCAAATTGAATCGAGATTAGAGTTAATCTTACATTGGTGGAACCAGGCCTTAGTGATGAATTATTTTTACAATTAAATATTCTAAATTGAATACTACATGAATTTTAATTAAATTCCCATTATTTCTATATCAGTTATCTCGCTCATATATTTTTATTTATTAATATTCAATAAAGAAAATTACTTCTTTCTGTGTTGTGTTCCCCAATTTATAATAACTTATATATTTTAAAAGTAAAAGTATAGATTTCGCTCGTATTAAGCAATAGCAAAACGTAAAGAAATCAGGTTAATGATCGAGCCAATTAAGATGTCATCTATCAATTCCCATTAATTTTACACACTAGGAGCTCAAGATTAGCACAAGTTTCACATTATGACAATATTATAATAGCGACTACACATTATTTATTGCGTTTATACCGACAATATTATATTAGTGACATGATTAATTATTAAGGTTTTTTATTTTTACTGAAGAAGTTTCACGAAATGTATGATTTGATTTTACATAATAAATGTTTTAATTATAATTAACTTATACATTTTAATTGACTCGATCATTGATCTGATTTCTTTACGTTTTGCTATTACATATTTTACATTGTTTGTGTACATAAAAAAGTGTAAATTTAACAAATATATAATAATAATACGGAAAATTTCTATGTAAACGTAATATTGAAAAGTGGCATAACTTTTGTTCAATATTATTTATAAGTATTATAATGCTTATAAATTTAATTAATTTAATCAATAGTTATTATTTAATTATTATTTAATTTTGAAATTAATATTTATATTTATTTCAACGGTTGGAAAAAAAGGTAAAAAACTTGTCAATCGGTAAACACATTAGGTCTGTTCGCCTTGCTTGCACTTTTGGCACTCGGCATCTTTGCTTTCTCTCTTTTCAAGGCCAAATAATATCTCTCATTTTAAGTGCAAAAATATTTGGGGATTTCATGCAACGCGAACAGACCTATTGACAGTCGAAATGTCAATATTATAATTAGGGAATTTTTGCAATACCATTCATCCAGATACGGTGACGCTAAAGTCACGTTATCTTCTTTTTAACAATTAATTGAGAAAAAGAATGTGACTTTAGCGTTCACCGTATTTGAATTCACGTTATTGCAAAACTCTATTGCAAAACTATCGGGTTCACAAATAGTAACGAAAATTTATAAAATGCTGTTTTCATATAAAGAACGGATATGCGATTGGTTGTTGATTCGCGAGACAACAAATGAGAAATGCGTATTTTTCACAGCTGCTTCGTCGCAACCAATCAGTGATGAGCAATCAACAGCTTCGTTTTCCCTCCAAATGGAAGTAAATTGATATAAGTTGGTCCACGTCACGGGACTAACAACAATTATAAGTATTTAAAAGATCGTTGCCCCATGTGGTCGCATGTAAATGAGACGAAAATCTGAGGAAAGGACGACTTTTCTCGCTGATAAGTCGCGAAACTTGTATGAATCCTGATAAGAGCAGAGGGACATCAAATTACTGTAGTGGTTAGTAATGGTAGTTCACATTAAAGTGCCTCGATCATTGTTCCTGCAGCGGCATTGGAACTTATTGGAACGGTATTAACGATTCAGATTCAAGGCGCTTTTGTTTGTGACTCTCGTTTTTGTCCCCCCCTCCCCCTTCCATGTGAATAGCTCAACGATTTTGAAAATTTTGAGCAATTCCGAAAAGAAATCACATCCTTGCGACCTTCTTTCATAGTATAATTGCTGCATGTATGCCATGTACGACGATGCGTTTACGAGGTGAACACTATTGGAACTATCTTCATCTCCATTAGATCTGCTAGATAAGTGTATCAAACCGTTATTTGCAGCATAATTATGTCGTGTCCGTGTCACAGACACGGTTCGTAGATTCTGTTGTGACAGTGAGATGCTCGAGCTTGTTACCTCGGTCGATCGTCGTTCCCTAGCTGTGACTGTTCGCGAGCTTCTGCTTCTGTCATTTAAATACAATGTCCTCCAAGAATATGTCATCCTCTTCTAAGATCTGTTCCTTCTGCAATTTGGCCGAGGATAATGAGCTGGAATATGGAAAAATCTACGAGCACAATGGGATTGTCACCCACTATTATTGTTTGGTAAGTTTTTGACATTGCAATAATAATCTTGAATACATCAAGATGTTGGTCTATCTGATCTCTATTTCCATGAATATGTTCAAAAGATATCTAGATTTAATGCTGATTCTACAATGAGTCAGTAGTCAGAAATCTTAAGTCTTAACCGGTTTTAACCTAAACATGTGATTATGATTTTTTGCATCTACTAGTTGTACAGCAAGTCGTTTAGCTCGATTAATGGGAAGGAATAAAGTCGAATTTGATCAGTCTTAAGAAAATCGGTAGTTTTAGTCGTACGAGTTGGCTGTTGGTCAACTCTACCGATTCATTGATAAGACTTAGGACTACCGACTGCCTACTCATTATAGAATCAGCTTAATGGCCATTCTACAATAAGTCAAGAGATTAGTCATAAATCAGAAGTTAGAAGCTGAAAATTGACGATTGTGATTGGTCAATTTCCAACTTCTAACTTCTGATTTATGACTAATGATTTATTGTAGAATGGCCATAAAAGATGCCTGTGTTTTGTTACAGAACTTTCATTCACTAAATATTAAACAAACCTACACCTAAGAGTATACTAGTCAAGAGTGTATACTAATTCAGCTATAGAAAAAACAGACTTTGAGACAAACACTAGAGAGATAGAAATGTTTTAAAAATTATTGTTTTTTGTCTACTTATATGTCCATTTTCACCATATAGATTAACTTTAATCTTAATTCAACTTACTGTTCATCTTTTTCTAATTTTTAGAATTAGAAAAAGATGAACCATTAAGAGCCTCTTTCACCAACTTCTGATTAAATCAATCGATGATCGACTCGCAGAAGTCAACAGCAGTTTAATGTATTTTTTAAGACAAACTGTATTTAGTTCTCACGTTGGCAGTTAAGTCAACCATCGATTGACATTAATCAGAGTTGATAAAGGAGGCCCTAAGTTGAACCTAGATTAAAGTTAATCTACATTGATGGAAATGGACATTGATCATACAAATTTTTTTTCAGCTCTTGTCCTCGAACATGGAGCAGAAAGGAAATGATAACGAAGGCATCCTTGGATTTCTTACTGAAGATATACAAAAGGAACTTCGCAGGGGAAAGAGATTGGTACATATATTAAAAGTATCATATGGGTGCTTTCTATTTAATGACACATGTCAACACAAACATTCTATTTTTCTTTGCAATCCATAATAAAGATAAGAACGATACTTGTGTTGACTTGTTTCACTAAATGGAAAGCACCAGTTTCTATTGCCAAAGTTTCATAATTTTTTGAATTTCGACTTGGGGGGGGGGTCTGTCCTTATATATAAGTTTAAGTTATAATTTTGTAAGTAAATAAAATTAATAGTGGATCTCATATTCCTTTAACACATAAAAAATGTTTTTCTTATGAGTTGAGTATTTCACAATTATATTTGTGCTTGTTAAACTTAATAAACTAATGAATGAGATTTTAATGATTTTAGGTATGCTCATACTGCAGAAAGCAAGGTGCTACTTTAGGTTGTTGTAACATAAGATGCAAACGGATCTTTCATTTTCCTTGTGGCATGAAAGCTGGTTCTCTGCATCAGTTTTTCGGTGAATTTAGGTGAGAGAAAAATACCAAATTGAATGATCGATGCACGACGATTGCGATTACGGTGATCATCGAATAATTTATTTGGAATGTTTCAGATCGTACTGCATAAACCATAGGCCAAAACAAAAGATTGATAAACAGGTTCTAAAGCAGGCTGCCTCAGTAGATGTATTATGTTATATTTGTTATGATAAAGTTAACACTAATGACTTTGTGAAAACGTTATGGGCTCCCTGCTGTAAAAAAGATGCATGGTTTCATCGCACTTGTGTTCAGGTTAGTCTTAATATGGCTTTATGCGTAATATTTTTTTAATATGAATACAGATTTATATATCCAAGACAATCTCTCATTTTTCAGCAACTTGCGTTGAGTGCAGGATATTTTTTCAAGTGTCCCTTATGTAACAATAAAAAAGACTTTCAAAAAGCTATGTTAGAATACGGAATTTTTGTGCCAAGTCAGTAAGTATGGCAAAACAAAATTCAGTAATCATTCTTTATTTTTTCTTTGCAACTTGTTAAGTTTTGTAAACTCAGTTGTTGGTGTAAGTTAGAAACACGTAGAAATTACTTTTGGATTGATATTTACTGTTATATACTGTTATATCCATTATACAGTGATGGGAGAAAGTTCGGCAACGGTCAAATATCTTGAAAAATAATGATTATGGAAAAAAATGTTCTATACAAAAGTTTTAGTATATCAAGTGGTCTATTATACGGTTATATTGAAATGACCTTCATGTGACCTTGAAGGACACCGTGAAGGTCAACTTTGAAATCTTAAATGGAAACACCTATTTTCTTTTACATATTCTTAAAGCTGGTGTCAAGACGTTTCCGAAACACTGGTTACAAACCCTTTTTGCTTGAGATCTTCCTGAGTTACGAACCTTTAAAGTTTAAGTATCGCCGGCGCGTTATCTAAGGTGTACCGCGTGGAGGTAGTATCGATGAAGAAGTACGATAGTCCATACTATTAAAATTGATTCATTATCTTCATGACTACTTTTGGATAATTAAAACTGTTCAATAACACATCCTCGTCGCGATACATCGTTGGTAGGATAAATCTTACTTTTTGTCCTTTTGTAGCTTAAGTGAATCAAACTGTTCGATCACTTAATTGACCGCCTTTGGATAATTAAAAACAAGAGTTATCGTCCTTCTTGGCTTAGTCGTATAATTAAAGAAAATCTGAGAAATCAAGAAGGACGATAACTCTTGTTTTTAATTATCCAAAGGCGGTCAATTAAGTGATCGAACAGTTTGATTCACTTAAGCTACAAAAGGACAAAAAGTAAGATTTATCCTACCAACGATGTATCGCGACGAGGATGTGTTATTGAACAGTTTTAATTATCCAAAAGTAGTCATGAAGATAATGAATCGATTTTAATAGTATGGACTATCGTACTTCTTCATCGATACTACCTCCACGCGGTACACCTTAGATAAAAAAAGAAAATAGATGTTTCCATTTAAGATTTCAAAATTGACCTCACGGTGTCCTTCAAGGTCACATGAAGGTCATTTCAATATAACCGTATAATAGACCACTTGATCTACTAAAACTTTTGTATTGAACATTTTTTTCCATAATCATTATTTTTCAAGATATTTGACCGTTGCCGAACTTTCTCCCATCACTGTATATACAGTGCAAGAGCATATAAAGTACATAACGGCATATAAGAATTTTTTTTATATAATTAGAGATGCTTCATGGGAATTGGTACCAAATGCATTTGAAGAGCTTTTGTATAGGCATGATCAGTGCGATGCACCGAAATGTCTTTGTCCAAAGGGAAGGAAGTATACAAGTAATAACGCGTAAGTAATAGTTGCTTATAACGATATTAAAGCTATACAAGAAACATAAAATATTTTTGAAATATATAGTAAATGGGAATTGGCTCTATGTCGTACTTGCGGTTCGCAAGGTATCCATATGTCTTGCGGGCAGTTGAAGTGGGCTAATCCGGTGTGGGAATGCGAAGAATGTACATCCATATTAAGTAAGCATGTCGTAAAAGAGATACATGTAATTATGACATTTGTCTTACGTATTTTTTTTTTTTATAAAGGTAATGATCGTGTAAGACTAGGCAACAGTTCTGCAATAGGCAGGTATGCATCATGTCTATTTTTTAATCTTACAAATGGTAGAAAATTCCTAAAATGTTTATTTTGAACTTTTATAATTGAACAAATAACATCTTGCACATTTAACAGCATGTCTAATCTATATACCTTTTTTTTCTTTCTTTTAGTACTAGTCAGAATAGGGATTCTGATTCAGATTTAAATTCAGACTCAGATTCAGATTTGGATAGTGATACAGATATCTCTGTGGGAACTGACTTCCCTATACCGTGCGCCTTAACCGATTCATCTTCCACCTCTTCCTTGGAGTCTATTCTGGATAGCATTAATTTACGACCTGGACCACGTTCTTTTAAGTTACAACAGCAAATGATCAAGCTAGGCCAATGGTTGATAATAAGAACGATAATAGATTATGATAACAATAGAAAATATTTCAATTTTATAGGACATTTGCCTCTATGTAATGTACTATTTTACTTAGCAGGTTGGACTTAACAAATACCGTGCTTGAAAAGAATATAGCTGCTATTGAAACTAGTACGAAGAATGAATCATTGTCAAAATATGAATCCTTATCAAAAAATGACGATGAGAAGGAAGAGCCATCGACAAGTAAAGAAAGTAAGGAAAGTAAAGAAAGTAAGAAAAGTAAGGAAAGTAAGGAAAGTAAGGAAAGTAAGGAAAGTAAAGAAAATATTCTTCAGCGAGGAAGTAAGAAAGGTGGCTCCCAGAAAGAAAAACAGTTGTTCAGCAAAAATGATGAAAAATTGCAGCCGATTCAGAAGAAGACGAATGTTATCATAATTGAAAGCGATGATGATGATGTGGAGGTAAATGATTAATTAATTAGAATACATGGAAAGAGGGAGATTTTTTAAATTTGAACTATGCTTTTATAATAAGTTTATGATTAAAAGCACCGAATTTTCGTTAAACAAAATCATATAGATTATCATAAATTTATTGATTTAATTTGCTTTTATTACAGCTTATTACATTAACACAAAAAACGAATCTTTCACCTGTACACATAAAGCAACCTACACAAGCAGTTCGTGGCAGTTCGTGTCTTCCTAGCACATCAACATCGAAAAAGTTAGATGCAACAGCGGCATCTAAGAGCCAAAGTGTAGCGACAATTGATTTATTAGAAAAAGATCATATTGATTTACCAAAACTTATTGCATCAGAGAGAGAAGCTTCGAAGAAAAACGAATTTACCATCTCCAAGGACGATGTAGTTACATCACAAGAATCTACGTTAGGTCTAGTTACTTCAAACAATGTGAAAACAGACACGGAAGAAACAAGCGAATCATCATTTATGAATATCAAAATTACTAATGTTGTTTCTCTGCCACGTGAAGTGTTCGAAAGCGTACCTGATATATGTGACATCACACTACATACGAATACCACTGATACCTCGCCTCCTTCTGTAAATAAAACATTAGAGCAACTCATCACTCCTGTCTCGTCGAAGCGTAGCATGCACGAAGGTAATTTATGGAAAGGAAAAGTTTATATATCATGGTTGTACTATGATTGATAACATTATGTTATATTTTTCAGCGAGTAACATTAATAACAATTGCAAGAAGATCAAAAGAAATAGTTTCGATGAAAGATCGTACGAAACGTGTTCTCGAGCCAGTGTTATAGTACCTTATAGAAATGAGACAAATAATATTCAAAATGATGCAAAAAATAGTATAAATAATACAGATAGGCAACAAAGTGAAAGAATATCTGCAAACAAGTTCAATGAGATTGACCAAAATGATAAAAAGCCTTCAAAATGCAATGTATCTGCAAACACTTTCAATCCACTGTTAAGTAATAATCAACCAAATAATTTATCTTCACAACACAATTATATACAAATTCATAAGGCGAATGATGTACAACATATGAATCAAATTTTATCAAATTTGGAAGGAAACGGTGTACGTGTTAATCTAAACCAGAGGAACGAAAACCGTGTCACACAAGCAAATACGACAGAATTTGTGACTTTCACCAAGAATAATTCAGTTTTATTGCCAATTGGTAGTTATTATCTACAACAAATACCTAACCAAAATTTTACGGCAATTAATCAAAATGTTGGAAGAAATGAAACAAACTTGTATGCTATACCATCGAGTAGTGTAATTCTACCCCGTGTGACAGATAATATCACTGTGCTTAGTAACCCAACTCTGCTTGTAAATCAACCAGTAATGACTAATGTAACTGCGCCTATTCTGAACGACAAACGAATAGTAACAGTAAATCAACAAGAAGCTGCATCGAAGAAAGATGTACCTGCTAGTACATCCAGTATTGAGAATATTTCCACAAACAAGACCTACGTAAGTAATTCAAGAACTTCAACAATTATTATATTAAATATCCAGCCGAAAACTAAAAATATTTTAGAAATATTTATAAAATGTATATAAAACAAACTTTCGGGTAAATATCATTATTAGTACAATTAACTTAGTTACAATTAAATTAGTTAAAATATTTTTGTACAATAAATTTTCATGAAAATACCGCGTTTTTAATTGAGTAAAGTAGAAATATATTCTGGTGAGAAACACGGTGCGGGGAGTACATGTTGTTGTAAATCGGTTTCCCCGTACCTCCTCTCCAGTGTATATCTTGCGATTCTAACAGTGTGACGGGGATGCAGGCACCAGACCTGTTGAGACTGAATCTACCAAATATAAGAAGGATGACCCACCAAATTATTGCACGCACAGGTGAGTACATTTTTAAGTGTCCAACTTCGGTCCCTGTTGTAAGTTGTTTGTACACCTAGAAAAAAGTTATATAAATTGAAAAAATCGTTTTTTTCGTTGATTTTTTAAGTTGAAGTAAAAATACCTTTGAGTTAATTTTCCTCAAAGGTATTTTTACTTCAACTTAAAAAATCAATGAAAGAAATGATTTTTTCAATTTATATATCTTTATAATTTACTTATATTATACAATTTACATTATATTTATTTACATTATATTCATTATATCATTACATTATATTTACTTAAATTATAATTTCAAGAAATAACATTCAAATCGAAGAAACTTTTCTCTGGGTATAAGTTATTGACAAGTCAGCACGATGAAAAAGAGTGAAAATTGAATTCTATCTATGAATGATGAAATCTTTTGTGCATTAATATTAATTTATTACTGTATAGTGTCTTCGACAAACAAACCATTGCCCCTCAAAGATCTATCGCAACCTGCAGCGTCTTCCCACAAATCACCAACAACCATACCACATGTCATCGACCTGGACTGATACCGCGTTACGTGAACCTACAGGACTTGAAATTTCGAGTTTGCGCATCGAACAATATTCAAGTATGTTTTAATAAATTTTATCGATACCAACAAACAATAAAACTTGAGATACAATTGAGAAGCAAGAACACAGATTCAACCTATCAAGAACTATATATTCTGATATACACGATTTTTGAAATCTGTTGTTTCCTGTTCCTTGCCTATGATTTGAAATTGTCTTAGGTTTCATTTACCAATTTTTGTCATGCATTAATTTAATTATATTTTTTTGCTTAGATGACTTTATACGATACGTTCTCTGTAAATATCTCAATGAAAAACCTCAAGGAAAGTAAGAGATTAGCAGGCATAGCTGCACCGCGGGAGGCAAAAGAAATATCTACCATTGCATCTCGTGAAGCTTCGTGCAGTTCAGATTATATCGACAATATCGCAACTGAGAGACAATGTTCCGACAAGCTTTTTCGCTCTTTGAAGAATGAAAATCTTTTAATTAATGACAAAACGTACATAGTGCATAGTCGAGATGATGCTAAAGAGAATTTAAATCCAATCAGATCTACAGTACTCTCTCTACCACATAATAATACATTAGATAATGTAAATTCAACAAGTAATGTTGATAGCGCAATGAACAACCGTTTTAGAGACGAGAATGACAGTGAGACATGTCTCGTTTCAAGTGATACTAATGTAAGTGTATTAAATCGAAAAATTTGCAATACGAATGTAGATAGTGTTGTGGATAGTGTATCGCTTATTTCGAACAATTGCAACCAAGATTCACGAGTTGGTTTAGAAACTGTACAGCAACATAAAGCGTCCATGCATAATGTAATTTCTGTGCATACAGAAGAAAGGTCCAGGGCTCAACTATTTTTCAAGGAAACTAATAGAATAATACACAGTGTTGATTTTGATTTAAATGTTGTTAATATGAATAAAAACATGGAGAAAATATCGCAAAATGATATCACTATTCTGAGTCAACATACTGATAGCGATAAAATTGATAATGATCATACAGACGATTCTCCGACATCACAGAACAGTTTAAAAAATTTAAATAGTACGAACGTCAGTTCGAAGATTAATAACTGGAACGTCACGCGTGTCTCAAATACTACAAAGTTTAATGAACATAGTATTCTAAATAAACAGATCGATGCTTGCAATTCTAAAAAGTTCATTCAATGCATAGCGTTTCAAGAAAATACTGTACGTCATAATGGTGAGACTAGGACCAAAAATAAGGAATTTTGTCTCAAAGTTAGTATAGATTTGTGTAAGATACAAAATCTAATCGATTCTAAACCGGAATTATTCAAAAATCGAAAGCACAACGCTAATGATCAATGGCATACGCATACAAATCGATTACCTGACTTAGATAACTATGTTTGACGATAGATAAGATACTGTGATATTGAAAATAGAAATAGGATGCTTTCCAGCAAAAGACACAGATGATACAGTGTAACACAGTAACATTACACCCTTGTTGTTTGCCAATGTTAAACGAAAATGACACGATCAACTGTATCATACTGTGTCGCTTGTTGAAAGCACCAATAGTAATTACCCGCTTAAAAATAGGGAATTACAGAACACAAATTACGCGTACATTGAGCGGATGCAATAAAATGTTATCCCCGAAATGCAAATACGTATCCTAAAATATCAAGTCTCAAATCAGGGAGTTAAACATTTCAATAAAAATATCTCAGAGTTAACGTGGAGAATATTCTGTATGATAAAAAATATGGACACTATAAATAAAGCAGAAAATAGTAGATGTTTGTTGAACGAGTTTTGTATGGTTGAATTGTTTTAGAATAAGTTGAACAATTTATCAAATTCATTTCTAGTTAAGTTTTATTTTCTACTAATTTTTTCCTGCTATAAATTGTCTATAAATAAAATCATCAAATTATATGTATTAATACTGTTCTTTGATATAAAACTTATTTTTTATGTTACACTAAAATGTAATAAAATGATAAATTTATTTAGATATAACTTTTCTACCTTTTTGTAACATTTTTTATAACGATTAAAAAATCAAATCCTGCTTCCTAACTCGCTTAGAGAGAATTCCTATATATTTCCTTCTTACAGCCATCTTGAATTATGTCATCAAAAATAAGAAACATGTTACTTTCTTTTTCTTGCAATATATGTCAAAATAATTTTTTGCAAGTTTGACAAATTGGTATTCACAAAATAATTGATAAAAAGACGAAGACTTTGATTCATGAAAATATAATTATTAATCCTTTATCCATTTTTATTGGAGATGTGGTGGATGGTGTGATAAAAAGAAATATGTAGATGGAATTATACGTGCATTTACTAATGTATAGTAATAAAAAAAATTTCGACTTTTAATATAATTTGTCGATCCATCACGTTAAATGTAAATAAAAAGATTCCAACAAATTAATTTATTACAATGTATTGTGCAAAAAATTTGATTTTTCAACGCGACTATAAAAAAAATTGCAGTCCATTTTATTTGAAGTGTTCAAGAATGAAATAATTCTTTTATTATGGGCTTTTATTGATTTTTTAACTAACTTTTAAACTATGTAATACATGCATTAGCATACATAAAATATTTTTAATTAATAATGAAATAAATTTTATCATCAAATATTTGCAATTATAAAAACCAATTAGAGAGAGAGAGAGAGAGAGAGAGAGAGTTAATAGATTATAAACATGTTTAGAAGAATAGAGAATTACATCTTGGCTTTAAATTTTTTTTTATTAAATTGATGTTTACATATTACACTGCTGGGTCATCTCCCTTAGTAGTACGTGTATAGATAAGTTGTGCATGATGCTGCACGACTTGCTTGATCAAGCCTTTCTGCTGAAGTTCTATCAGTGCCCGTCTTGCGAGAGATCCCCTAATTTTTAACCTTTCGCTAACAATCGACGGAGTAATCAATTTGTATTGCGGTACTTCTTTCAACAGCTTCTCATATGTGGGTTTGTCAAAGAGTACTTGATTGTTTAACTTATCACGTACTTTTCCTTTGGACCACTTCTGCAAGAATATGAAGAGAAAAAACATTATATCAAAACGATTTTAACGTCACATTAAAAATAACAAGAAAAAAATCTAATCAAATCTCATCAGACTCATTAAATCAGTTTTTACTTCCACAGTTGTTCAAGTTGAAAAATGGACATCAAATGAGATTAACTGCTTGAAATTATTCATCACGAGCATTATAATGAGGGGATGCACAAACCTTCTTCTTGGCCTTTCCACCAGATCCACCCTCCTTCTTCTTCTGGGTTTTCTGAGGCTGTTTAGAGGAACTTTTCGTATCCTTTTTAGGCGGCTGTAATAACAGATCAAACATAAGACATGTTCGTAGAAAGATAAAATTTGATTGTATCCAAAAGTTACGGTCAGACTCATTAAATCAGTATTTTACTGTCATAGTATTTATCTAGAAAATAGCTGGTCATCAAATTTTACAAAAAATATAGATCTATACATATCCATAAAACAAAAAGATCTCTTTAATATTTTGGAGATGTATTGTCTGAATTATTTTAAATATCGTTTGAACGTGTTACTTCTTTAGTGCTTTCTTTGTATCTCAAATCAAAAGATTCAAAATATTTTGTATTTAGTAATTCAAATAATAAGATTGCCAATCTTAATATTTGAAATACAAAATACAATTATATTACACTGTTTCTCAAATAAAAGTATTTTAAATATATGCCAGCCCTGGTAATAGTACTATAGTAATAACTCTATCTGAGCCAGTTCTCTTTAGCTGAACTTCTTGCACAACTTATATCTTATTTTCTTTTCATATTGAAGAGAAAGAGAAAAGGTGAACTATACAAAACTTTCAGCTAAGAACAGACCTCTGAATATAGCCCATGAATGTAATATTTAAAACCCAAAGAGAGACCGAAGAAAGAGAACGACATATGTTGCATCGCATTTGCATTCAAATTTGCAAAAAAACAGTTTAGAATTTACAAAAATATCAACAGACAGGCTTCGTTTCAAGCATGAATCAAGAAAAAAAAGACAGGTTATGTTATTGATGTGATAATCTCTAGCTGTTATTTCAGTATAATTTTTGAATACATTGAATCGTTATCTTGTTTTCAGTGTTAAATATTATATCATTATCAAATTAAAAAAGCAGGGAAATTAAATTTGCTGCAGCAACGTGGAGGATCCGATGACAACAAGAAACGCTCTTCATACATAAACAAGGTGCACCCGACGCGTAACTTGCAATCTAATAAAAATTTACCATTTCTTATGAGGTTTTCGTACACTACGTAATATTTATGGATCTTTTATAGGATTGCATTAAAAACGTCGTACAATTAACACGTGAACTTACCATGGTGACTGTCGCGTGAAAAAGAAAAGGGAAGGAGACTGTGCGCCATGACGTGCGACGTCACTTCCGCTGGCGATAGCGATTGCGGCGCCATCTACGCCGATCTTCCCGGCCCGAATCTAGCAACTACGTTGTTCGAAGTCGCGGCGACGTGGACGTATTACGGGGAGACCAGACGAGTCGACGTCGGTATTGAAAGTCACGAGGGGAAACGTCGACTGTCATAGTCGAATTTCACTTCGCGCGTCCGTTCCCGTTTGCGACGCGGCCGGCTCTCGTTCCTCCCGTTCACCAACCGATCGCCCGGGACCACGCGGCATGGCCACGCTCTTCCACAGTGCACCCTCTTACCGCGCGCGATCCAGTTCTTTGCACCTCTGACAGCCGGCATGCAGTACGGGACAGCGGATTGACATCGACGGGACGGACTTGGCAGCACGACAGGTGAGTCTCGCACGGGGCGCGAATTAGGTTAAGTTAGGTTAGGGCATCCTGGATGTTGGACGTGGCCGCGCGTGTACGTATGTATACACGCACATGTTTGTACGTGTTGCTCCAATTAATGGAACTTGACGCGTGTCAAACAGCTGGGACACGATACTACCGTATGTCGACTGGTCTGATTAATTGCTACGCTTTGTCTCTTTGTGCCTGGTGTTGCAGAAGAAACTCCAGAATCTTTGACTACTTTGTTAAGACAGATGTGCGTCTGCTCTTAATTTAAGAATTTACGTGATTTCTGGATAATTACCTCAAAAGCGGCATATCTTATGGCAACATATATACATATATAGCTATACACGTTTATGAAAATATAGAGTCATTTTGCTGTTTAGGTTGTGAAAAGTATCAATGATTTCTGAGAAAAAAGGCACGACTATATTCAGAATGTCTCTGCTTTAGCAAAGCTTTATTTTAATGCTTTTGCATTATTATCGAAGCTTTGCCTTGGTGTCATTGTTATATTTTTTTAATACTGAAGCTTTACTTTGATATTTTTGTTTTATTTTAATATAGAAACTTTACTTAATTTGATACTGATTTGTACTTGATTTGTTTTTGTTTTATTTTAATACCGAAATGTTGCCTTTATTTTATTTTGATATTGATGTTTGCTTTTATTCACTTTTTGATCCATCTTGTCATAACATTAAATTTTCTCTTTAGGACAGATTCACGCCTGTAGGATCAGTGTGATTCCAAGATGCTGCCCCTTTCTCACAGTCCACGCGACTCACGTTCCAACTTCCGAAGTAGGATCAAGGAGAAGCTGCTGAGTTGGAAACGTCTCATCTTCTCCGACCCGAACACCCGTAACTTGTTTTTGTTCCTGATTCTCAACTTGTCCTTTGCCTGCGTCGAGCTGCTATATGGGATGTGGACCAACAGTCTCGGTCTCATCTCCGACAGTTTCCACATGTTCTTTGACTGCACTGGCCTGCTATTTGGTTTAGCGGCATCTGTCATCACCAAGTGGAGGGCAAACGACAGATACTCATATGGATACGTTAGAGCCGAAGTGTTAGGCGGCTTCGTGAACGGACTGCTCCTATTGTTTATAGCCTTATTTATCATGTCGGAGGCAGTGGAACGAGCCATCGAGCCACCAGAAATTAAACATGAGAGGCTCTTTGTTGTCTCTGTGTTGGGATTGATAGTGAATTTAGTAGGGATATGTGCATTTAAACATGGGCACGGACATGGACATAGTCATAGCCATAGCCATGGTCATAGTCATGGCGGAAGGGGACACCACGGTCACTCTCATTCTCAGAATCATGACTACTCTCTCTTAAATCATAATTATGACCATCATGTCGAGATGGAAACGTCCTTCAATGGTACGAACTCGCAAATCATGAAGGGCGTATTCCTGCACATACTCGCAGACACTCTCGGCTCCGTGGGAGTTATCATATCGGCAGTACTGATGCAAATGTTTGGCTGGATGATTGCCGATCCGATATGCTCTATGCTCATAGCAGTATTGATAGTTTTAAGTGTAATCTCATTGATGAAAGAGTCATGGGAGATACTTATGCAGAGACAACCGGTAGCTCTGGATCATGTTCTATCGCAGTGTTACAATAAGGTAACACAGATACCTGGCGTTTACAGTGTGCAGGAACCGCACTTTTGGACTCTGTGCTCGGATGTGTACATTGGATGTTTGAAACTGGAGGTGGCGAGAGAAGTAGATCCCAAATCTGTCGTGATAACAACGCAAAAGATTTTCCATGCGGCGGGCGTTAGACATCTCACGGTCCAACTCGATTACGCTCCCATGTGATCTACAAAAAGCATGACGCGCATTGTGGAGTGTTATTACGAATGTAACGGAAGCGTGTCTAGACTCTGTCAGAGTTGGGAGACAGGGAACACAGCGGTGCCGCAGAATGTCTTCGCTACGTCAAAAATCTGTGATTGTGCGCGTTGGAATAGCAATCAGTATCGTCATGGATTACAAATCGTTTGAGGATCGTGCATGCCTTAGGAGAGAAGTTGCTGACACGGAATAATTGAAAAATAATTCCTAAGAATTTCTAACCGAATCAAATTACTAATTAAAACCATTTCTAAAACACGATGTATGATAAAAGATGTATTTCCCATTTCCATATTAGATACTCGGAGCAATGGTCAGTTAAATTCTCTTCTCCAGAACAAATGTCACTGTTTGTTCGTCTTTTATATAAATACTTTACCTCTGTCGGAGCAAAAGCTCATCTCTATTTGTATGAGCTTTGACTTGTAATTATTCATTATTACAAGTAAGCATTTCAAATCCAGGTTTAATTTAGCTATATTGTAATGTAAGAATAGCGTTGCTTAGATTTTTTATTTTTGCAATGATGCCTTAAAGTACGTTTGTAAGAATATTTTTTAAACAAGACTTCCGAGAGCAAAAGAAGGTGCTGAATCTTATATATATAATTTGTATAATAATAACTGATTAAAACAATTATTGTTTCTATGAAATTAAATTATCGTAAGTTTGGCACGATATCATATGTTAGAACAACGCAAGCGGCCATAACAATCTGGAGACAGCTGTAGAGAGCTAGTCATATTTGTGCAAGAAATAAGGAAAGTAACGAACAGTAAATATCACGCATAACTTGAATACTTTTACATGAAAATATATCCTTCATTTTTATACAATGATCTAAAAGAGAGATTACTCTATTTGTATTTTTCCATCCATGCTAAGTATTACCTTCCTTGTTACTGTAATATTTTGAACAGAAACATAACTTAGCGTGGAACATTTGTTGAGTAACCGTACCGGTTATGTATGCACAATCTGTTGGATGAATTTATGTAATATTATTTGTATATAATTTATAATTATGTTATTAGGCTAATGCCAATTGTAGCCAAATAAACAGAATATTGCAAGTTAACGACGTCGAATAAAAGATCGAATTGAGCTTGCGAAAGCATCTATGCCAGAAATTAAGAAATCTAGATGAGAGAATTCCAAAGTATCTTTTCCCTAGAAAATATACTCTTAATTTACTATACAGAATACTTTCTTCCTAAACACAACGTAAAACTTTTTGGATCCTTGAGAATACTAATCGAAAAATCATTAAATGCGATATTTTTTCTTTCTAAAACTTAGCTTCACGATTACATAATAAGGGATTAAATACATGAATTTAGAATAACGATTTCATCACATTTGTACGAGATAAAGGGATCAATAGTAATAATAATTTTTGCATTTCACGCGTGTATCGTATTAATATATATTATAATATATATTAATTTATATTATAATTTATATTTATATATAATATACTTTATAATTTAAATTATAATATATATTAAGTCAATATCAGAGTTGGCAAGTAACGCGTTATTTGTAACGTCGTTATCGTTACAAGTTACTTTTTTCGATAACGAATGGGTTATAACATTACATTTTCTTCCGAGTAACGTTCATTGTAACGCAGTTACATTTTTGGGGTCATGGTAACGATTTCACTAGTTATTTTATCGTTACTTTATTTCTAGCAACTGTCACAGAGTTTTAGATGTAACTAAACCGTGTATAAATATTATATACATATATATCAGTTTTTGAGCTTTATTCCTCTATTAAAAGATAAAATTCTGATTTCTCTTCAGAATATTTATCGCAAAAATCTACATATAGTAGCGTTTTTCATTGACAGAATTAGTACGCACTCGATGCAATTTAAATCCGTACACACAAATCGACGCAAATGTGTATGTTTAATAAAAATATAGAAACGCGATAAAAACCGCGAAAAAAGTCTTCAATATATTTTATTATGCTATTTAATAAAATAGCATAATAAAATGTATTGAAAATTTTTAAATTAGATAAAATGCCCTTTGGACATTATATCAATCGAGATATTTCATTTTTACATTCAGATTAGAATAGTGTACAACTTTTTTAATGTGCACTGAGTTTTGCCAATGAAAAACGTTATAATATTTTTGTTAGCATCAAGCAAAAAAGGTAACGAAAAAGTAACGATTCGTTACATTTTGAGTATCGGTAACGATAACGAGTTACTTTTGGGGAAAAAGAACGGTAACGGTAACGAGTTATTTTTATGGGGTAACGTTGCCAATCCTGGTCAATATACATTACAATACGTATTAATATGGCCGCATAGAAATATCAAAAGTATTGATTCCGATTGTGATGAAGCAAGCCAAATAATTTTAACAATTGTATTAAAGCAATTGTATTTGAATATTGAATATTGAATATCAGCAATGGAACTGTTTTAATTATTTAATTTTACGAAGAAATACCATGGTATATTGTCTATCATGGTTGCATGCCAGGTGTGACAATTAACGGCTTTTTTTCTTAGATGAATCGAGTGAGAGTATTTGCTGTAGCAAGTTGAGGAAATGCATTATGCTATATGCGTATCTTGTTGCGTTTTCCTAATATCCTTATTGTATAGATTTATGAACGCGGATTGCGTTATGATTATTATAAAAAGAAGTAAGTAATAAAGATACTTGCAATAGGCTCTACGTCTTTTAACAATCCGCAATGCTAGTATAAATAATTTTTTACGATTATTTGTGATAAGGGGTCGTTTAATTTATTAATATTGACAACTTATACCGTTGCCTAGCTTATGTAAGTTCTGAATGAGTTATACTTTTTAATTTTTATATATCGCATTAACTTTTAAATGTGCGGGTTTCTTATCCTTATTTCAATATAATAATTATGCAGTAATATAAAATAAGTCGTCAGTCAATAACTCTTAATACTGCAATTTCTTTTGCAAATTCGTCCATGTTTTGTTAAGTGCTTGAATTGTGTTTTGCGATTATCAAAATGAAGTTTTCAAACACATATTACATTTATTTGGAGAGGATATGTGTACACATATAAATACATAAATATTTATAATAAAATTACTCAAGTTGATTCCACATCGGTACGTTGGGCGCTTATTTCGCAAGACGCCGCAGATATATCGCTCGGCTAGCGTGTATTTTGTATATTTCTGCTGGATATTTCTCTTTACGTGTTTCTCTTTCTATGTGTATAAGCGTGTGTAACATCAGCTTCAGTCTTGCCGAGTGTTGGCTTTCTCATAAAACGGGTTCACAAATGTTTAACAGGCCGCACGATAATCATCGCGCGGTATAATCGAAGAGACTCTTATGTACATAGCAAACTATCAAAAATGACAAAATTCGTCGTACACACGCTCGAGCGGGAGCACTTACGTATCTAATCGGACAATAAAAGTAATCTTTTATTTGGGGGGATGGTACTGTATGTTTTGGAAAAACGCTACGAAAAGGGAGAGAAAACCCTTGATAAGATCATTTCTTCTCCGTAACGCCGGTCAAAAATCCAAGATCAAGCAGAGTGATTCCTAATTGTTTGTATTAATATTTTAGGCAATGAATTTATAGAGTTCAGAAAAAATATATGCATATATTATATATAATAATTATTAGATATTTTACAATATTATTTAAAATGGAATAATATAATTATAATGACACATGTGTATTTGTATTATAACTACATATTTATAATATTAAAAAAAATATCTAATAATTTTATACGAGTATTCACATAAATTTTTTTTATCTTGACTTTAGAGATTTACTTCCTAAAATACTGATATATAATCACGAATTATCCTGCATGTTGAAATAAAAATAAAATAAAAGATCTAAATATCCTTCTAACATTTAGATCTTAATTTTCTAGGATAAAATGTCTAGACAATAACAAGTTTTTAATTGTACAAATAATTTAAATATTTTAAAGTAAAATTTATTTTCTCAGAATTTCACTTCTGGAGAATTGATTATAAGGCATTTGAAGTTAAATATTTTGAAGATATAACAAATTCTTTTCAAAAAGGACTTATTAATATTAACTTTTTTTATTATTAAAATTCAAAAGACGGAATTAACAGTTCACTAAAATTATAACTAATTTTCTAATAAAATAAAGATCTAAAAATATTTTTGCTTGTGTGTTACTATATGTAGATGCTTAAAAATATTTATATGTCATCTCTTATAAAGTATAATTTATTTTTTATATATTATACGTTTATAATAAATGATGGCAGATTTTTGACCGGCGCTCTGTATAAGACAAAATATAAAAATCAGTAAAGACTCCCCCGCGTTTTGCAGATTACTCTCTTTGATTTTCATTGGTGGTTCCATTTGAATGGCAGTTATCGTTGGTGTACTGGCGATTGATCAGGATTGATCGATCGAGATCACGCTGGGTGACATTGTTCTCAGCTCGTTTAAAATGCAGTTTATTATAGACTTTTTCGTGTCGCGCGATCGTAGGAACGACTCTTCCTAAAACGTTTGTGCGACGTCGATATCAGAACTTCCGCACTTAATTAAACGCGATCGGACGACTGTCGGTTCACGATGACGTTCGAGGCAATTTTATTTCTTTTATTATAGGCAAAAACTTGAAAACGAGTTTAGCACAGCTAAGTGTGGCGCGCGAAGAGCGCGGATTCTCAAGTATTACGCGATTTGGCAGTCATCTTAATTACAATAATTAATTACTTTATACAACAATAGCTTGCGTCGAGTGCCTGCCTATTATGTATCTTCTATTGCAAGAATTACGAGTATTCGAGACTTTCTTTCCTTCCACATTGCCGCGGAAACGCACGTACACGCGTATGTGTATATGTGTGTGTGTGTGTGTGTTTTTTTTCATGTGCCTATCATTTATAATTCATTCTATAAAATTTCTCCAAATCTCCAACAATATACCACCTTCTCGATAAAGCCACCGGCATCTCGGTCTGCATCTCGCCGATCGCGAATGACGGTCGATTGTAACATTTAATAATATCGTGACGATCGTGATGTGATCTATATCGCTAATAATATATTACTCTGAATCGTATTTTACATCTCCATCTAATAACAACGAACGATACTTATGTAATCGCAACAGCCTCTTTTTCCATCGCTTAAAACATCTTCCTCTCTTATATTTTCGTCTTCTTTCCTTCAAAAAGGTATCGGGAAGACCATTTTTCTACACGGCATCGAAAACTTCCATCTTCGTTTATCCAACGGAATCGACTTTCTTTCATAATAATGAGATTTATACGTAAAAATTCATTGGTTATTATTATAATTGCATAAAATGAAGCAAACGCAATCTTGTGTTCCTATTTATTGAAACAAATACTTCGAGATATATGAACGAAGTAATTCAACCTATTAGGCCTACAAAAGTAAAAAAATTCATAAAAAAGTTAAAAAATACGTGAAGTTATGAAAAATAGATATGAAAGATTAAACAAGAAAGATATAAATAAGTCCATATGACAAGATTATTAATCCGTCTTATTAACGACAACGCTTACAAACCAGTATTTAAAAACAAACGCTTCAAAATGAGAGGTATATTTTTAAACAGGCGATTTAGCTTTGATATCATTTTTATTCGCGTGACACGATTTTGATGAAAAACGATGCCAAAATCATGTCGAAACAGCGAAAATGATTTCCCAAGTCATATTGGTTGCGTGTTTGCGCTTCTTTTATTAATTTCTTGAACGCGTTAGGTGAGTGAAAGCGTAGTGCATCTCCCATTGCCTTCGAATCCTTCTCGAGGTCTAATAAATCGCTATAATCTATAGAGTCTATATCGTAGGTAAGCGCGCCTGACGCGCAGGAAACGAAATCACAGTAAGACGAAAATCCGCAAAGTTAACCCGCATTTTCCTTTTTCGTACTCCCCTGCATCTTTAGCCTCTTCTTCATTCAACGTGCGACTCATATGTCCCATTTGAAGTTGACATCGATGTTCGCTCTCAATGCACTATCTCTCTTTGATATCCGTCGCTCCTAGAAAATCTACATTATATCTCCATCTTATCTATTCCCTTTTTCCGATACTTCGAGCTTCTCCGCATCGTTTCTCCAGCACGATCTGTTGATCTAATCTCGTTGCCTTCTCTCCCTTCAATCTCCGGAACTTTCCTAGTTCCACAGTCGCATCCGCGAAGAGATCAATCGATCTCGTTCAATCGATTCTCTTCGTTCCCCTTTATCTCGCGGTAAACTGTGTGCCAGGATAACTTCCTCCGAATTATCGCCCGCGAGCCCTTCATTTCTTCTTTCCTCGGCCGCCCTTCTGGAGCTTCGTAATCTTCAGGCGGCAGCTGGAGCCGCCGGTATAAACCACTTCCGTTCTGCCGCCCTCCTCGGCCGCGGTTACCAGAGCCTTGACGGATCTTACGTGGATGTCCTTGGCGCTGATCTCCAGGGCAGTGCCGGGATAACGATCCCGCACACATTTGCCCACGCTGGTGGCCTGCGTCTCGGTCAGCTCGACGCCGTCCAGGCACAGCCAGGTGAGACACTGCAGGTGCGTGAGGATCGTTTGCACGAACACGTGTTCCATCTGTACACGCTTGGCGCTGTCGGTGACGATTAGGCCGTTCGCTCTGAGGAAACTTAAGCCGCATAACTTGAGATGTTTGGCGATCTGTCGCATTGTGCGGTCGCTGTCTTCCAGGGTGACCCGCCAGAAATTGATCCGAAGCGACTGCAGACTGCGGAAGTGTGCCGCCAGGCAACCGAAGAACTGCTGCAGAATCTTGTCGTCGATGAAGAGCAACGAGCCACTGCTGCCGCCGATTGTTGATTTATCTAGCGACAGGTCAAGCTCACTCAACGATGTGAAACCCGCCAGGAACGGCAGCAACAACGGCCCGCGCAATGCCAGGCGATCGTTCACTGTCACCTGCAATCAGAAATAATTCCGTCGGTAGATCTTAACGGACACAATTTGTTTCGCTCGTTAATTTGTTTCTTTTTATAATCTCTAAGAAAAAATAAAGAAACAGGCTTTTTTTAAAGAAAAGTATTATATTATATAAAAAACGGGTTCTTACAGAAAAAATTATTTTTAATCAAAACAGAGTTTATATTTTATATACAACGATAACAAATATATCACAAAAGCAGTTAATTATTCTAATAAAATATTATTTGTGTTAGTTATAATTAATAATAATTATTATTATTATTATGAACGATAGTGATCCATGTCACTTAGTCATTGTACTACATTTTAATTTTTATAGTTATCTTTTGACAGAAATCTTTTAGATGAATACAAAAATTGAATTTTAGAATAATTCTAGTACAACATCAAAATCGTCAAACGCTACAAAAAATATATCCAAGTAATAAATTTTCAAGTATTAAGAAAACAACTGCTGAGTTTTTTATTTAAAGTTTCTAGTTTTTTTTCGGCCATTTTCATCTCTATCTCTAAGTAAGAAGCAATTAAAAGGAAAAAAAACTAAATTTTAAAGATTTAATACCTATTTAATAACAAAATTTAATTTTTCTTAATCTTGAATTTAATAGTCTTGAAATTTTAACATAATTTAAAATATTTTAACTTATTTAAGAACATTAGAAGATCAATTTCCAAGTTAAAAACATCTAAGTTAGTTTGCTCGTGCCTTTAAAAAAAGCAAGTTAAATCATTGTCAACTTGAAAAATGATTAAAACGAAAGTACTTAATTAAAAACTTAAGACGAGCAAAGCTGTATCTTCATTAATGAAAAATCAAATTGCAAATTGGCAAAGATGGGGAACTGCGAAGTTTAGCGATTTATTTTAGGGATATCCTGCACGGAGACAAGGGTAATGGAATTGGGGGTCGGTTTAATGCGGAGACTACAAAGACGTATGTTGGTCCGGGCTGTCCTTTATTTATTGCTGTCGTGGTGCGGACAGTAATTGCGCATACAATCGAAAATGTATGACTTATAGATAAGGGAGGGAAGTGACACGAAATCTGGCGAACATTCCGGACATGGAATTGGCTTTCGCGACGTGAAATGAAATAGTTATCTTAGTATAATCAATTTTTCTTTTTATAAGTATGAATGGTTTTTTCCAAAAGAAAAATAATAAAAATTATTTTCAAACGTTACATCTAACATTGAAAAAAGTTACTTCTACATTTATAAAATTCTATAATCTATTTAAAAAATTTCAATATTATAGTGATATCGATTAAATATTTTAAAACTTGTATTCAAAATGCAACACACACACACACACACACACACACACACACACACACACACAAGGTTTTCGATTTGTATACACATATTCATTTTGTAATAAGATTTTTTATTGTACGACATATTTATTTTAAAATAAAACTTTTATGCAAAAGTTGGGTCTCTCATTATGTACGTATTATTTTCGGCCGTTGCTTTAGAGATATCAGTTTGAAAATTTTCTTTTATAAAGTAAGTTATATTTCGAATAGTGAGATATTTAAATATCATGCATAGAGTTATTGTGTAAAAAAATCTGTTCTCTTTAGTGAGATAATAAAACAACGTAGATACATTCACCGCACGTCGCACGTCGATTCGTGCGTAACTTAAAGCGCTTATTCGTTAGCCTAAAATTGGTCTCATTTTAAAAAATCCTGTTCGAATGCAATTTTTCCAGAGAAAAGTGAGTTTTTATCGCTTTTTCTGATACCGAGAATTGCGCATTCTATATTCTGTGTGCATAAATTTTCTTATATGGCCTAAATAATAATTGATATCTCACGCCCTTTCCACAAAATATCTGGATACGTATAGGATTCCAGGGTCGGAGTTTGTCCGGAATTAGACTTTCAGTGAAACGATACTTTCAGTGAGACGATATTAGGATATGTTCCATGGGCATGAGCACGTTCGTAATTTCCTGACCGGAATCGGAATTACCCGAGGAAACACCATATGAGGTGAAGGGGAACGCGATATTCTGTATTACAGTGGAATAACCGATTTTCTTCTGGTGTGTTTCACGAATCGTAACGGAAATCCATTTTTCAAGCGGAACGAATCATCTCCGCGAGAAAAGAGACTCACATCACGAACTGTGCCCCTCTGTTGTGGCTAGAATGTGGGTGTGTCTAATGGTTCCAGCACAGATCCTGGGAACACGATAGCTACATAGCCTTGTACATCTAGGAAACTCGTCAGAGAGACAGTCAGTAGACAGCTACATCTGCGTCTACTGGAGAATCGCGATGCCGTATACGTATGTTACCCACTCGTAATACCACGGGCGCCCGGATATGCACGATGCATTCGAAGACGCGTAACTGCATCAGCAAATGTGGTCAAAGCTTCATATGTTAGTTCGATATAATAGAATTGCGTATGTCATTGCAGCATTGTTACATTATAGTGTTACGTTCATTAAGCGAGTTGTAGGCAAGTTTCAAGGATCTCCTGCTAATTATTTTATCCTTCACTTCATGTAATATTGTATAAAGTATCGATTCGAAGCCGCTTTTATAGTCTTCCGATTGTTTAATGTGTAAACTCGATCTTTGGATTACTTTTATAAATATGAAAGTTGTAATTGAGATTTTGACATTAAAAAATTTATTTTTTATTCAAACGAAAAATTAATGAAATAATTAATATTGTCAGAATATAAAGATGATTAAAAAAAATTATGATCGGCTTTCGTACTCACTCTCTCTCTCTCTCTCTCTCTCTCTCTCTCTCTCTGTGTGTGTATGTTTGGATTTTTAGGAAAAATTTGTGAATAAATAGAATATCTTTACGAAATGGTATTTAATTGTAAGAAGAGAGGGTATTCACTCACTTGAAATCCAGCTAGTCTCAGGAAGACGATCGCTGGACAGGCCGGCGGTGGTGCGGCTCGCAGAAGCTCGGCGCCGGCGTCATCGCGACGTCCCAATCTCGCCAAAGGACCTTCATGCACTGCTAAATGCAAGCGTGCGTTGCATAAGCTCAACTCACGTACGCTTGTGTATCTCAGCAGCTCAGAGAATACCGCCAGACTGTCGGATTCCTGTCAGAAACGACGATTGCAATTAACATTCTCCAGAACAAACGTGATTGTAAAATGGCATTTTATATAAATTTTTAATTTTGGTTCAATTAACTCTTCATCTTCTTTTAATTCTAAGAATTAGAGAAAGATGGAGAGCAAACAAGTTGATTACTTAAACCGAGATTAAAGCAAGTTTAATCGAGATTAATTCTGACTATTGCCTGTGAAAACAAAAAGAATTTAAATTTAATTAATATATATAATATAAAATATAAATTCTTTTTTTCTTCAATAGATTAATTATTGGTCTATTTGATTAAAAATTTTTCTTCCAGCCGCTAAGTAAATGCGGGGCTCAACGTAGCCGTCAAGTCGACGCCTTAGTTCTAAGACACCCGCGCTAGTTGCAGCTCTCAACCGCGCTTTGCATCCCAATATCCGACGATGTTGCATTATGCTAAAAGCGCAAAGTGGGTAAACGCTTCCACTAAATCGCACGTAAACGATGCGGACCCGTGAAAATCTCGCATGAAACGCACTCAACGTCAGGATTTCGCTAAGCGCGCGGTATCCACGCTTCAGGTTCGCCGGATCTCCGGCTAATCCCAGCCCATTCGACACGGAGCGTCATATGCTCTGTCTCGTTTTGCACCCGGACTATTATCTCGCTCGATCTAATCCGCCACGAGAATGTCGTTAAGTCGGATGGAGAGAGGCGTCTTAGCGCGATCACGCCTCGTCGTCGCGATGATCTCACCGACTACATGCTGGCAATATTACGTTATTCCGGTAATAAGACGACGAAGGAGAGGAGCCGTACTACGTAGATTATACGAGCGCACCCGCGAATCGCCGAGGGAACACAACGGTAACACATGGTTAACAAGGGCGACCGATCCGTCAAAGTCATCTCTCGCGCTCGCCATTTCTCGGTGAAGATTTTCCACCGAACTTTCCTCCTTTGGTGTATGCATCTTTTAAATTTAAGGCGCGCTGAACATATCGTTGAATTTGATTCTCCCTCGATACCCCAAGGAATTAAATAAAAGAATAGGGAAGCCGAAGGTGCTCGTTCAATCTTGAAAGGAGATGGAGAACAGGGCACAAGCGATATTGTTTCATTATGCAGGAAACATCGTCGCGTACACAAGGAGCGGCGAATGTATCCCACGGGAGTGCCGTGAAGAGAGTAATTCTCCACGGAAAACTGTATAAGCGGAAGCTGCCTCTCTGCTTACTTTACGCGCTGTACGTTTAGACGTGCGTACATTAAATAAATCAGTCTTACTTTCGAACTTCATGCGAATCTCGAATGATGTAAAAATTAATCTCAACAGGACGTTGATGGCAAATTTTCTCGAGATGGATACGTGCTGCTTTCTGATTACTCTGTCAATCAGAGTTGATAATGCATATTAATGCTGTGTAATGAGCAGTGTTTATATATGTACGCGTATGTGATAAATTTTTTTATTATAGATATAAAAAATATTTTTGGGTTAATTTTTGTTTGGATAAACAAAACTAAATTATTATTATTAACTATTAAAACGTATAAGCTTAGAAACTAAAATTAATACTATTTATATGCGTTTATATGTATACTTAAAAATTTTTAATGCTGCGAGTTTTTTAAATTCTAGCATTCCTCGTGAAATTTTTTAGCAATTTTATTTAAAAAATTTGCATACTTATTTATTTATTACTTTTTAAATTTTGTTAAAGAAAACTTAAAAACGCGTTAGAGACAGTTAAATTAATAAATACTATTTTCATATATCACACTAAAGATTCATAAATGAAAAATTTAAAGTGATATCGATGGAATATTGAGGGAATTTTGATAGGCTGATTTCTTTTTTTTGAATAGAGTGCGATTGAAGCACAATCTAAATATCTGTTAATATAAAACAAGATCGATGTCATCGCTTTTCGATTTGATTCAAGTACAGTTCCGCGTGACGATTATTCCATGTTCCGTTGGGCAAACAGAATCGAGGGTGGATTCCATTCTCGGAAGGATGTCCTCGACAGTCCATTTATCTAGCTTGACCCAACTGGCGTATCCTGAACGAGAATAGAAAAAAAGAGGTTCCGAAAAATAAACGATTCTCGAAATATTTACCATGCTTTAAAGATTATTGCATTATATTGTACATAGAGTGCAAGCGCATGATATATATATATATATGTGCATTCATGATATTTCTTTTCACATATAATAAGTAAATATTTTATTTTATATAAATATATTATTTATACAAATACAAATATTGTTTATACATTTATATTTATATAAATATAAATATTTCTACGATTGTGTGAAAGACAACTAAATTTTAAAAGTGTTGAACAAAAAATTCAATACGCGCATAAATATAAATTAAGTAAAAAATATTTTTATTCTTGAAATGTTATTTTATATTTTAAAGATTATAATATACTGTTTCTTTAGTATAAGAAATATAATCTTAGTTACGAAGATTTAGAGACTAAAAAACTGAAACATAATTTTTAAGATAATTTTCTTACGATTAAAAAGATAAGATAGTACTACATGTTGCCATAAAATTTTGTCTGAAATGTTACATTCAGAATTTAGGATACGCCATTAAAACTTCGGTTATCTCAAGAGCTAAGAAATACATTGTATATATTTTCATAGTTTATCCACCACAGTTTCGATTATGTGATATGCGTGAAACTCTGAATTTTTGCATGCAAGAGTATGTGTACCTCTCCCCAGACGATATTATACTTTATAAATACCAGTGTTTCCTCGTTTAACAAAGTTTCTAAACTGGACAAGAGATCTATAGCAAGTTCACTTTGGGTAATCTAACTGGGTCACTGATACTTGTTATCTCAAGTTGAAGCCTTTTGCAGTTTCATGCAGATACATAGACAACAGTATTAAAATGTTTAATTAGTTCAAAATAACTTTAAAACGATTTATATACGAAATATATGTGTAACGCAAATTTTTATGCTCAGTTGTGTCATTTATTAAGTTCCGAAACACAATACGAGTAATAAATTTTAAATCGTAAGATTGGTTAATCTCAATCGAATGTGAGAAGAATATTCGATAACGAAAAGAATAATCTGTAATTTTTTCATAATTTTATCATTTTAAAATATCTCAGATACATCCTTAAGATGGTCTTGAATATAAGAACTGACTATGAATACCGGTCTTTAATGTACAATGCAACATTAACGAATGCGTAAAATGACAGCCGAAGTGTAGCGTCCTTCGAGATTTACTTTGTGCGTGGGGATTTCAAAGTAACGCGGGATTTATTGTTGCTAACCGCATGATATTTACGAGCGGCGATATTTATCGCTTTCCGACAAGCGATCGTTGACGACTGTTGCTTCCTGGGGAACGCGTTCTCTAGGCTCGGCTCGCGAGAGAGATCCCAGTCCGATTTCATCAACATGCATCATCGCGGGCAGCTGGAAGAACGGCATGAATAAAAATCGTACGGTGTGAATCCGATGCCATCGTCGTCGAAATAAAACGCGGATGAGACACGTACGCATCTATGTGTCTCGAATCTGTTTTTCAAGAACATTAGAAATGAAATCTGTCGATCAGGCAATTACAACGAGGTTTTTCATGTTTGACGTTATTTCGGGGCAAACGCGAATCCGACATGCAATTCATTAGTAAAAAGTTCTATTTATCGCTAGAAATTCATCTGATTGAGATTCATTCGGCAATAAAATCGCACTAGAGAAGCATGGGATATTATTGTTAGGATTTATAAAATATGATTTAGAATAATGTTTGTAAGCTTGCATATGCATAAATTCCTGATCTTCAATTCCCAACTCTGAACTTCAAGTTGTTATGTTTCAACTCTCGAATCTCAACTAAATATATAAATAGCTTTTAATTATGGGAAATATATAAAAGCTTGTGAAATTAAAAATATGTCTTCCAAAGTAGAATAAACGATTTATATGAACATTTATATGTATTATCTTTTTATTATTATTAACGGATTCATATACTTTATTCTTTTTGTTAAAATTTAAATATATTGATGGTGTCCAATGTGTAATCTGAAAATGTCCAAATGAATGATGAATAAAATGTACATACGTCACAATGAATTTGTTGTCTCATTTAAATACAAAAAATATATATAGAAAAAAGATATCACGAACAAAATAACTCGCTTTGTACGAGAAGTATTTTACGCATATTTTTCATTAACAAGACTTTTACAATAAAAAGTCTTGTTAGTGAAAAATATGTGTAAAATATAATCATTTGCTTTTAACATATATCTCGCTGCAACATTTATAATAAAAACATTACTATTATGTCTTCACATAAACTAATTAATTTTATTCACATTATTTGCGACATTGGTCTTTAAAATATTCAAAAGTGCTCTCCAATAATATTTAGAACATGGCAGCTGAATTTTAAGGATATTTTTGACTTTTAAAAAAAAGGAATAAAAATAATTTTATTAATTTTAAGTTAATTTATAGTCTCTAAAAATAAGTAATATAAATAGATATTTAAGTAATTTTTCTAAAAGACTGATATTTCTTTAAAGTTTAAAGATAAGACTGTTATTTAAAAGAAAGGAGTATCGAATGCTCACTCTGCTTATCAATTATCTCCTAATTTTCCTTTTTGTCTGAAAACAACAAAGCAACGTCAAGCAACAAAAACTTTTTGAGAAAAGAGTAAATTGCAATTGCTGTAGCAAGTATCAGCAAAGAAAAAATAGGAATTTAGCACGAAATGAGCGTGAAACTATGGCGTTTTTTGCAGTGCTGCGATACGAAAAGTCTCTTACTGTTCTCTCCCCTGAAAGTTTTTTCGTTTCCCGAATGGGAAAACCTTATTTCACCTGGTATGGAAGTGTGAACGAACTAGAGTGAAAAACCATTCTGGATAACAATAAGTAGAATGTAATGATATAAGTAGAGTCTTTCTTTAGCTAAATTAAGTTTTTTTTATAATGTCTTTCTTTAAATGAATTTAAGCCTTTTTTTACTTCACACACAGCTGCACAAAAATATCTTCTTTTCTTCAACTTTATGAATTAAATGTAGTATGATAGATAACGTATATTATTAATAAACAAATAAATGTATTATTAATAAGACTAAAAATTGACAAATTTATTATTGAATAAGATATATTTGAAATATGTATTGCGTACTATTTTTTGTGTGGAAATCATTTGAAGAAATATTATTTTTCAAAATTAATACTGTTACACTAGAAAAACAGTAAAGTATAATATGAAAAATTTAACGAAAATATAGATATTTTACATTGAAAAGATAAAGTGACTGATATTATTTAACGTTATTTGTTATTGTTATTAATTGTAAACAAAACCTGTACGAAGAAATATTCACTTCAATCAGCAAAGATTGATTTGTTAATTATCAATAATATACAAGATTTTCCGCGAGGATAGACACGCAAATCTGAATTTAATGAAAGTTACGAATTTCTCTTCTTAATTAAATAAATTATTAAATTTCATATAAAGCTGTATATTGAAAATGTTTAAATAAAGTCATATTTCATTTGATTTTCGCATTTTCCTAAAATACGTAATGGTGAGCGAAGAATTAATGAAATATCATAAATATTTAACATTTTTAGAAAGAAAGGCGAGACATTTGATTCAATAAAGTTAAAAATTTTTTATTTAATTGAAAGTTACTAACAAACGTTTCAATGTTTAATCTTCATTATCAAAGACATTTAATATTCGTTATATTCGAAAAGCAACTGGAACACGAGAGAATTGATTTCGGTTAGCGATGAGAGCGCGTTTCCGCACGTAATTCGCCGCGCAAAACAGGATCCGTTTCTGCAAACCGAGAATTATATTTGTTAATTACAATCCGCCGCGCATGTTATACTTGTTGATTATCAGCGACACGTGTCGACTCCGTAATTTATGTTATTCGCGTCGGCATTTTATGCGGCAGGCGTGTCTTCGGATTCAGCGAGGGTAGCGAATAATACCGGAAAATTAGGATGGAAGGAAGTGGTGTTTAATAGTTTCCGACACAAATTGATTCCCGCTAATTGCGGAACATAGCACGGGCGCCACATAACTCTCTCTTTTCCCCTACTCTGGTTATAAATTATTTTACTCGTAGGATTCCACGACTCTCTTTTTCAATAAACTGCATAACATTGATGTATTATTTGTTATATATCACAATCTCTTCGTTCGTTGTGTGATGAGTTTGTCACGGACGAGGGATATTTTTTTTCCAATTCGATGTACACAGGTTGTCACAAATTTTTCATCTTAAAATTCAACAACTTTTCTCTGATTTCCAGACAAAAAATTTTATGATTTTCCCTGAACTTCTAATAATATTTTGAAATTTTTTGTAGTTTTGTTTTGATTTGGAAACCATTAAATATTTTGTAGAGAAATCAATGTATCGCATGTTGCATCAACATATTGGTCAGTATGTCAGATTATATATAAATGTAATGCCTTTTCCAGCAGGCGTTACATATAAAATTAATTGATCTATAAAATTAATTGATTGATTATATTTATAAAATTGATCGATCGCGCGATTACATTTTATAAATGTAACGTTTGCTAGTGAAGGTATTACATGTTATAAAATAGCTATACTGATCAATCTGTTGATGCGACACGAAGTACATTGAAAAAAAAAAACACTGGATTTTAATAAATATGTGTTTGAATATCAAATATTTGTTTGAATATTATCAAGTAAATATTTATTAAATGTAAATATATTGTATATTTATTTGATACAAAAATTAATTTGATTTAACTATTATTCTTTTATTGAGTAAATGTTTATTTACTTAATAATGTTTAGTGTAAGTTTATATTTACTTAGGAGTACTATTCAAAGAAATATATGTATTAAGATTTATAATAATTTTTTTTAGTATGTAAACTTTTTTCAAGCCAAGGATTTGAATTTTCTAGAATTTTGCAAAATTTCTTGATTTTTTCCTAATTTTTCCGACCATTTTCAATTTCCCTGGCAAGTCTCTGATTTTCCTAATTTTCAGTTTTTGTGACAATCCTGAATACAGTAAAAAGCTCGATTATTATTTTGTTACATAATAGGTAACAATAATTATTTCGATTATTTTCTGCCGTCTTTTGATTCATTTATTCAATTATTCTCATTTATTCAAATTATTATTATCTTCTTCTTCCACTGAGAGAAAAATTTTTGGTATTATATTTATGACTATAATTATATGTTATCATAATTATGATTATTACTGCTATAATGTTAGTAATAAGAACTAGAATTTCTTTCTAATGGAAATTTTCATTTAAATGCTGTATTTTCCTTTTACATAACGCTTATTAAAAATAAGAAGTTAATTAAAGAATAGGATTTTGTACTTTCGTTCTCCAAGCTCGCCTTCTGAATTACTTTAGTTTTCTACGTTAAATTACAGCCAGACGTCGCGTTTCATTTCTCTCTGAGAAAAGCCTCAGCTACGAATTCATCGTGAAAGCTGTAAGTTACAGCGAGGAGGAGGGCTGCGCGTTTCCCCTTTCCGCGTTGCGCTAAAATAATCAATTTCTTTGTTTAGAATTTCTATAGACTGGCGTCAGACGCAAACGCCGCATGTCAAGTGCGTGCGTGTGTGTGTGTATTACCACATAGAAGGCAAAACGTCGAGGAAGAGAGATTCACGGCGTTACGCGAGTGCAGCTGGTCCGTTAAATTTTATCAGGATACTCGCATTCATGGGTCGCTGACCCCGGCATTGTCCACACCACCGCGACTTAATATACGGCGACGAAGTATTAAATTTCGTATCTCACACGATATTTCACAAACTCGGTCTCTTAGCGCTTTAGAAGGGGTGAACAATGTGAGCAATAGCATAGTATTTTTTTTCGACTGTCAAGCAAATCAATAATCCTGAGGAAAATGAGGAACGCTCATTTTGTTACCAAAAAAAATTCGCACGTATAACAATATACATAAAACATAATGAAATATTGTATATATGTTATTGCGCGCTACAGAATAAAATTATAATATATATATATATATATATAATATCAAGAAAAAATTTTTTAAAATTAAGAAGTAAGATTAAAATAAATAAAGGAAAGTCGCTAATACTGACATAGGTCTTTTAAAGAGATACCCCTTATTTCCTGAAAACTAATTATTGCACTTTATTGTTACTGATAAAAACATAATGATTTTTTTAAATAATTAAAGAAGTAAAAACTTATAACTTATATATTTATGACTAAAAATAATCGTGTACTTATATAGAAAAATCCTAAAAAAAAACTATCATGTTATATTTGCATCTTACAGAACAGCACAAAGTATGCATATAAATCAACAAAAAGCATTTTGTTAAAAAGATTCTAGAAAATTTTATATATTATACATTCACTTGTAGATATTTTATACAGATGACACCTGTGAAAGAAAAAGAATAGAAATGTGTGACATTACTATCTACTGTGGCAGTTTTGAGGTCCATTTCGTCAGACGTTCATTTTTGCATCGTACGAAAAAGTTAATTATTGCAAAATTGCAACCGGTATTATAAAAACTGTAATGTCTGATAGAAGACACTTTCTAATTTGTATTTACATTTTTAAAGCTTTAGTTTTAGCTTTTATTTAAGAAATATTGTTTAAAAACACAGTGGTGTACCGGTATCGGTGACCTTCCTTTACATAATTGTTAGTCTCAGACATTTTAGTTTTTAATATCCTCTGTTTCCTCAAAAAGTCTGGTAATTTTACTCACACAGGATCAGAACGGTTCATAACTCTGTTTCCGACGGCTTCTTTGGGATGATAATCGCCAGCCAAGCTTGTTTGTGATGTGCAGAATAGCGATAGAAGTGGCACAGGGATGGTCATTGAAAGCCTCGACGGGTCGCATTGTTTATAATCACATCCTCTACCCGTTATATTAAATCCGTCCCTTTATGCGGTATCAGCGAACGGTCGGGGAGATTTTCCGGTTGTGCAATTTATCCGCGTATTATGCGCTCGGGCCGCCGCGCCGTGCCGCGTCACGCGTATTCCATTCCCACCCTCCAGGATTATACACGTTAAGGGTAGGTTGTGTGGCGGTTAAGGGCGAATAAGCGCTTAAAACAGGACGTGAGCGGTTATAAGTATAGGGTAGACACTGGCGCAGTCAGTGATCGAGACAAAGACTTTTAATCCTCAAATAACGTCCGATTCACAGATAACTATTCTTTATGGTGGTGTTTTCAGAAGATGGAACCTTCTCTGAATGTCGTGAGTAAACTACGTTCGAAAAGACCATCGAGAGAGTGTCGTAAAAGTGCTTAAAGCTTTGTAATGATAAAATAATCAAGGAATTGCAGACAAAGATGAGTGAGTGTTATTTATACGGGGAAGTGAGATATATTGCTTTGGATATATTTTCTACGTAAATGTTCAAATAAAAAGCCAGGTATAAATATACAGATCTATTGTTAAATAAAATATCTACGATTTATATTGGTTGTAAAAAGAACAGCGTGAGCATTACAAGAATAAAATTCCGATCTGCTTTTTCTCTCGGAGATCTTCAAAATATTTATATATCGGAATATGTGCACGGAAGTCACGATTTTGCTACAATATCTAAAAATTTAGCTAGATACAGATCTGATAAATTTGTTAGACCATCAAAATAATTATGTAGAATTATAATTATTAGTGCATATAATAATTTGCGTATTACAAAGCGTTGATGACAGTACTGCAAAAATTTTTAATATTTTAACAACAAATTTATGTGTTCTATATATTTATTTTAATGCTCCAAACAAAATTATTTTCAGATCTGTATCTAGCTAAATTTTTAGAAACTTCAGCAAAATCGTTCTGGTAGAGAATACTTTATTAGGAAAAAAAGATATCCTTCTCTTTCATTTTGAGTATAACAAAAATAAAAGAGAGTTCCTTGCAACTATGACAACGTATACAAAAATGTAATTAGACTCAGGTATTCGGAAACGAGCGCACGTAAGTTTAAGAGTTAAAATTCCAGCGCGCGATTTCTCAACGTCCGAAGGCGGATAAGGGCAGATATGTCAGCTGACTCGACATTCCCGTGAAAATTTTCGGCGATACGTCGTCCGGGAGTCCCGGCCGGGATCGTTTTGAAGGATATTCGGGACGTGGCAGATTCTGCGACGAAGAAAGGAGACAGAGGAAGAGAGAATGAGAAAGAGGAATGAAGAGAGGTCGGGGCTGTTGGAAGAGAAGACCGCGTAATTTATTGCAAGCAATATTACCGACGACACGCCGAGGGAGCTAGGGAATGGCAAAAGCCCATGTCTCTCGTCCCAGAAATGTATTTTATAGCAACCAAAGATGGAGACTCTCGCGCAACGGCGACCCTGCTTACTACTCTCTTTCGGGTCGCCATTGGATTTAAATAAGTCGATGCGAACGTTCTGGCCTTTATTCACCGTTTATAGTCTCTCAATCGCATTGCTCGTTACCGGATTTATACGATGCTTGCAAATGGAAATTTGTGTTACATGTTGGAGTAGCGATTTTGTTTTTTTTTCTCGCAAAACTGGTTAATATTCGCGCACGCTGTAATACATAATAAAATATTAAAATATCGACATTAGTAATAACTATATCAGTAATAACTACATGTATGTATAGTTATTATAATACATAGTATTAAAAAGTACTATCAAAATTTGATATTCTGATATAATGGAAAAATGGAGAAAAATTATAACTGCGTTTTGTAATATAAATAATATACTTATTTCGGAGACTTAAATATAAATTTTGTAGATAAAAATTTTTTTGTTTTCTTTTCTGACGCATTTTTCATAAATTTAAACTGCTATATATGTAAGTGAGATTTCCTTTTCTTAATTAGAAGAGTTCATTTAATTTCTTTCCTTAATTTCTGTCCTTGATTATTATATTAATTTTTACCACGTCTTATAATATGTTATACAACACAATGTATACAGTCACGAAACTAATTGTTCGAACATTGCGGCATTATATTAATTTCTTCAAAATGTTATCGGGTGTTAAAAATGGTTTTATTCATTCATTATGACACTGATAGTTTATATTTAGATTTGGACAACTAATCGTGAAACTATCAGTTGTAATACGTGTGAAAGAAATCATAATTAACCAGATAATAGTTTGAAGAGAAATTATCAATATAATGGCGCACTGTGTGGACAATTATTTTTGTGATTGTATACACAGGTGAATCCGGTTTACAAATATTTTTAGCAACATATGCAATTCAAGGTTAATGGTTCATCAAATGATCATCGGGTGGATCGATATTAAATTTAAATAAGTCGGCCAACTCTGCCGAAATGATTCCAGATAATGGGAAAATGATAGTGTGGTTTTAATTCGATTGATGTAGTATTTACTGCCGTGTATTATAACCTTTTTATTTTGTATTTTTATGACAAGAATCACTTAAGGGCGGTCAACTATCAGATTCATGTAATTTTATTCGGTTCATTTTATTTCGAAATGTAAACAGCGACGATCGATAAATGCAGCAGGATAATTATCGAGGAGTAAAAGATATAATAATGATTTATATATATATATATATCATTATTACGTCAAACGGCTCGAATAAAAAAGTAACAAAAATTAAATTTTATTAAATTTTATTGTAAATTCTTAATTTTTATAACTTTGGCTTGGGGATTTCATATATTAAAATAATACATAAATATGGTATTTTCTATTACATAACGCAAAAAGAAAAGGGATTTGTTTTACTCCGAAATTGAGGGACGAAACAGATCACCAGTTTATTTTTTATTAGATTAATTTTTTATTAGACTTATTCAGTAAACCATACACTATAAAAGTTATTATAAGTTTCGATATACTTTTTTGTTACAAAATCACAAATTCGTAATTTTTTGGGACTTTATATGAGAGACAAAATTTCTTCGTGCATTCATGATCTGATTCGCCTTGGTATTCAATTTATCTCGGTCTATCTTATGTTAATAACAATAAAATCTACTACTAATGGATTTTTAAAATTCAAACAATAAACTTATAATTAAGGCAGGTGAAAGTAAATAACTGCGCGGTAATTAATGCGCTATAATTAAAAAGTGTAAAGTATATTATACAATTTCAGTATATATGTGATGCAATATTAGATCAAATATTGTGTTACATATGTAGTGAAATTGTAAATATACTTTACATTTTATAATTATAGCGTACTAATTACCGTGCAGTTATTTACTCTCACTTGCCCTTAGTTATAAGTTTATTGTGTAAATTTTGAGTTTGAATTTTCCATCGAATATTATGTCACATGTGTAATGAAATTGTAAACATACTTTATATTCTATAACTATTCTATTCTATTCTATAACTATTTAATTATAACTTTTATAATTATAACGCACTACTGATTACCGCAGTTATTTACTTTCACTTGCCCTTAGTTATAAATTTATTGCTATGCTAGTAATTTTACTGATTTTGCAAGCGTGTCAGAGATACTGAAAGACACTGGTTCATCTCGCAGCCGTAATCCTGTACGGTAAATTGAATGGAGTCGAAGTGCCGCACGAAAGTCGCAGAGAAATCGGAAATCGATGATACTTATACCGCGTTGCAGTAATGCCAGTCCAATGCGTAATCTATATAGAGAGGACTTTTCATAACGAAAATCCACTAATGCCGCATTTTCAACGATTCGTTCCTTGCTGCACGCTGAATATTGCGGTGATAAAAGAAAGTGTCGTCAATAGTCTTCTTCCGTTTTCTATAACGTTTTCATTGAGGAAAATCGTATAACGTTTCCTGAAAATCGTTCTTCGCGATAAAATATCGCAGCAACTATGAAATTTTTAGATATGTGTCTGTAAAATTATTTCCTTCCGCGTTATTTGCCCCTTTCAACATATCATCGAAATTGGATTAAGAGATATTTCATAAATGTTCTTTCAAAATCAATTTCTTACATAAATATCTTTCAACTTGTAGTTTGATACGGGGACTGTATCCAGCATCGATTCCGAAGTCGATTTATATCGTTCCATATCCGCCCACATGTCAAGTAAATAAGAAAATATGATAGATACATGGTTTATACGCGGGCAAGGACGTTTTTAGAAATGGATACGCTGTTCGTCGTTTTGAATCGCTAAATCCCATTTGCCGTTTCGACACTCCATTCATCGTCGCACTTTACCATCTCATCTGAATGTCATTCGTCGAATGTTTTCACATCCGTTTCCATTTCGATCTCGTCGCTTCCACTTTTATCTTAGCTGAGAATTTATATTTTTCATTAGTAATGGCGCATTTTTAAAAATTTAGCTTCCAATAACCCTTTTTTTATCCGTTTCAATATTCAATTATGCAATAATTAACACATTAATTAATGTACATGCCATATAAAATTATAGTTGCACGTGTCGTTTCGAGAGAAATTTTATTAAAGAGGTAAATTTTGAGGAAAAAGAGAAAAAATAATAACCAGGGGCACACAAAAAGTCAAACGTATATTGAATAAAATAAACGATTTGCTGACAATAAAGAGTAATTATTGGCAGTAATTAAACATTAAAACAATTGAAACTCTCTTTATTCTCGCGTAAATTTTAGCAAAATTTAATTTTACTTTCTCGGAGCTTTCAATATGAATACAAATGTATCTTATTTTCACTGTTATTATATAACAATTATACTCTTTTATATTTAAATGTACGTTCTCACTTGGATTTATATTTGTACAACATTTCTATATTTCAGTTTAATATTTTTTATATTTATCTGGATAGGAATTATAATAGCAGCTTTGGCTTTTCAATAAAATTTCTTATTTTTTGCATATTTGCATTTCCTTCTTCCTTTCTTCCTTTTAACTTAAATCACGTGTATGTTCAATAAATTATTATTATTAAACAATATATTAAACAAAGAATTTCTTAAGACCGTAAATTCTGTGAATTCACGACAAGTAGAAAATAAATATCTCTACTTGTTGTGTATTATTATTGAATTAAATTTTTAGGATATCAAAAGCACGAATGTTTTTTCGTTGATTCGATTATCGATTATTTTCTACCCAAGATTTCATGATTCTTGGATAATATCTAATAAAAAGAGAGTAAACCGAATGTATCTGCAAATAAGTTCCAAGGGAAAAGAGTGAAATCCTATTTGACGAGAGATAGAAAAAGAGCGTAAGATACCTACAAGATAAGCTGGGACGATTAGAAATCGGAGGGAAAAAGCTGGATAAAGGCGAATCGATTCTGGTTTACGATAATCACGCGTCAGCTGCTCTTCTCTTCTGTTTTTACACCATTCGCAATTTTTACGCACGTAAAAAATAAAAAACGCTCGCCCGCGTAATAATACGTACGCGCGCACGATCGATCGTATAACAGAATAATACGTACGCGCGCACGATCGATCGTGATCAAAATCCAGAGGACGAGTCTTGCATTTGCTAGACGCAACGAACGCACGGACGTTGCTTTTCTTCTCTTCCTTCTATTCCACAGAATTTATCGTCTCAATTTCTCTCTGTCTTCTCTTTTAATATTTTTCTTCTTTTTCATTGATAATTTCGCATCTCACGCTATTAAATGGTAAATTGTTGTATGAATTATTATGAAGCCAGTAACATTGAGCTTCTTGTTAAGCTTTCGGGAGCATTGTAAATCTTAACAACTCGAAAGAATTGGACAGACCTGCGCGTTTAAAGTTTGAAGAAGTCTAAAAGCATCTTGTAAGAGATACAATGAGAAGAATGTGTTTACGTATTGAAGAATGTAAGAGATATACAGAGCTCTTTTGCGGAGCGCATTTTAGTGAATTTACTCGCTGTTATTGTAGGAATTATGTTATTGTAAAAATTCACAATATAGATCGTACATATATATTAATCCTAAATTTAATGATATTTATTTTACTGTCTAGTTCTGTAAGACTTCGTCTTCCATATTTAATTCAATTTAGTTTCACTTATTGCTTACAAACAAACTTTATACTCGAAAGTTACAACAAGAGAATATGAATACGCAAATAATAGTGAGGTGTTTATATGTTGTTGAATTATCTTTTGTACGAAATAAAAATTTACACAATATATAAAAGTTTTGATATTTTTGTCATAGTTATTAATTCCATATCTTCTTTTCATCACAATGTAATTTTAAGTTTACTTCGTCTGGTTTTTCCAAGTTTTAGATTAAATGTAACGGTCAGTCGCAGACAAGCAGGAAAAAGATATGACAAAAAGCGCGCGACACGTTTTCTTGTTAAAGTTTCCGCTCCATCTGGCAAGAAACGGGGGCAGAAATCGGGTCGGTGCGAACAAAGTAGCAAACTAATGAAGTGCTATGAACAATACGAGCAATACGTTTACGACAGAAAATGAAATGGCGCACTTGAATAACGTCTAATTCTGGAGACGATGTGATCCGCGGAGTAAGAACCGGCGTAATTACGAGATGAAGTGCGAGGTGCCAGCGCTTATTAAAATTTGGCGTTATCTCGCGCTGCACATAAAACAGTTGCGTGTAATAATTAGGTCGCAAGCGTGAGCTGTAACGAGTAATGCGACTGATATATTATAACAGGAAGTCGTGAATGCAAGGCTGCATTTAGCTGTACGTAACTTTAAACTCTCGACACCGTAACTCCTCGCTAAAAAAAAACGTTGAGGTTTTTATTTTCAATATTAATAATAAATATTTCGAGAAAGTGAAGTTTATTTGAATTTTCGTGTGAATATAATTTTAATATTTAATTCAAATACGACTAGTTCACAAAATCTTTTATTTTTACCAATATAGAGTTAAAAAATTATTAATAATTTGAAAAAAATTACTTTAGTTGAAAAAACACGAAAAATTTTTTATCAAAATATAATGGAATACCTAAAGTGGGTAATATTTATCTCAAAGAGGTGCAAAGCTATGATTAATTGGCAATTTTGCGAAAGGCTCGAAAGAATCCCACGGAAGAATTGCATTCTATGCTTGGATTTGAATAATATCTTCGCATAGCAGGCGGAGTGTTCATATCTCGCGTCTTCCTTCGACGGAAATCTTCAGAATAAATCTTGCGTATATACTGTCAATATGAGCTAATTAATTCTTTTCCTGCTATTACGAGATACAGTTATTCTTAGCATTATATTAATAATAGGAGAGAGTGGTCTAAATCGGATTCAAAATCCGATCGGTCCAAATCGTGTTCCAAATAGAACCTTTTTAATTTAAATAAATACGGTTAAACAGATTTGTGTACTATTTATAAAGTAAAGTCCTTATAAGACATCAAACATGTAATAGCAGTTTGACAGTTCTCTGTCATGACATTTATAGAATAGACGCAAATATATATTTTTAGTCATCGTGCGAAAACTTTTAAAAAAAAAAAATCCTTGTAAATCATTATTTAAAAGGTGTTAAAAACTTGAAAGGTAATTGATTTAAGATAATTAAACATTGTAGAATTCAAAAATATCAAACATTTTGTGATCATTTTTGCGGTTTATTATAAATTTTGTTCCAAAGTTCGAAAGGACCAAATCCAGTAGTGTCCAAATCGGACAATACAATAGATAACTTATGGGCCTGGTTGTAGTACTGATGATCGGCCGACCAGATTTGATCCAAGGAATTAAATCAGTAAAATATCATGAGTCATCAGACTTGGATTAATTGAGTTTTATTGATTTCAATTCTAATAATATAAACTGTTAGTAATTTTTTTTCTGAATAAAATTTTTATCTTTGATTATCAGATTGCTCGGTTTTACTCAATACTAACAAAAATACATTAAAATATTTTTAAATTCTATCTAAAAGGCCATAAAAATAGAAGTGTTCGATTTGAACCAGGGGATGGTCCGATTTGGAACCAATGGTTCCAAATCGGACCGGAAAAAGCGTTTTTATATTTTTCATTATAGTTCAACACAGGTGAGAGATACATCAAAATGATCTCAAACAAAATTGAAGGGAATTAAATGATCTTTCCAATCGCACCTTCGGTTTTACAATCGGATTTTATTTACGTCTTATAGAGAGCAAAAACTGCAAATAGGTCCGATTTAAACCACTCTCCCCTATAGCATTATGTTAATAATAAAATTTTGCGTTTTTAACACAAAGCAATTTTTTATCTCAATAAAAAATGATTAATATTTCATATTTAATATCACGATAAAGAGAATTTGTAACAGAAATTTGTTTTATAAGAAGAAATATTTCTGAAATACTAATTTCTCTTCTCCTCTCAAATTAAAATAAAAATATCAGGTCAGTAAATAAAATATACGAAACATAAAATTGTTTAAATAATATAGAAAGAATGCCACATCGGGATCAAAATTCACGAAAAGTAGGTGAAGCTTATAAACTGTACATTTGTCTGAAACCGTAGGGTGTTGCAGAAACGGATGCGCAAATGCCTTTTCAAGTCCCACAGTGAAAAACACGCTTTTAAAGATCCGCCCTCGCGAACAGACCACGGAGTGGCGTCACCGTTAATAAACGAGCAAAGACAATGGGGTCCAGGTCGCATAAGAGCAAAATAAATTGAAGGTATCTCCAGTGCCGCCCCGCTTCCGTCTGGCGGGTCAAGTTTCCTGGGCTGACTGTTCCGTAATTAGTGAGCGTCTAAACAATACTCGAGCCATCCCGGAGGCCACCCTTCGCTCGCGCGCCCACCGCCGCCACCCTTATTCCACGCTTCTCTTAGCGCGAACCGGAATCCCCGATAATTAATTATCCACTCGCAGGGTGTACGACTGTTGGAATTATTCGCGGCTACGTCCCTCTTCTTTCACCCTTCTTCGTTCCACCGTTCCTTCGATCCTAATTTCAAGTCGTTTATAAGCAAGATCGTCTTTGTCTCGCTACTTGTATCTTGACGAGATAATGGCTCGTCGCCAAGCAATTCCAGAGGAAACGCGACGAAAAGGACGAATAAGAGCAGTGACTAAAAAGGCTACCATATGTAATATAGAGCGCATAAGTGGCTCGTATTCAAATTCGTTTTATTATCCTTTTATAATTTGGTATTATTGTCAGAAATGAGAGAAAAAGGACCACGATAATAAATTGTTTAATAAAAATCAATTACACTCTTCTAATAAAAATTACAATCCAGAGAAATTCTATGTTTTTGATGTTGTATGAGATTTAAAAAAATTTTTCTAGTGTTCTGTACAGCATTATGTTAATAAGACACGCTCTTAATACAAAACGCTTTTTTATCTCGATAAAAAATGATTAATATTTCATATTTAATATCATGATAAAGAGGATCGTAACGGAAATTTGTTTCATAAACCGTTGCACGCGTTTGGTATATACAGCGAAATATACCTTAAGTTAAAATTGAAAACGGGCTCTCCAGCGTTTCCAACATCTTTAGTCGCTCTATAAGGTATAGAGTGTACATTTTAAAATTTCGCCATTATGAATGTGATTAAATGTCGAGCGATTAAACGCACGAAGTTGTTGTGTCGCACGAGGGACGGAAGCGACCGCGCTCGTTAGCATGTACTTTGAAAGTCTTTAATTGCGGCCAGGAGCTCGTCGGGCTTGTAAACAATATTTGCCAGGTAAATAAATAGCGATAAATATGCGCTGTCTCGCGAGGTCCTGCGCGATAAATGTTGTTACTAGAGTTTGTCAAGTTTTTAATCCTTTACGAGGTAGAAATACGTTTTCTCTCGAATTACTTAAGCATGCAGCAGATTCTCTTATTGGATAACTATGAAAGAGAACTATGTATTATACTCTTATCAATTATTCTTTTCATACACAATTATCTTAAATATGATCTCGATTTACAAAATAAAAAAAAATTCACTTGAAAGAGAATTCTTACGTTTATTTATATTATAATATCGTGTTTTTCAACTTTCAAAGTATATGCTAACGAGCGCGGTCGCTTTCGTCCCTCATGCGACACAACAACTTCGTGCGTTTAATCGCTCGACATTTAATCATATTCATAACGGCGAAATTTTAAAGTGTACACTCCATACCTTATAGAGCGACTAAAGATGTTGGAAACGCCGGAGGGCCTGTTTTCAATTTTAACTTAAGATATATTTCGCTGTATATACCAATATCGTGATTTTTCTAAAAATATATAGTGTATATTAAGTTATAAAATATTAAATTAATATTTATTAATTATTATTAATGCAACTAAGAGGCAGCTTGTATAAGCTACAATTCAGAATTTCTCACGTGCGATAGACATCTAAACGTAACTCACAAAGTTCTTCGGGATTTCGTGGTCATGACATGCTGCGCTACTTTGATCTCTCACGACAGTGAGGTTTAAAAAAGTTAGTTTACTACGTTAAAAGCTACAAAAATGTTTTACCCGGGCAATTTCTGAGTTCGAAAGAGCAGACAGATCAGACACTCGACGGAAAACCGCAGAGTTCCTGTCGATTCTCTTTTGCTACGAGATACGAAGTTACTATTGGCGGACCAAAGGCAATCTTCATTGATTTCTTTCGTCGATTTCTCGAAGCGTTCGATAACTTCTTCGAAAACTTGAAGGTACACCCCGAGAGTGCAGTCTTGCAGATTCCGAACGCATACCGCGGAGTCGACTTCTCCCTGTAAATTCTAAAGCGTGCTATATATCTCTCTCTCTCTCTCCCTCTCTCTACTTGTTTCTATTTATCTATCTATCTATCTATCTATCTATCTATCTATCTCTCTTTCTTTCGCTTCTCTTTTCATTTACCCAGCTCTTCCCGACGTCTCAAAGCTTAACGAAACGGAAACAATACTGACTCGTGAATCTAACTAGAGAACTTCGTATCGAAACGATATTGCAGTTTCCAATGAGAACGATTCCTGCTACATCCCTTTATAGATTCCGCGAGATATTTGGACGCAACTACAACGGAAAGCAATTCGTCTTTTACGAAGTTTGGACATAAAGGTGCTTTGATCAAAAGTATCTTTAGGAGATCACAATAAATTAAACGAATTATATATCTGTATAAATATTGTTTATAAATTAAAGACAGACTCAATTTATCTATTTTATTATATAAATACATATAAATGAAGTGTATGATTGCTTCTAAAATATTTTAAAAGACTTGTTTTTAAAATAATTATAATTTATATTATCAGCAAACACACAAATATTTCTCTCATTTTTTTTGTCGATTATATTACAATTAAAGGCATCCAAAAATCCTAATATGAACGCAAAGAAAAATAGTTGAGTAATTTTTACCTTACAAGACTAGTAAAAATATTCTACTATTTTTGCCAAACTTATGACAAACTCTATAACTCGCCTGAAAGTAAAAATATCGTCCATGTAAGGCAAAAAATAAATAATAGTAAATTTATTCAAATAATTATTACCTTACTGTAAAATCATTCTATTTTCAAGACTGTAAGCATAAACAACTTCCAAAATTTACTTTACGAAATGTAGAAAGTGCTTTACAATTTGACTACACGACAATCGCTCATTTACCAGAAAAGTAAATTTTACACAAGGGAGCGTCTATATTCTTATATAGACTTAATTTCATTTTACTAAAATTCTAGTGTATATTACTTTATATTTTTCTCCGTAAAGTAATTCGCGTTATACAACAATTGTTAAGCTTTAAACATTGTTTCCCATGATTTACATGAATTCGCACTAGAATATTGCGTCTCGAGCGAGTCACGGTGAACGCGATGGAACGGTTAAACATCATGTTGCTACGACATCGACGATTTCCACGTTCATGTTAATCTGACGTTATTTAATGCTGTTCCTCGCTTGGTCTCGGTAAATATTAATTATTATCGTTGCTACGCGTTGAAGGCGAGAGCATGAAAGCGTATGCCGCTCGTAAAGGCATTTATCGAACGCGAAGATTGCGACGTTGGATGTACCCGTTCGATCAGAACATCGTGCGATTTCTCCATTTTCATCATTGACGATTATCGGTTAATGGTTCGAGAATATCGCTACTTATGTTATCGCTATAACAGAACGAAGGGCACTCGATACGAGCTGAATGGATATCAACATACGACGTAGATAATTTAAATGCAATTTTGCATCATGCGGCAAAATAGCTGATAAGTACAATGAGCGAATACTGCAAATAATTAATATTAATTATGATCACACTGACACTAATCTTGATCGATAATTCACTATTGTTGTCGACTGAAATGATGGCGTCATAGAACTGTACCTTTTAAAATAAATATTCTACTAACAATAAGAAAAAATTTACAAAATCTTAACACATATTACTTTCAATAGTACACTCAGAGAAAAAAGTTGTATCAGTAACTATAAATTTGTAGTGAAATAGCGCCTATATACAATTATATACATATTATTAAATTCTAATAAGAATACTAGATTAAGTGAACTAAGAAAATATAGTACATTAATCATATAATCAATTTATAAATGGTTAATGTTACTATATTTTCTTAGTTCACTTAATTTACTTATTGTTCTTATTAAAGCTTTATAATACATAGTTAAAAATTTGTGTATGCATTTCTTATTTATTTTTGTCTTCCAAGTTTGAAACCAAGGCTGCGCCTTTTATTGTAAGCTGAGTGGTTTCCTTCTTAGGAGAAACTGAGACTCCGCTACGTCCCTCTGGTGACAAAGCCGCGTACTACTCGTACTGAGCGACACTTTAGAGAAAAGAGTTTTAATTATAATATATTATTCCTTGAAGTTACCTCAACAATGATTAATTAGTTACATGATATAGTGTTTAATTAAAAAAAAATTTTTGTCTAAACTAGAAAAATGTAATTGTTATATCTATTTGCATGAAGTCCAAGTAATTACTCAATGTAGTTGAGTCACTATTTCAATAATAGTGCATACAATTTGTTATCGTGACTATATTTTTATAACATTCAGCACTACTTTAGTTTCTATTACTTTATAAAATTAGTTACAGATACTTCAATTGCAAAAGTTGCCAAATTTATAGTTGCTAGAACTATTTCGTTTTCTCTCAGTGTACTAATTAAATATTTATTTACTGTAAATATATACTCAATAAAAAAACGATAGCTAAATCAAATTAATGATTCTTGTACCAAGTGAATATACATTTATATTTAATAAACACTTATTGTTAGTACTTCAAATAAATATTTATTAAAATTTAATAAATTTTTTTCAGCGTACTGAACGATTTTTCATGTTATATAATTTTGTATCTATTTTTTAAATCGATAAATCTTAGATCTATAGTTTTTACATACAAATATTTTACAGCTAAATTTTGCATTTTTCTTTGAATATTTCTTTACCTCAGCATGCTGTCGATCTTTTCAGAAAAGGAGCTCAATTAGCGACTTCTTGTACTACCAACTTATGTACAGGATTCCGAGAACGAAAGTCTTCAATAACACGAACGGGAATTTTTCCGACATTGTTATCGAGACTATTAGTTGGATGTTCGGTTCTTTCTCCGTTCTCAGTCATGCTATTGTGAGTTTCCGCGGTTGCGGAGGCGAAACATTATCGTCTCGCACTTTTCCGTATTGCACGCCTGCACGGAAGAGTAAATAATTTTCGTTTCTTCTAATTTATCCTTATCTCGCCACCCGATCCCCGCACCTCGCGATCTCGCCTTTGTAGGCTCTGCTCTCCCTCGCACGCGAAAATACGAAAATAAATGACGTTAGACAACGGAGTTAGGCTTCTCGTCGCCTATTCTCTCTACGTGATGTTTATTCGCGAGATGTAATAACGAATCTTATATGGAAATTATTCTGTGTAAAGTGCAGGAAGTTTAATTGTTAAGAAATGAATTTTCCTACTTATTACAACAACAATACTGAAAGAACTTATCTAATTAAAAAATTGCTATTCTTTGATTTAAATATGTCGACGTAAATTAAACGTAAAGAATATAATTACTGAATTTTTATCATATATTTTTAATTTTATCAATTAACTCGATGATTTTATGAAATTAATTCGATGATTTTAGAAATAAAAATTGGAAAAATAGTTCGCCTCATGAGGATCATTGCTAAAAGCACACCGTAATAGATCTTAGGCATATTGTTGTTTTGCAGGGTTGTTAACGTTACATAAAAAACAAAGTTACTGATTTCGTTACTTTTTTTTAGTAACGAATGAGTAACGTAGTTACTTTTTCTAGCGAGTAACAGTAACTAAGTTACAATTTTCAGTAACGAGTAAATAAATTTTACGCTATTTTTCTCGTTATTCCGTTGATATAGAGTTAGGGTGAAATCACACGGTGCGGAAAAGGACTGCGGAATAGAGAATGCGTCATTGAAGCAACCAATCAGCGCTATTTCGCACTTTTCCATTAAGTTTTGTGTGCTATGTTCACATGGTGCATCAAAGATGCATCCAGGATGAATTTAAAAGAAAGACTTTTTAATATCGGTGGACTCGTTTTGTCGAATCTTCGACACCGCCTAACAGACGGACATTTTGAACAACAATTGTTATTAAAGAAAAATTCAAGATTCAGGGAAATAAGTCCATCATAATTTATAGTTAAAAAATATTCTGCTATTTCTAATGTAAATTGATGTGTATCAAAAGTATCAAAACCAAATAAAGAACTCATAAAATAAAAAATAAAATAAAGCTAATAAAAAATAAAACTATAAATTAAAAAACGATTTATTCTTATGTAGCTATATTTATATATAATAAATATAATTATTTTTTGAAAAGTGTAACGGAAAAAGTAACGGTTTTTTTTGTTACTTTTAGGTAACGATAACGCATTCCTTTTACAATCGGTAACGAGTAACGTGTAACGTATTACTTTTTACCGCAAGTAACGGTAACTGTAACGCGTTATTTAAAAACGGTAACATTAACAACTCTGGTTGTTTGTATGTTATCTTCTTTGTACTAGCGTTTACGTTTTAGCGAAGGTGGCTAAAAGGTTAACTGAAACGTGCGTTATCATATTTCTAATATATTTTCGAATATAATTTCGGATAAAGTGCTTTTTATAATTGACTAATCGCGCAGAACTTATAAATCTTACAACGTTAATTCTTATTAGCCTATTTTATTTTTAAGATATATTTAGAATTTCTTTTCCTAGAAATTTATTTATCGTTGTTAATATTTACCACTTGAAGATTTCAAAAGTAAGTTTAAACAATGCAAAATTTAAGTCTCTTGTCGCTTTATAAGAGTTTGACAAATTTATTTAACCATCTTTTGTTTACTTATTTTCTTTCAATATGTCCGTGGTAAATTAAGGCGTAACTAACAAGCCACATATATATGAATAATAAACAAGACCTCGCTTACCTCTATCCGGAAAGTCCAGCCCTCCAGACTGAGCAGCTTAAGAGTCGTGTTCCTTGCCAAAGCGTGACATAATAGCCTTGAAGGATGATCGTCTAGGGCCAGTCGGGGACTAGACAAGTCTAGTAATTGTAAACAGGGTGCTTCTGTCAAAGCCAGCACTAGGGGCATCACATCGGCTGGTCTCGACGCTCCAGCGGCTCTCAAAGCATCCAAATTACGGGCCTTTCTTACGGTCTCGCCTAAACAACCGGCATCTAAACCGCCCAGAAGACATTTGGACACATTCAGAGATCTCAGTTTGCAGTTGGGTTCCCTGAAGCACAAAGCGCAATGTTGTCGATCAGTTGGATTGTATCGCGAATGAGAAAATGAGAAAAACTTTCTTCTCAATCTTTTCCAGCATAGCGTATACATTGCAGACGAAAGTTTCGACGCATATAGAAAAATGAACTAAAACTTTAATAATTTAAAGTTTAAAACTTTATAATAAATATTTATGATATATAAATTATAAAAAATATCAACTGTCTATGTATACATGTTTTTTCTAAACTCTCGGTGTTGCTTTCTCATTTTTACGTAATAAAATTTTAAAACAAGATAAAATATAAGAATTTTTTGTAACAAGAACTTTTAAACAAAAGAAATTTAAAAATAGACGAATTTAATATGTTTATTCTTCTTTTGTATAATTTTTGTTATAAATAGTATATTTAATTTTGTTGTTGTTCGTGAAGATTTACTTATGACATTTCATACCAAACAATATAAGTTTGAATTTGTTACGAGGAATAAGAACTTATCAAATTGGATGAGAGAAGAAAGATTTAATCGAATCAGCTGTTGAGGCAGTAATCATTTAAAATTGATGGTAGATCTGTCGAATTGGATCACGGACAGGACTTTGCCTTTAAGTAAAAGCGGAAGATGTAAAAATATCTGACGGCAATCTCTGTCTTCGTTCTCATCATCGTCTATCAATCTTATAACAAAGAACACGACGGTTCTCATAACAATGACAAGAAACTTTATGCGATTCGAAATGAAAACGGAATCACGAAAAAGTTTAGTCTTTTCTTTTTGCAGACAAAACTTTCGGAATAACTTGGAACAGATTTTTCATCCCAACATTAATCTTTCTTAAAGGGGTAGTTCAAGAAAACAACGATACATCAAAGATATTACGAAAGCCTAAATTTTCAGAATTAAATATTTTATCAAATTGAAATTGTGATTAATGGTTCTATTTATTAAAAAATAATTGAAGTCTGATCTTATTTAATTTATTTATCCTCATCTTAATTTTATCGAGTCATTTAATTTTAAGTTAAACTACTTAATTAGTTTCTTAATTAAATTTCTCATTAAAATACAGCTTTATTGAAGTTAAGGGGAAAATGTTCACGCACAGTCTGTGCAAGTACATCACAGTATCAATCCTCTCTCTAAATTTGGAAATATATTTTTAAAAACCCTCTCCCCTCATTTAGATGTGTAATTTTTTAAAAAATAAAATACTTGCTCTAAATTATTCACACCCTTTTTTAAGTTTTCCTCAGAGATATACATATATTTCGTTTATTAACCCTCCGTCGACCATGTGGAATTTTACATTTTCCATCAGCAACCTTTGAACCTCAGTGCAAATTTTAATATTGTTTCAGACTGCATATAAGAATCTGATAAAATTCCTGTGTACTCGTGAAAGCTTTATAAGTTTTATTTTATATAAAAGTCGAATTGTGTTTTACTTATTTTTATAGATTTAAATTATCGACTGTGCCTTATTGATCGACGGGATGTTAATAATTTTATAACGATATAGAATTTGTTTATATTGTTCACAAACTTTACGCACAAAAAATTGCGATATAATTACCTGACCTTCTTTCGGCGATTTTCATTTAAGATTAATTTAACGAAACGCTTCACGTGATTTCTACCCACACGCGACTTTCCCAAACGCTCTGTGCAATCTCACGGCAATAGATCGATCAACGTCACGAAAACGAAACATAATGAACAAACACGCAGCAGCAACGTAATGCACATCAGCGCAAGGCAGAGCGGCGAGCCGAATTATAGGACGAATAATCGAATCGCGGCGGTAGCCGACACCGCGAGGATTTACGTGCGCGTACGTGCGTTTAATGGGAGCAATTTAAGACGAACGATTCAAAGTACGGGCCAACAGCAGCAACAGTAGCAGTAGTAGCATATAGCAGCAGCCGGCCGGCGAGCTGCATCGCGTCTGGATTTAATGGTATCTACTTCGGCCCATATTTACTGACTGTCTGACTGCTATTGCCACCGCGATACGTACGTACGTTTCGTGATACGTCTGTTACCATCGCTGCTACGTACGTACGTACGTACGTCTAATGGCGTTGCCTTTAACAGTATCGCAACGGGCGCGGTAAATTCACTCGAGAGCTGCCGCACCACTCGATGCAGTATCTTTCTCTCCTCGTATATATACAGGGAGAGAACAAAAATACTGCACCCTCCACGGTGAGAATGTACGCGCGCACTCGTGTTGAATTTCTAACAAAAATAAACGTTTCCGCCAGAAGAGAAACGGGGAACGCGCGCGGTGAATATTCCGCCAGTGCCAGGTTCGCGTAATAAAGCTACGGTTTCGCGAGCGAGGATACCAAAATTTCTTGGCGTTTTGTGTGATTTCGACATAAACTGTTTACCGTGGAAACGATCCTTGGTCGATCGTTCTTCTTACAATTAAATCTTGTAAAGTGTCACTGTATGTCCTTTTAAGGGGAGCATTAACTAGATTTAGCTGAAATTTAATTATTTTCTGTCTTTTTTTTTTAGAGACAAAACTAGAACGCGATTAGCAAAGAATAATATATGTTATGTGCCAACAATTAAGTTGCAGAGTAAGCTTTCTGATTTCTTTTAATAAAAAGAAGAGAGATAATAATGTATAAATAATATATGTATAAGTAATGTATAAATAAATGATATATATATTAGTAATATGCATTAAAACACGGAACACGAAATTTCCTCCGAAATAAAATGCGAACGATACGTCCCGGGGTTTGCGAGTATTATTGCGTCGGTTTTCGTTTAATTTTCCACAGCTTTAGCGACAAGAAATGCAATCGGTTCTTTAAATTGCGTCGAGGAGAGAAAGCAATTCATAAAGACATATTTAAAAAACACGCGCTTTTTTACTTTTAATTTGTACATATTTTCCAATGATACGGTCTTACTTGTAGAGAAACGTGTGCTACACAAATTAGTTAGAAAAAATCCTTCCAAATCAAATTGCATCTTCTCGAATTCGCTGAATATATAAGTTAAAATTTTAAATTTATATTCGAATTAAACACTAGACTTTTTTTATTCATATCTCAATGAAGCTAATTATACATATATGACATAATATATGATATTTTTAAATACATAATTCTGCGTTATTACATTTAAAAAGCATAGAATTTGTGTGAATTCATTGGAATAAATTGAGCGTGCTGGAGGCGCTGACTTTATTAATAATTACTCGATAAATATTTCGTACGTATTAATAATTAATGAATTCATATATTGTAGTGCAGTAATGTGCAAAGTGAGAGTTGTGTATTAAGTATTAACGAGCATTATTCATTCAATATCTATATAATTAGCGTGTATTGATATTTACTTTCTGATTTATCCAGAAATCGTATTAAAATCGTACGACGTGTCGCCGAGCGATGCGATGAGATTTTCGTATCGCACGCGGAAAGAACATTTACCGCGACCCGGAATCGCGTCGGATAAGCCGCGGGTCGCAATAGAGTCGCAATCGTAAGTCAAACGGCTGCGGTGATATTGCGCTTAAGTTTCGACAGTTTTACCGTCGCGGGGATTTCGCGGCGAGACTCAACGCCGCGCCGGAAATCGCGAAATCCGCGCGATTTAAAGGAAAATAGAGCGAAGCGCATTTTTACCGGGGAGTTAACTCCACCTTTGCCATCTCGGCTTTATCGCGTCGCCTTTTATTGCCACCGTATTCGAAGTCACTCGACTTTACGCTCTTATAAAGAGTGACGCCCTTTGTTCGCCGCGAGTTTGCGGTGAGAACAAACATCTTGCAACAATTGCAAGGATATATTTATTCGATGACGAAATAACATTACAATTTAACGCGCGACATTGCGGAAGTAAGAATTTAACGTTGACAACTTGGGGTTGGAAAATCATGTTATAATCTACACTCTTCTTTTTTTCATGGCGTTGATAAATATGTCAATTTGGTAAAAGTTTTTGCCGAGAACTTATGGAACGGTTGCCGTATTACGTTGGAGTAAAAATATGTGCTTACGTATATTTATGTACTTCAGCTTTAATAACAATAGATTTAAAATTATGGCGCGACGGATTTTGCTGAGTCGAACATACGCGACTGACACGCGTATTATTATGAAAAATATTATTCATGTGAAGTTAGAATCTAGATATTAAAAATGCATCTGATGCATTTTTAATATCTACATTGAAAAAAAAAACTAAATTTTAATAAATATTTATTGGAATATTTCTAAATAAATATTTACTAAATGTCTAAATATAAATATTTATTTGATAGAAAAACCATTAATTTGATTTAACTATCATTTGTTATTGAGTAAATATTTATTTTTACTGTAATTTATTTATGTTTACTTGATAGTACTATTCAAAGAAATATGTATTAAGATTTAGTAAACTTTTGTCAGTGTGTATATCACATTATAAATTCTGAATTAAAATAAAATAAAATACTAATATTAAATAAATAAATAAGAAACATGTAGAAGAGAGAAGAGAGACTTCATATTCTCTTTTTGGAGAACGATCGGCGAATTTTCGCGGTGCACAAAGTTGCATCGTGAAAGAAAAATAGTGGGTGCTTAACTGCGTTATATCCCCAACGTGCGTCCTGTGGAATACCCTCCCGCTTTCAACTTTGCTTCATCCCGTTCCTTCGACAAGTTCATGCGAGTTGTACCTCCGAGATCTTCGACGATCTCTCGCGCAGCTTGTTAGGTAGCGGAACTCTGTTTATCCGGAAAAATTCGTACTCGGTAGCTGATATTCTGGACTAGTCGCCAAATTGTTATTACTCCAATTGCTTTATTATATTACAATCAATATTATACATTAAACGAGATAATTCTAGTAAATTATACATAAGTACGTTGTTATATAATACGTTGTCTGTCATGCTGTCGCGTGAATACCGCTACATTAAACGTATGGAAATATTTGCATACTTGCATTAGTCTAAATAAAACGAACAAATACACGAATTTAATTTTAATCCCTAAACTTAATCCTTCAGTGCCAATCTACACTGAAGAAAAATGATGTATTAAGAACGTTATTTTAATTAAAAACAATCTTATGGATTTATATATATAATAATAGTACTAATGAAACAAATAAAATTTTATTAAAAGAGCATTATGTATTTGTTTCATTATGTTAGTTTTGATTAATATTGAACCGATAAATAAAGTTCTAGTGTACATCTTGTCTCATTTAAAATCGGAGCTCGAAATATACATATTATCCCATACAATTTAAAAAAAGAATACTTTAAATTTTATTAATGTTATCATCTCTGCGGTATTGGAAAATCCGATAACATCACTTTAAGATGTAAACGCTACCATTTATATTTATCTCACCACGCTGTTTATTTGCGACTGTTATTGGATTATTCAGAGAAAGTGACGGATGGGCAAGAGGCAAATCCGCTTCGTCTTCTCTCAAGGAACGCTAATAAAACGTGCTCGACCACCTCGCGAAAGTGTTCCAGCCGCCTTTTCAAACCCAAGTGGAAAATTGAAATCTTCTCTCGACGCGCTCCCGCGCGAAGGTAACGGCGCTAATTCGGATAAAAGTCCGCGTCTTGCGAACGTCTTCCACAATTTTCTTATCAGATGCACTGAAATGGAAACTTATTTAGAGAGAGAGAGAGAGAGAGAGAGAGAGAGAGAGCGAAAAAGAGAAAGAGAGAAAAGATGAAAGATTTTATTTCTTCTGGCCAAAATATTCCTTAAGTCTCATTCTTGCTCAGTCAATCGTTTGTTATACCATATATAGAATGTCTTTTAACCTTCTAGAAATTTAATATTAAAAGAAGATAATCAACTATTTATTTTGAATATTAAAAGCACTGTTATTCAGTGCTTTCAATACTTAGATAAGTAATTAATCACTATATCTTTCAGATTAACCTTTAAGTAAGTAGATGGTTTAAACTGTTTAAAGTTACGCAAGTTGGTAGATGGGATGCTCAGAAAATTCTCTAAAAATTTTAATTTTACAGTTATATTTTTTATCTATTAGTATATTATGTTACAACTAAATTTACATTAATTATACCTTTATACATTCTGTCAAAAAAGTACCGGGAATTGTCGATTTAAATCTGACGGGGCAATGAGGCAGGTAAAATTTTTTTTTCCTAGGTTGGTACCACTGTCCTTAATTACTATGCCAAGTTTGAGCGGGATCTGTTAACCAGTGTGTTTGCAACAGCTGGTTAAGTCAGTCGATGTCAGTAGTGCATGCCGATTTTTTACTATGGGTGATTACATTGAGCAAAGAATTTGTTTAAAGTTTTCCGACTTTCTCGCCGACTTTCTCGCCAAAAACTCAACGAACGTGCTTCAGCAACCACCGTATTCGCCGGATTTGGCCCCCTGTGACTTTTTCCTCTTCCCAAAACTAAAATTGCCGCTTCGTGGCACCCGTTTTGAGTCGATTGAAGCCATAAAACAAAATTCGGCGCGAGAGCTAAAGGCCATCCCGGAAAGCGCCTATAAAAAATGTTTCGATGATTGGAAGTGCCGTTGGCATAGATGTATTGGAGCAAATGGAGCCTATTTTGAAGGCGACCCAATAAATTTTGATGATTCTATGTGAAAATGTTGTTTTAATTGAAAATTCCCGGTACTTTCTTGACAGAATGTATATCTCTGTAAGATAGAATAAAAAATAGTAAATTCTAAGATTTCTAGGCATCTAGAAAATACTTTTTATTTTCCTTTTCCAGAACAAGGTTTTAAAGAAAACTATACCTAGAGTGCTGTGGTTATTCTACCTACACACTTAAAGGTTAAATTGGCCAGTATTAAAGTGGATTTCTGTAAGGGAAGTATTGTCCAATATTTTTCTGAAAGAAGATACAGAATGTCAAGAATTGAGACCATATGTTTATGGAATCTGTTTTCATAAAATAATCTTAAAAATAAACTCTTGAAATACTGTGTTTGTGTGTGTGTGTGTGTGTGTGTGCGCGTGCGCGTGCGCGTGCGCGTGTGCGTGTGCGTGTGCGTGTGTGTGTGGAACTTGGAGAAACTTATTTAAGAAGTATTTTATACACACAACATCTTTTTTATAAAAGAGCGTTGCTGCAATCTTTTGTCGCTCGTACAGACAAATCAGGAACGATATACAGGAGACTTGTCGACTTACGTTGGTAACCCATCGGGTTTGCATTGGACAATGGATACAGTTCTGGTTGAAACTTTTTTATCGCGAGTGCCTGACTGACCTCTCTAATCCCAGGAGTCGTGTCTTTTATCGCGAGTCGTGTTGCGCGCGTGATTTAAGAAACTCGTCGGGAGAGCTCGACGAAAGTGTAGTGGGGAGAAGATCGTCCGACGGCGATGAAAAACGTCGACGAAACTTGAAACGATGAAAAATTGCCGCCTCCGGCTCGGAGAATTCGCGAACTCGCGTTAGCCGGACGAACTTCGCTGGCAAGTCGGCGAAATATCCTCGTCGCTCCCCATCGACGTGATGTATCTTCGTTCGCAAGCATTCTCGAAAATGCCCCGCAAACGTTCCGGTACTTATACCGGAGTTCATACTGATGTTTGGACGTGATATCCTTCGCTGAAGATGATCCACAAAAAGCAAAGGTGAGAAAAATCGCGTTTATTACGAAATTTTTAGAGCGACGATAAATTTAACTTAAATTTTATCCATCGTGCTTATCATCGAGTCCGACAAGGTTGGATTTATGTTAGTTGAAAACAATTTATTTTCCCTATCTTTTGAACATTTGATATTTCAAAGCAAACAACAGCTTCAATTTAACGTCAAACAAATTGTCGACTCTTAATCGGAAGTGCATTCGAAACATCTATCAGTTTTCTATTAAACTGTGATGTTATTTTTACGGTTATATACATCTCCTACAATCAGTTATATTCTTGTATCTTTGTATTGGAAATTTTGTTCCTTGTTAAATAAATATATTATGATATAAATATATTATGATAAAAAAAAATTATTTTCTCCATCTGTAACTATTCTACTTTACTTAAAAAATTGTTTATGCGTGCAAACAGACACACACAATAAATATATATATGCTTATTTGAAGATATACAATAAATTTATATGTTTTCTCTTGATTAATACAAAATTGTTTGTTTTCTAGCAATAATGGCGAAATAAAAGAAAAGATAGAAAGCATTCAATCTTTCATGAGTCCACTTACGAACGCAATTTCGACGTGCATAGAAATTCACATGAATGACGAACGACAAAGCATCGACAGAGCACAGCCTGCTCCCACCAACCCCTGAAGTATTGTTTCTTCCTTTATGCGTCAGACAACCTCTAAACTGTACACGTAACTATCTCTATTCGTCTACAAATTCTCTGCTTGCATGTTACGCTCGAATGTATAGACATTTTATTTTCATTATGTCAAAGCCGCGTGATAACGCAAATGATTCGTTGGTTTATAGAAAAAGTACGAAGCGATGTATTCACAAAAATGTAAATATATGTACATGATGAAGAACGGTTTTGCTGAAGTATTTGAAAATTTAGTTAAATTTGAAAATCATTTTGTGACTGTCAAAATAATGTAGAACGCTCAAACTAGTTGCTAGTAGATTGAATGCTTTCTATTTTTTTTTATTTCGCCTTATTGCTGAAAAACAAATGATTCGGTATTAATCATGAAAAAACATCTAATTTTATTGTATATCTTCAAATATGCGTATTTTATAAAAACAATTTTTTGTAAAGAAGAATTATAATTATAGATGGGTGGACTTTTTGCAGCATTGTCGTCAATGCTTAAGCGTTCTACATAATTATTTTGATAATCCAACAAAATTATTTTCATGTCTGTGTCTAACTAAATTTTTAAATGCTACGGTAAAATCATTCTTTACTTCTTTCCCCGTGTGTCTATATAAATTTATATTTATAACAAGCTCAGTTAATCTTAAAAAATTTTTTAATTTGTTGTCATCCAAAATTTATGGCACTACTACATTTGTATGTTACACGATTTAAAAAAAAAATTAGCAATTATATTATTCTATAGAACAAAGTTTCATCTTTAAACATCTGTTTTTTAGTTATGGTACGATGATTTTTAATCGAATTGTGAGCAAACAAAATCAAAATGTTCCTTTTGTTTAATCCGTGATAACTTATTGTTAGTAACAAGAATCTTAGGAACATAAAAAAAACGATTTTGTAAGGAAAACTTTAAGCTTTCACGTTAGAAAATCGAAAATTATCGCAAGTTTTTTTAGGGCACGTGACAAGCTCACAAAATAAAAAGAAAATTGCTTATTTTGTCGTTCTTTTTATGTGTAAAAATTAAACTCACAGAAACACATAAAAAGACATAGTAACTTTTCGAAAGTAAAAATTTTAAGCTTTAAAACCCTTTTTTTAAATTTCATTCATTTTTAACGAATTAGTAAGTCACAGCTGTTTGAATTTTGAAGTTCGTAGCGCTACAAATTTTGTAATATTTATACCACTCTTAATTAAATATATATATTTTAATATACATATAAAGCTCGCAGATTTTTCGAAGAGTTTCTTTTTAACTAAAATCCATCACCGATTATGACATGACATTCGGAAAACACCATTTTTCACAGAAATATCTTTCCGCTCTTCTAGCGAATAAAACGCTCGACAGACGTTGAACATGTTATTCCGAATGATTTGGAATAAAATTCTACAAGAAGAGGGAGAAAAAGAGGAATTGTGATATCTCATATATATATATATATATATATATATCAGAAGTTCGCAACCGGATGATCGATAAGTCTCGATCATGCATTTAATGCGGCCGCAGATTCGAAGAGCGATCGCCGCGATTCGGCGTGACTTGCGAAATTCTGGGTTAAGGGGATGAAATAGTCCGTCGCTATCTCAACGATGGGAATCGATTATGACGGACGATCCACCGCTTGGCTGGCACGTGTATATTTTGACGCTTATGGAAAATCTTGGACAGCGCGCTTATGAAAGATGACGGAACACGCGGGCAGAAAGCAAGATCGATTAGTCGCCCTTTGTCCTGGTTCTCTTTTCCACGAAGGAAAACGCCGATAAACGTCATTTAGACACACCGCGTGGTACATCGATCTCTTTTAGCCGCGAAATATGACAAGGCAGACGCTGTTTCTTTGCCGGTTCAGACGAGCTACCTTTAATGGTTGTTAATAGACTTTCCTTACGAGAATTCAATGATTTACAGAGAACACAAGTTCGCTTTTTAACGTTTCATTTTTTAAAACTTTCATTTCTAAAAGGGATAAATTATCCCGATCAAATGTAAATGAAAAACGCTATAAAAAAATTTTGGTTTCCATGGTATTTACACGGATACGTGAAAAAATATCACTTACGTAAATAAAAGTAATATAATAAAATTTTTTTACGAAACGCAAAACGTCAACATGTTCCCAACAGAAAAATTCAACGGAAGCTATAGAGTGACTTTTTACTTTTTTTTTTTTGAGTATATTCGCATTTTTGTGATGCAAAAAATTCGTTGAAATTATAAAGTTCTTTTTTCATTTTAATGAATCAATAATCGATTTTCGTTTGTAAACGAAGTCGGATTCGAGTCAGATGTAATAAAGCAATTTCGCGCGCAACTGTGTATTTTTAGACACGCGCTTATCGCTTTCAGACAGTATTACAAACTCAATTGAGGATCCAATGTTCAGAGTAATATTTCTTCGACGTACAACTCGAGCGTTTCTCGCGCTTTTAAAATTTTGCCGTTATTTTTCCGCGCGTTCTTAAGTTCAGGTCGGAGCAAAAGTCGACGACGACGATAAAGGTCGACGCGAGAAATTTAATGGAATACCTGCGCGTGGATATACGTCAGAAAGCGAGAAAGATGCAGATTGTGCCCGTGGAATAATCTCGGAAATATTTTTCCGTCGAGAAGGGCTCCAATTTGCCAGTATCCGCGCGACTCGCATCCGACTCGGCGAAGGCGAGTTTTTAATTAAAAACATCTTTACCATATGCACTTGTCTGTTACCCGTTACACACATACATCGTGACAAAGTCGCCGTTGGTCGCAAAATTTACCGTATTCTGGAATTCGGTGGAAACACGTCGCTCGTCTGAAAAACAGGACGTCACGTAGCTGACGTTTTGTTTGGGCTCGCGCGCTCGATTTATGACGTAGGGACATTACGAGGATAACTGCAAATTAGATTCCCGGGGTCGCTTTTACGCTGAACCAAGTCGCCGTTTTGCATTTAATGTCGATAACGAATACAAATCCTCGCGAAATTGCTCGCCAAGTCTATTCAGCGGAATGAATGTAACGGGGTAGCAACGTAATTTTCTCGCACGATATTATGCGGCGATAATCTGTAATAATACACGCAAGACGCGATTCGATTAATCCACAGCTTGCCTCTGCGATTATTATCGATGCAATATTCGCGCGAGTTAATTTTCAGAAACAAACGAATAAATGTTTTCAATTTCTTTGTTAAGGATAAAGGATCATTCATTAAATGGATGCAGTTATTCGAGATTGCGTTTATTTCTCGCACATTCAGAAACCAGAGAACAGTCTTTCTTTTCATTATTCATACAATGGGAAAAGAATCTCGTTACATTAATTAGAATTCTGAGTGAAAATGGATAAATAAAAAAATTTTCTAACTGAAAATGATATTATATCTAGTTGAGATGAACCAGAATTCTAATTGATCAAATCTTTTGGGTCGTTCACTTTCAACCAGAAGTTTTTCTCAGTAAAAAGAATATAAAGGACCGCGGAGTAATTACACAGAAAATTAAGTTCCGGTGAAATGAATTGGTTTTCATATTATAATGTAGTTGATAATGTGAACAAAAGATGTCATAGAGGCAGATCTAAACATTTATATAGAGAGAATCCCATTAATTATATGAAAAACTAAGTCCTGATAAAATTATTTTCACATATAATGTTTACAACAAACAAAAAATATCATAAACACAAGACTCAATAATTGATAATTTTTGAGTTATGTATCAAAGATGTAAAACTTGTGTTCTGTAAGTACCTTTGATATATCATAGTTCAAAAACTATCCATTATTGAATCTTATATCTATGACGTCTTTTATTCACATTATGAGTTATATTATATGTGAAAACTCACTCATTTCATCAGGACTCAATTTTCAACATACAATTATTACGGTGTTCTTTCTAAGTGTTTATTATAAATAAAATGTAAAAATTAATGTACTTTAAAGAATAAGTTTTTATAAATAAAAAATTAATTATTGTTAAAATCTATTTATTGCATCGCAGGAAATCTGACTCATTGTTTTCATAATTGAATACAAGTATACATGAAGAGTTAAACTTGTTATGCAGTCTCTCAATGGATTAAAAATGATTGAAATAACTTTGAAAAATAACTTTGGACGATATTATTTTTTGATCGAGATAAACGTGACATTCGGATGATAGCGACAGGCATTTTTTCCAACGAAATTAATGATCGCTATCTGTCTGACTGATTTGACAATTTGTATTGATCGAAAAAAAATAGGGTACTACACACTGAGAAAAAAATGCTGTTGATTCAATTAAAATCTATATTACGGGCTGTCACTAGCATAAATGATTAATTTATGTATATTTTTATTGACATAAAGACATAAATTATTATTTCAATAATCAAGGCCTTCATCAATAAAAATATATATGAATTAATTACTTATGTTAGTGACAGCCCGTAATATAGATTTTAATTGAATCAACAGCATTTTTTTCTCAGTGTACAATTATCGTTCGATGTTACGATTATTCCGATAGAACTTACGATTAACGGATGCGCGAAAACACTTTCGACAATCGAGCGAGAACGGGTAATTAATGAAGGGCGGAGCGCAAGTTATTTATTGCGTTCGGAATCGAATACACACGCACCGAGTGATTCGACTTGCTACGCCGACTTGCAGGCGCGGAAAAGATGAATGGCCAATGGGGCAGGTGGCGGTAGAACTTTCGTTCCCGTTGCGGTCTTAAGTCTTAAGAAATCTTTCTGAGATCCTTAGAATACAGTTGGGAGCACCCGTGTCGGTTCGCATCTGCAAGAAATAGATCAATTTCCTTCCTCCCGCCACGACCGGCTGGACCACCGTATTACGTGACACTCCGGCGATTACGTGAACAATAAATCATGGGACACATGTTGTTTTAAATATAATTAATGATCCACAGACATGTATAGCGATGTAAAATCTCTAAGAATAGAGGATAAATTAATATCTAATCCCAACTACAATCGTCTTGCAATTCCAGTTTCGTTACAA
>NW_017256212.1:1743245-1775281 GCF_001594055.1 Mycetomoellerius zeteki
CCCGTGTCGGTTCGCATCTGCAAGAAATAGATCAATTTCCTTCCTCCCGCCACGACCGGCTGGACCACCGTATTACGTGACACTCCGGCGATTACGTGAACAATAAATCATGGGACACATGTTGTTTTAAATATAATTAATGATCCACAGACATGTATAGCGATGTAAAATCTCTAAGAATAGAGGATAAATTAATATCTAATCCCAACTACAATCGTCTTGCAATTCCAGTTTCGTTACAATACTTTAAGACTTTAAGATAAGACTTAGCCGTTTCCCCTTTTCCTAATATTTTAATAAAAAAACTTACAAAACCTCATGGTTTAAGTTATTAATTAATTTATACTTATAATTATTAAATCGATTTAAATATATCTAATCTGATCAATACGTTGAACGATTATGTAGGAGATCCATAATAACCAGTCCGGTTTATGAAAAATATTAATGAAAAAATAAATGTTAAAATTAATCAAAGAACATTTTACATAAAGTAATGAATATATAAATTTCGGAATATTATCGTGCATCTGAATTTAATAAAAAAAGAGAATCAAATAATTATGAAAAAATAAATTAATGCAAAATTAGTCAAAGAACGCTTTTTATTTATCAATAAATGCAAATTTAGAATATTACACATATCTAAATTTTATGAAAAAGGAAATAATATGTGAGACTCATTCCTGAATAATTTCGCAAATTATTCGGGCGAATCTCGTACAGCTTCGGGCAAACTCCGACGGTAATTACACGAAATATCAGGCTTTTCGCCCGGATAAGCGCATGGCCCGCCGAACTTTCTGAGTTCCTCGTCCGAGAAGAACTAAAACTCTCAGGACGATATCTAATGGCCGTCAGCCAGAGTACCAGCGAATGCATCCCGTTTCTTCATTGCCGGGCCGAGAATGGCGATAGGAGAAATTGCACGATTTCTACGACTTTGCGGCACACTGAAGAGAAGGCTGTTGACATAATCGAGGAGATCTAGCAGCTTCCGACCAAAGTTTCTGCTGCCGCCGTCCGCGAAGTTCGCATAATTTCGCTAACGAAATATTCTCGTTCATTCCCTTTAATTTCCATAACTCGTTTACCGACCGTTCAAGAAGAAGGAAACCAGAGAGAAGTTCGGGGATGCTTTTCGTTCTAAATGATCTCCTTCGTCAAGAGATAATCAAGAAAGACAAGTTATTCAGTCATTTGTTTCAAGGCCGCGAACGTAATAGACCTTCGTATGAAAGCTCGGAAAGAAAGCCAAATTAAATGGCAAGATCATTTTTTTCTCTAAAATCTTTCTTCTTTAAAGAAATGTCATTCTTACTATGTTTGTCTTCCCTTCTCTTTTTTTGAAAAATTTTCTTCCGAAATTTCATTAAAAAATATCACCAAAAATTTTACTAAAATTATCAAACAGTGAATTTTTTCGCGAATTTTTGCGAGAGATGCAATTAGGTATTATTTCAAACGTAATGTTTTATCAACACGCGACGGTATCTTAAATATTTTGTTCAGTTAGATTACTGCATCGGAATGTACACAGGAAAATGTATAGCGCTTTTATTCATTTATGCGTAAAAATATGCATCACGACTAATCGCCATTCAGTCCCTCTCGACCGTAAAACATTCGATTGTGATGATAATTATGATCGTAATGTGTGATTAAGTCGATAATGAAATGTCGTGTATAATTATTAACATTACTGCGTTTAATGTCATTCTACGTGAAATTATTGGATTTTCATGCTGAACTATTAATACGCATGATAGACGAAGATCGATCAGGATTTATGCGATCAACATTTCGCGAGGGCTGCAGATTAAATCTTCCCTTTCCTCTCAGATGATTAGTAGCGCGTAACTTTGCATATTCGTGTATTCTAATGAATAATCTCTCACAAATAAATTCATGCTAAAAATATAAGAGCGCCAAAGCGCCAACAAATAAATACAAAGAATATTCCACGGACGAAAGAAATGGCGAGTTTACTAAAATGGCAGCAAAATCATTGCGCTGTATCATAATGAAAAATGTTAACAAAATAAAAAATATTATTCTTCCATTTATTTAAAATTTTTTATTGTGATAATATTTTTTATTAAAATAATATTGGTTCAATATGTATCAGAAAAATATTTTTTAATTAAATTCTTTGATTTAATTAAGTTCTTCAAAGAACTTAATTTTTCTGCCATTTCCTTTTTTCTCGATTTAATTAATATATATATAACAATTTATAAAAAATGGAAAAATCATGCATGTCACCTGATAGCATTGAATATCTCGTGAAAACCAGTGCCCTGATGGCTGGCGACGTCGCACGTGGGTAGGGGATGCAACAAGGGCAGTCGATGACAGAGTACACTGTCGCTATTTCTTTTGCTACTTCCGTTGCTGTCTCGATCCCGATCATTTTGAGGCAGAGGCCCGTTGCTGTTATTAGGTGCCGGGCCCAAGCCTAGGCCCAGTGGAAGACGCGGCAGGGTGGCGGGTCGTGTCAAGCTCCCATAAGCCGTTAATGCTCCTCTGGGTAAGGACGAGTAGCAGCGATTTAGCGGTAGAGTGCCGAGGGTGCTGGACGCACAGCCGCTGCTGCCAGATCCAGAACCTGAACCTGAACCTGCCGTGAAATTACCTCGTCAAAATATAATGTTGAAATTTTACAATCTTAAGGTTCTAGAATATTAAATGGACCGAGAAATGTCCAACACAAATAAATTCTAGAATATTAAATGAAAAATGGACCGAGAAATGTCCAACACAAATAAATGAAGGACATATTCAGACAAAAGTCAAGACAAATCTTGATGTCTAGTAATGCTTTACAGCTTCCCATTTGGTGACACAAATCAATACAAGTGTTGTTTTATCTTCGTTACTCTCTGAATATCAAGAAAAATATAACGATGTTTGTGTCGATTTGTATATCAAATCGAAAGCACTAAATATAATAAATGCTCATTAACATCAGTAATATTAAATTGCTTATCAAATTATTAGACGTCTACACTGTAAAAAAAAAGAAAAGAGATAAAAAAAGAAAAGAAATAAAAAAAGACAAGTATAATAACATATAGCGGAAATTAAATTATGTTACCTAAGCTATCTATGAAGGAAACGCAAAATGCAAAAGGTAAAAGAAGATTTTCGCAATGTTCAATATTCGTTGCAGAAATATTCGGAATGAAATATTAAAATGTCGCGCGCAGCGTGACGATAACATTCTTCTCATTGGGATTGGTTTAAAGGAAAAGTTAAATAAGTTCGCGTGAAAAACCTTTATGACGCGGAGGGTACGAAAGACGGGCGAGAGTAACACCAAATTGAAAAAGCGAAAGATGGGGTTTATAGAGGGTGATTTGTTCTTCTCTACGAGCGAGCAGCGTGATGACGATACGTAACTTTTTATGAGGTAGATGCCCCACACAATTTCCACTTGTCTTATCGATAGTAACCTTTATTAAAGCGGTATATACGGAACATAAGCGGTGGTTGCCACCATGAGTAAATTTGTTTAGAAGCTTCTTTACAGCCGCAAATACACTTCTCAGCCACGAGTAAAATTGAATAATTCTGTGAACGCGCAATATCGCCATAAATTCCCTCGATTTCCTTATTTGAAATGTGTGAAAGAGTTAATTATATATACTTTTACCAAAATATATTTATCACTTTATTATTTTATGTATTTTAGCTTATGTATGTTATTTCTAGATATGTATAACATATTTAGAAATAATATTTTAATATATAATTTTAGATTCAATAATTAAATTATGTTAATAATTAAAAATTTATTTTGCTATTTTCATTTTTTTTTTAAATTCTTTATACATTTAATTATTTTCTAAAAGAAACAAAAAAAATTTTATTAAACAATAATCAGTAAAATAAGAATAAAATCTCGTAATCTATAATATTTTTTAATAAATAATTCAATTATATATTATTATTTTTATATATGTTATATCAAATGATCTGAAAAGAAAGTAGAAGAATAAAAAAATGTTTGAATATTTTAGAGAGTGACGAATTCGGATATCAAATCCCATAAACTTCTCCGTTCTCCAGTTTCATAAAGTGACATCGATTTTTTTCGCCTTTTGGTGTCGATTTATCGAATCGGAGCGTAGATTTCGGTTACAGAGCGAATTTTATCAGCGTTAAACTCGTAACCGTGCGGTAACGCGTTGTTCTGTAATCGAGCCCGCTATGTAACGCGATCAATCAACGACAGGCCACGTAGGACGAGTTACTCGAGTGGGAATACACCGCCACGTACAATAATCGTGCCATCGCGTCCGGTGCATTGCAACGAGTATTTCGTAATTACTAATTAAATTAGAGAATGTTTATCGCTATTTCGAGAGCGCTCTGCCATTGCGTCCCTTTAGAATTACAGTTGAATGCGACCAGCTGCAGTGGTGTAGAACTCCTAGAAATATTAAAATATTATACATCCTCTTTCTTTAATTCTCTCTTTATATTATACTATTGTTAATTACTATTCTATTTCTGTTTCTAAAATATTAAAAATATATGTCACAAAAAATTACTATAATATATTCTGTTATAATATACGAAATATGCGGACAAAAAGAAAGTAACAAGAAATATGATTTATGTTGTTAAAAGATTAATTAATTAGAGAAAAGACAAATAAAAAATTTTAAGAAAATAGATAAAATTTTCAAATTCTAGTAACAAAAAATAAATTTTGTGTTGAAGATGGCTATAAGTCGTATGTTCTATATTCGAAAGCAATGTTAAACACTGTTTGGAAATTAATATCACTTGAATGTGTATACAACGAATTAAATATTACTTTTAGGGTGCCAAAGGGTTTGCGGAATACCCCGTGTTGTGATTCATTGCTAATATTAACGTTTCGTGAACTTTGCCGTTCACTTCATCAGGGCGAGGAGCACACCGACATGAAATATTACTTTTAATATAAAATTCAAGCACACTATTATATATAGTCCCAATTGCCCAATTCCTATCAACCTTCATTCATCTTTATTTCAGTTTTAATTACAAGGAATTTTAATTATTTTAAATTCTTTAAATAAATCCTTTTTCTTTAAAATAAATATTTTTTTCTTTTTACATGTAGTTAATACGTTTAAACTTCAACTACTTTAACCAGTGCTGCTCGTCTTTTATTTTGCCCTCCACAGCTACGACGATGCCGCACCGGTAACGTTAACATTGCTGCGGATGTTCAACGAGAGATGTGCTGTATGTATAGTCAAGCTCAAATGTGGATTCCACGGTACGGAATTGAGCGCTGGCTTAAACTCCTTTTTGGACGTGATCTCATTTGGGACGTGTATATCGGTCGGGGAAAATTAGATATACGGGAAAATTCGAGGAAACTGTCTCACGAGATCCAGGATGAATATTAATTCGTAACGCTCGCCGCGATGCGTCGCTTGATTTCAACGTCCTTCATTTCGACGAGAGTCATTCATTAAAGCAATACCCATTCAGACTAGCGCATCGCTCATCAAGTCTCTCGATCAATCCTTTTTTTCTCTGCTTAATTTTAGAATCTTTATATCTTCAGCCTGTTACGCCTCGCAATTTGAAGTTTTTGATCCTTAGTTCGTAAAACTTGCGAATTCAATGGGTCTTTGGATTCTTGAACCTTTTAGAAACTTGACACTTTTGGACTCTTGAGGAACTCATCGTCAGATCTTTGAGTGCTTAAACTTTCGTTTCTTCAGAATTTCTACGTTTCAGCAAAAACATAAATATACGACGGATGCTCGAAAAATATTCTCCTAATTTCGAAGCTAGATCTTAAAATGCTTTAAATAATTCAATCTTGAATCACTAAATATGATATATATGTACTTGACATATATACCACAATTCTAACGAATTGTGCACCGAAATATTTCCAGACTAAACACAATTAAATCACTCTATAGTAAATTTTGTAAACAATTAAATTAAATTTATAATAATTTCGATGCTCAATCAGGCATCATATTTCAAAGATATTAATATGCTGAAAAACTGTAATTAAACTTATTGCGAAAAATATTACCTCTGGCGGGAGTCGAACCCGGATCTCTTGTATTCCGTACGAGCGTCCTGAGCCATTAGACCACAGAGGCCTTAGTAATATTCTTCGCAATAATCAGTATATATAGGAGAACAACGTCATACTCGGGGCGACGAATAAACAATAATATTTATCATTTTTCAGACCGATATATATCATATTTAGTGATTCAAGATTGAATTATTTAAAGCATTTTAAGATCTAGCTTCGACCGTATAGAACTCTTATTATCGGTTGTGTTTCTCACATACGCGGTTTGAAAAACGATATTATTCTCCTAATTTCTTTTCATTGTTTATTAGACAAAAATATTCTTCTGTCTTTTCATCGACATTTTATTTAAGCAGCAATATATCGAAAGAAAATTACGATAATTTCAACTCTCACAACACTTTTCGTAAATTCGGTTCGAGAATCGAGAACAATAAACGACAGCAGACAGACGATTTAGTCAATTGGATTTCAATGTGCCGTATCGTTTCCGCCTCATTCAAAACTTCCGTTCGTTTCTGGTTACCGTGTATGTGTACGTGCAAGACGTGTATGCTTGGCCCAACCTCTTCCCCGAATTAATTATATCCCCTCTACTCCGTGACGAACAAATTGTGTCCACCATCCAGGGATTTCTGTCTTTGCTCGCACAGGCAAACAGTATCTCCTCTCTTTCTTTTTCTGTCTCTCCCTCTCTCTCCTTTTTTCTCGTGCATAGTTTCCAGAGAATTTCTAAGTGAGCTGTTATAATAAGTGTTAACTTTTGTTCGTGAACTTCATACAAACTTCTACACACTCTTGAGCATGTGCTTGAGACATGCGCGATGCAAATGTGTCGTTCTTTCTTTCGTCCTCGTCGTCGTCGTCGTCGTTGTCAAGATTAAATTGATGGACACCGCCGGGACACTGTCGGAGTTTCGCGTAATAGGAAGTTACGTCGTAACTGGGGCATAAAATCGCATTAAATCATACGATCATTCAGACGATGATTAACCCGACGAGGTAGCGAATTCGCGATTTCATTAATAAATCATCAATACTCGTAGCACAAGAGTGATTACGATAATGTTAATTAGTTTGACGTATATATCATGATGCCAAAATATCAAATATGTCGTGTTAAAGCATCATGAAATATTACGCCGTAAATGTATGTAATTTCATTTCATACATTTATAACTTGTGAAATTTATTTTAGGTATTTACAATATATAAGCGCAAATAAATATTTCACGTGCTTCTGTTATTTAAAAGGATTGTAATTTGTCGTCTCTTGAAAAATACTGCTTTTGAAATATCATTTGTTATTATTATTTTAAAGCAATATCTCGACGATAAATATATAATAACGCACAAGGCGCAAAAGTAAAAGAGAAATGTTCTCCGCGGTGAAAGAATTCGTTCTTTGTAAAAAAATTTCGGTATGAGAAAAATGTCTGATATCGTTTGAAAATCGACTTGACTTATTATCCGCCAGCGTTATAAAGCCCTTTCATATCAATTTATTTTATTTGGACGTTTCACACAGGAAATAAAAAAGAACATTCAGCTTCTTTTCATTTTAAAAGTCTCTCGCACTCTTCTTTTTCTCAAGAATAGGCTATAGAATCACAACTGGAATTAATTAAAACCGAAAATAAACCTATGTTTATTTAATCCAAAATAATTTTAATGTAATTAATGCATATTGTGTAAATTATAATCAATAATTAAGTTTTTAATATTAATGTACTCGAGACAATTTTGCCTCTTTCTGTCAATCAAGTTAAATTCATAAATAATTTTATAAAGAAGTATGGAAAGAGAAAAAGAGAGCCAAAAGAGAGAATCTTAATTGATTAACGAATAAATTAATTTGCAGAAAACATTTCAATAAAGTTTATTATAAAATTAATTATTTCTATTGTATATACTTGTATATATATTTATTATTGTTTGTATGCTTAATATAGTTTTAATTATTATCTCTGTTATACAAAAAAAAAGAGAGAAATGATAGAAATTTCTTGCTAAAGTCTTATTAGATTCATTAAAATTTGTTATCTCTCAATGTTTTCAGATAATGGAAAAGAAAGTTTAATGCAAATCCATTTATTCTCGCTAGCTGAGAGACTCGTGAATGCATAATTTGGTATTAATTATTGTCTCCTTTATTCGAAGGTAGAAATTTCTCGCTACGTTGTACTAAACTTACTCAATCACGGCACAAGGATGTGGAAAGTTTTTGCTCTACAGTGCAACTTGCATAGCGTTTATGCTCGTGTCGTGCCAAATTAATTATAATAGAGTCCGATTGGTGGTGACCTAGTTAGGATAATCGGTAACAAGGATTGTTCAATCCTTTCGATGGGAAAAGCAATTTCGATGTCGAGCTCATGCTCCCTCCTATATCCAATTTATTTCTCATATTCCCTAACACGGCACAAATGCTTTGATAATATAAGCGAGAAATAATCGCTGTTTTATTACTATTTCGAGAAATTCGCTATTTTCTTACGTTAAATTTGAAAATTCGATATCGTTGCATGTAATATGAAATTGATAAGAAATGTAGAACAGTGAAAGAAATTATGAAAATCATAAAACGTTAAAAAAAAATGTTATTTTTAAAATGTGAATAGTTTTCAAGAGTATCTTACGGATTCATTTTATTCGCTTTAGCACTTTCACAAATTAGCAGTCTCATTTTATGAATCGATTTCTAACGATCAGCTCTATTATTCAATTGTATTCTATTATACATTCTCATTGAACGTAAATTATAATTCTAGATCTTATCATTTTATTCTCAAGTAGTCATTATCTTCAGATTGAAATTTAACATCTCTTTATACAATTTAAATAGATTGCGAGATATGTTTTTCCAAAAATTTTGCTAAATATTGTTTTTATATTAAACTCCTCGATTTTTACAATCCTTTACAATTTTCTATTCAACAGTTCTCGTAAACGCGACTTCAGTTTTTACGCAATGCGACCGATGGTTTGTTTAAAGCAATCAGGTAAATTTACGATGCTGCTGTTACGCGTATTGCTTACACCAATGGTTTCAGGACGATTCAATGTTATCCAAGGCGTTTTAGCGTGATTGGATGCCGCCAGTCGACGAGAGATTGTGCTCGACGATCGAGAAAACGCGCATTGCAGCAAACGACGATGCAAAGCGATTTCGAGACTTAGACGAGAGAGAAAAGGGGAGGGAAGGTACAACGATTAGAAAGGGATGCCTGATTAAACGTGATCTTTCAGGCGTAACGTTACTCTCTTTTGAGATCGGAACTGATCGAGCAAGCCACAAGTATTTCAGGAATCCGAAATGCAGGAATGAGAATTTCGAGAGATTATACCATAATCCCGTTTCAGTCAGATCTTTGAGAATTTGAAGAAAATCTGTGGTTTTTATTAAAAAAGACTTACAATTTTTAACTTTATCTTGATATTTCAATGTAAACATTAAGGTTTTGTGAGAAATAGAAATTTTTTCGTGTTCATTTGCAAAACAATATATTGATATGGAGTTTTTATAGCAGAACTTTAATAAATTATAATCCTTAATATTTTAAATACATTTAAGATAGTTATAAAGTAATTATGAAGTAAAAATAAACACGAAGTATTATCAGTATCCTCAATGAATACGCATGTTGAACCGTGGTCCATGAGTTTTAACGGAGTTGATAAGTAAACTCGCGCGCACTCTCAATTCCGAGCTAACATAATAATCGTTAATTGCGCAGACTTTACACACGGCTTGAAAGTTGTAATGGCGCTTAGTTTCGTTTAGAGCCATTTGCGCGACCGGAACGTGGCGCCATTAGAAAAACTTTGGGATTTAACACTGCTGCACGGTTGTGATTCTAAACGACGTATTATTTCCCTTTAAAAGCAGATGAGGTCGCAATTGAACTATACAAACTGCTTAAATAAAAAGATTATTAAATAGCTTGATAAATCAATTTTTTTTAATTATGGAGAAAAATTACAACAGATAATTGAGCCGCAAACGAATGAAACATGTTCACGAAATATATGTAATTCAACACCTTAGCATTTTAACATCAAAATTATTTATAAAAAATCAGCACATAATTTTATTAATTTAACCGAATATTTGATTAATAAAACGTGAGCGTTAGCTTTTTTTTAATTCTTATTAAACCGGTCTTTTTTTTTGCTACATATCTATATTGGAATGTAGTAGCGTTTAAGAGAGGAATAAAAATGAGCTTTTTTTTATTCATTTTGCCGCGAGATATTCGATTACATGACGAGGAATTTTCTATTTATTGTTTTATGAGGACCTTTTAGCTAAGAAAAATATGACCGGGAAAACGTGGATACGATAAAAAGTGATTCCTTCGAGAATCTGCAAGCAATCTTACGGCGCGGTGCGGTGTAAAAGTCGCGAGTTTCCTGGCGAGACGTAGTCACTATAAATCCGATCGATTGGCAATTTCGTGGGAAGAGAGGATACGACGAGCTGCTTTTACTTCGTTCGGCGAACCGAGTGACTCTTGTAAACGGATTTGGCTTCCCTCAAAGTGTGCATCATCAGTGCTTATAATTGCTCCTCTTTCGAAGCTGCGAATGAACCACCGAGAAGGGAAATATATTATCTGCATGCACGGCCGCGTGTGTGAATATTTATAACGCTCCACGAGCATTAATAATATTTTACTAAAATATTCTAAAGATCAATTAGAGTCAGAAATGTTGAGATAGTTTTCAAATACAAGTGATCAAAATTAGCTAATTGCTAAAGTTCGCATGCCCTTGTAATTACGCTTATGTACGAATCAATTTGTCATTGGATATCGATTCATAGTTTATGATATTGACAACCCTAAAAATCTAATACTGACCAATTTTATAATGAAAGACAATAGTTAATTAATTTTATATATTAAAAGTACTATTCATTGCTTTTAGTATTCTAAATAAATAATTAATCATTTTCTGTAATAAATTAGCCAATATCAGATTTTTATAAGAGAAGTTAATTATTAAATTTTTACACGCCAATTATTTAACTTTGTTAAAAAAAAATTAATAATTAATATATCATTTTACTTTAATGAAATTGATAAATTATAGTATTAAACACACCATTTGAAGAATAAAATTTTCACGATTAAAAAATAATAATTAAATAATTTAATAATATCATTTTTTTTCCAAAAATTTTTATATTTAAAGTTTTATAATAAAATTTGTATTTTATTTTCTTAAATTTAATTTAAAAAAAGAAATAAGTCGTCTGATTGCGTGACAACCGTAAAATTCATTTTTGCTCGATTTATTAAATCATTGTTATCATTAAAAAAATTTTATATAATAATTATAAATTAATTTAAATTCTAAATTAAACATTTTTTCGAGCAAGACAAGCTGATTATTTAAATCTAAAAAGTCAATCATCATATTTTTATGATATATTGCTAATTCTTTGTTTCAATATATCACTTTTTATTTTGTCTGATTATCATTGACTGTCTCGATTGTCATTTCAATTGTTGCAAGTAGGTCTTTAAATAAATCGAGCATTCCAGTCCGTGTATCTGCGGGCAAATGGCACTTAAAGTTTCGGAAGGAGCAAAGTTCATTTTAGCATCGCCGCAACTTTTGCTCGCGCGGATTTGTCGGCGCGATTCGCGAGTTTCTAATTCCTGAGTCGGGTTAATGGCAAGCATACATTCACAACAATGTTACTTTTGCTGCGGTCGTATCAATGTGGCAGCGAGTAGTTTTCCGGGCAACATGTCACCGTTGTCGCTCTTCAATGAGTTGCCGCGGTCGGACCGTTGACAACAATTCAACCATTATGGGACATAACCAGGACAGAGCCACGAAATTATCTCGTAAATCTATAACGGAGGTTCGCTAATTTTTCATTTATTCTTCGAAACGAATACTTCGAACGTTTAATCTTGAATTTGAAGAATGTTTAAAAACACAGAGAAAATATTATTAATTTCATTAAAAAATTCCCTATATAACACATATTAAAAAAAATTAATAAATCTTAATATATTATTTCTATATAGTACTAAGTAAATATTTACTTACAATATTTACTCAATAAAAAATAATAGTTAAATTAAATTAGTTTTTGTATCAAATAAACATATATTTACATTTAGTAAATATTTATTTAGAGCTATTCGAACAAATATTTATTAAAATTTAATATTTTTTTCCGTGCAAATACCATTAAATAATGAGTGCAATAGGTTAAAAAATTTAGCTGTAAAGAAACATTTTTTAATTTTATTTGTGTGTTTCACATGTGTGTTATATTAATTTTATATTTGAAAAAAATCGTAGTATTCGTATCTAGAATGATTCATTCATTTTTTACAAATATATTATAGATTCTTAAAGAGAAGAACGTTTAATGATCTCGATACAATACATAGAGAAAAAGTACATAAAGAAAAAGATATTTCAATTTACAAGGGACAATTGTGGCGATAAAGTATGGAATGTGGTTAATATTTTGTAGAAAATTCGTGGACGTCAAATGACAATAGGGACCATGTGTTACACTTCGCATCGGTCGACAAAACGCGCAACTTTGTCGACACGATTCATCGCGAAATATGCATGCATGCTTTCGATATGTACATAATGTAAATCGAGTCCAGAGGGACTCGAATTTGAATTTTTTAATTAAAAAAATGGCAGCTAAATTGGCTCTTCACTCACAACTACAGCTTCTATTTCAATATTTTGTTATGATCTTCTAAGTAAAAAATCTCTGCAAAGCAGAAGTAGCATAAAAATCAACAATTTTATCTAACTATATATAAGGTAAACCCGGTATATACGCTGCACCTAAGGGAGATTTAATTTCAATAATCAAGTACTATTTACCATGTTTAAGGCAAATAAACTATACCAGTAAAAACTTCATACTTTTTACTATTATAAAAAAAATATTAGGAAATATATATTAATTTTTCATAATTTTTCATAATTTTTTAATTCATATATTTTTCCGAAATATATATTAATTTTTCATACTAAAAAATAAACTTTTTGAAACCCTTGCATTTTTGCCATATATCCCATAGGGATGGGCTACTCATAGGGAGAGGGGGGGGTATGTACGACTCATGAAAAATTTACAAATAATACATATAAATAAGACTTAAAATGACACAATAACTTATAAAATGCGTTTATAAAGTTTTATTAAGGAATAAAAATGATAAATATGTATATGAAGTAATAATTACAATCTTCCTACATATATTAGAAGTGTTGTGACAAGAGATACATATTTCATGTAATGCGTTTATTGCGTTTAGTGCACTGATTTCAATCTGCGCACTTTGTATGCTTTGGGCATAAATCCCGCCCGCTAAAAATGCCGTATATCCCAAACAGGTGGGATATACAAGACAACAAATTAAACAAAGAATACAAAAGCAAAGCACTTGTATATTGCTATACAACATGCTTTACTTTATTCCTCTACATGTATGTATCACGAAATAACCACTAGGTCTTTTGCACGCCCTACAGTAATCATTTTATGTAGATTATAATTTATGATGGCGCTACTTACTACAGTGACAAATCGATTCAACTCACAATAATTTCATTAATATTAACAGTAAGAAGCTGAAATTATAACTCAATACTAATACAACATAAAGGCATGTAACAAAGTAGTTGCGAGAAAATTACCCCCACTCCTTCTATTTTTTCTGACTCCTGTTGCGTAAATTCCAGTGCGGCGTATTTGCCGGGTTTACCCTATAATAATTATTCAAATATAAATAAATTGCTTACAAGCTTCCTCAGTTTGTGGTATACATATTAATTATCACGAACTCATAGAAGCAATTTATTTATATTTGATCTATTCTTGAAGCTATATTATTTTATTTTAATTATATAATTATTATTCATTGAGAATAATCAAATAAATAAATGATAAAATTAAGAAATGTTTCTTAAATAACGTCCAATTTCATCTTTTCTTGACTTTAAAATAAAGACAAATAAATAGCAATTAAATATTTTTCAATCAAAGTAGTTGCAAATACTTTCTTCGGAGTTAAGGAGAACTATTATAATCATTGATAAAACAACTTAATAAAAATAATTGTTGATCTTAATAAATAATTTGTACACTAAGGGAAAAATGTTTGATATTTGTAAATAAAATGATTATAATTATAGTCATTTTAGGTTGCCCCAACTATATATATTTGTTATTAGAACTATAAGGTTATTATTATTAATATTATAATAGTAATAATCATAATTATTATAGTAATACGAATTATAGTTACAAATACCAAAAATTTTTCTCTCAATGTAATTTCTCAAATATATCGAAGGCTTTATTGACTATTCATTTGGTTAAAAACATAATCACAAGTCTAATTACGACAAAATATATCAAGTCAACGTCTAATTTTCGTAAAATAAATATCGCGGAATCGCGTCGATGAAGGAATCTCGTCGAATGGAGGGACAATATAATAGCAAGGTTTTACCCATACTGATGCCAGAGCTGGACGGATCCTCATTCTTGGCGCCCCAGCTGCCAGCCAGGTTGAGTGCCAGCAGCGGCCGTTCCTTCAGCAACTCGGCGACCGATGCCAGACCCTCGCATCCACAGCCTAAATGGGGCAAGTGCAACGCCTGCACTTGAATGCAGTCGCGAAGTGCCTCGCAGACCCGGGACACTTGCTCACCGGACAGATTCATGTCGAGCACCAAACGCGACAGACTACCAGAGGCGTGACTCAAGCCGCGACAAAGAGCATTTACCACGCACTCCAGTCTGAAATCAATCGCATTAATGGCGGTGTTAATGGGACACTTAGGCATATTCTCGCATTTTATCATCGAATGCATTATAATGTCAAACTAAACCAGTTAAAATAAAATGAAACTTGGACGTTTATAAATCTTTTGAAGTCAGAAATTGTGTAAAACTCAAAGACATAGAGCATGGACTGCGCCGTCCGTATCTAAATAGTAGATATATCAAATGTAGTCAATAAAAATGAGAAAAAAGGAGCGTAAAGACGGCCAATCTCTTCTCTTTCTAAGATATTGGTTGAATAGAAACAGACAAGGACTGATCGTCTTCGTGTTCTTTCATTTTTATCGACACATAGATGGTGCAATCCATGACTTTCGTCTTTGGTAAAATTAACATTGAGAAACGAAGAATGTCATAGATAAATATAAGGCTTAATAATGTATAATTTTTGAGTTTTAGTATCAAATGTGTAAAACACTTTGTTATGCTCACAGAACACCTTTGATACACACCATAATTCAAAAATTATCTATTAAGCTTTCTGCCTATGACATCTTTTATATACCTGCACATTATAAACTACATTCTATGTAAAAACTAACTCATTTTATCAATGGGACATAATTTTCCATATAATAATTAATGTAGAGTCTTTGTCTCTTTTCATGCGGCTCAGTGAATTAATAATTTTGTTGTTAAATATACATATACATGTATGATGAATTAATTGTCCGTTATAAACTGCAAACATTTTTGGAGCTTCGTATACAAATTATATATGTAGTATCTGTTTACTCCTGAAACATGGTTAATATTGCAGTTATATAAAATATATTATATATATATATACATTTGGATTTGAATTATACTAAATGAAATGCGAGCGAAGGGAATTTCCATAACGTGTTACATTAGCGACATGTATTCCGATATAGGAATAAAAACTGCAGCGAATCAGAAGCGCCTGATGATGTGAAGGATGAAAAAAAAGGGATGCGCTTTCGGAGCCGCGAGCGCAAGATGCAACCAAAATTCGGTTGGCGCGGTGAGTTAGCGGCGTGGAAGTTCGGCGGACTCGTCGGCAAATATATTTATGCATATGTAATGCGCATTTCACGCTGTCTATTCACGGCGTTATTCCTCCAACGTATCTGGCGTGCGCGTAGATACGCATTATGCAAAGTCCCGACGCTCCTCTGGGGAACGTTAGGCGAAAGCCTGGATTTTCTCGCGCGTGGTAAGCCGACAACGAGCGAGCGGGAGAGAACGCTGGCGTTGCACATCCCGATTACTCTCGGCTCTCGAAAATTGGCCCAAGTCAGTAGTGTAAGTTCTAACTAGCGTTTAGAACTTCCTTCTCTTCCGCGAAGACGAGGAGGACGAGAAGGATTCCTTCACACCTTCCTATTATTCAGAGATGATGTGTTATTATGCTCTTCATGTCGTCGCGCGGTCTAATATTAATATAAATTAGTAATAATAATTTGCAACAACGGAGAAATGTTACATATATAACGGAAAATAAATGTAGACATTTTTAATCAAATAATATAAGATTATAGAGGGTTTTTCAAAAGCAGATATACTAATTGGCTATATTTAAATTCTTATTATTTTACAAAGCTATTGCTTAAAATAAAAATTTACAAGTAATTTTTTAATTAATTTTTTGAAAATTTTCATGGTATTTGGATTCGCATATTTCAGGATTACACTCTGTATAATAATTATATATGGATATATATTCACATGTGTGCGTGCGTGCGTGCGTGCGTGCGTGCGTGCGTGCGTGCGTGCGTGCGTGCGTGCGTGTGTGTGTGTGTGTGTGTGTGTGTGAACAAATTTAATATTTTTTTCTTTCCATTCTACTTTTATTTTTAAAATTTTCTCTCTTTTATATATTTCTTTTTCTTGTAATTCTTTTACTTTTATTTGTTTTATTCGCTTTTTTTAGATAACCTTTTTTTCATATTATCTGTTTCTTTCCATTATCTTTTCTTCATCAGTTCCTTTTCCTTTGATTTTTGCCTTTCCTTTATAGCGAATTACGTTACTGCGACCGAAGCTTTCCGAAGCTTTCGCGCGGAATTGGCCGTTCCGCCTTCGAGACGTGAGAGAATTGCAGGTGAAGCGCGCAAGCAGCGTATTCGCCAAAAGCGCGGGAGTGACGGCTAATAGTGCAGTTGTGAAAATGGCAGGCAATATTCTCGTAACGTGGATCATAATATTAATCGAGTATTCGCTCTGGCTTTCGACATTGTCGGAAAGTACGCAGGAAGAATTCGTAAACACCTTAGAAGGCGCATCACAGCAAATGTGATAATCCGCCGTATTTCACGCAAAAAGGAAGGAAAAAAGGGAGAATTTCCACGATGCAACTTGGCCACTTTGCATGGTAACTGGCTTCAAACAAGCGATAAAATATCGTGAATTTCAGAAATTTCACTCCGTATCTCGTTTGGTTGTCCGAATAAAAAAAACAGACTAAAAGATTCTTTAATTTAATAATTTTTAAACAGAGTTAAAAGGAAAGTATAACTCTTCGGATAAAGTTATATATTAAATAGCTGAAAGGTTATATAATGTAAATTATGTCACAAATAATTATTTTAGGAGAGAATAAATTACATTTCACTTTATTGTTCATTAGATGTATTTTTTACTATTTCTATTAAACATCTTCTATAATCGTTTGAAAAAAGTTATAGATAATCAAAGGATAAAGAATATAAAAATTTTCGAATGTTAAATAATATCATTATAAGATAAAATACGATAGATACGCAAAGATATTGAAGTTGATAAGATCACGTTGTGCTCGATTGTGGCTTTTATCTTGCAGCGTATGATAGCTTCAGTAATATCCAGAAAGAATGAACTCTTCAGGAATATTCAAAGCGACGATGGCCCGATCGATTCGTCCGAATAGAAAAGATAGACAGGAATATTGACTCTCGCACCACGAGAACAAAAGTGACGGCCTATGTTACGGAAAAGCGATTGAATGAAGCGTAAAGGGTTTGGTAAAGGTGGAACTGAAACAAGGAGAACGTTTCGACGAGAAACAATGAGCTGCCGCACATCGTCGAGAGAGAGTTTCTCCGTAGCAAATGGTAAATGTTCGTCCCCTTTTATCCCTCCGCCTCGCAGTTGCATCGTGGAAAAGATACTACTCTCGTGGAGTTTGAAGAGACTTCGCGAGAAGAGTTGTATATTCGGGTTGGTAGAAAAGACCGATGACGAAAAGTAGAGTGAACGAAAACCCAGCTTTTGTGAGCGTAATCGCATTTAGAATCAAATACAATAAGGAGGGAAAGAAGTTTCGGAAAATACTTTCCATGTTGCAAATATTTGGAAAATATGATTATCTTATTTACAATTAATTCGTTAAACGCCAATCAGATTTAAGTTATTTGTAATTTAAAATGTTTGGATTGAAGAAATCATTTCAAAAGCATTTCGGTTCGACATGTCTGGTTTGGTCCAGCAATTAAAAATCTATTTGCATTTTTGCGAGAGAGGATCAAATTTTTCATGTAAAGAAAGTGGCGAAGTGAAGAATAAAATCGTAATATGTATAACGGCGAAGAGAAAGTCTCCAGAGAAAAGCTCGAGGCAACGGGATAAAACCAGAGAGATTGAGGCTGTGAGATTCAATAAGAGAGTGCGAAAGGGTAAAAAAGGGGAGATAGTAAGCCCGGTCGCAAGTTAAAGTTCGCGGCGTGTCTCGTCGTTTTCTTTAATTTGCCGTCGTGACTCTCTTTCTCTTCTCTTTTTCTGCCTTTGTATCTTTTTCCACTGAGCTTTCTTTCGAGAACTTGTTATTGCCCGCACTCTTTGCAAAGAGTACATTCTCGTTGTTACGTACTGTGTGCATTCGTAATAGTCTCCTTTACCTCTCATTAAAAACGGGAATTCTCGCCATGTTCAGAATATATAATTCAACAAAAACTATATGTTGTCTAGAGGATAAATTCCCCGATAAAGATAAAAAGGTGCCTCTTGATTTTGAGATTGAACGAGATTAAATTTTTAAGGGGATGTTGAAGGGACGATCGAACTTAATCGATGTCGATAGTACAGACTTTTTTAATTCTAAATTAAAAATGTCGATAATAATAATAATATCTTTAATTAATCTCCTACATTACATCATTTTATCTCATTCAATTGCGTACATCTATCCTTATCTGATATATTACAGCTTGCAAGATCTAGCACCTATTGATCTGTTTTCCATTTCCATTCTAATACCCATATTTATAGTTAGGCCTTATATTTAAGGCTTCTTTAAATTTATCTTCAGTTGCTCTATGAATTATTTCATTAACTACTGAGCATCTAAAGATAAATTTAAGGAAGCCTTAAGTACAAGGTCTGACTAGGAATACACACATAGAGAAAAATGTTTGGTATTTGTAACTATAATTATATATTACTATAATTATGATTATTACTGCTATAATAATAATAACAGTAACTATATATATAGTTCCAGCAACAAATGTATATAATTGGCAACCTAAAATGACTATAATTATAGTCGTTATAACCATAAAATAGTTGAAATTACCATAAAAATGATTCAAGTGACTATAATTTTATAGTTACCATAAAAAATATGGTTGTCCCAAAATATAACTATAAAATTATAGTCACTTGAATCATTTTTATGGTAATTTCAACTATTGTATGGTTATAACAACTATAATTATAGTCATTTTAGGTTGCCAATTATATACATTTGTTGCTGGAACTATATATATAGTTACTGTTATTATTATTATAGCAGTAATAATCATAATTATAGTAATATATAATTATAGTTACAAATACCAAACATTTTTCTCTCTGTGCAGGCATAAGTCTTCGTTAAGCATACGTATAATTTGCAGTTGAATGAAAATCTTTTTTTTTTTAATTTTTAATCTTAGTTTTATAAACTCAATATTGTTCGTTTATGTAGTCCGACGGGTGATGCAACGTCATTTTGTCCCTATAGGAGCTATAGAACTTTTATATTAAAGAAACATTTACGTCAGGTGATAGCATTACGAGTTAAAAAATGTAAGATTTTAACTTTTTTATTTTAGATTTTAGTTTTTTTTTAATTTTATAAAGTCAACTACTCCATCTCCAAATTTTGCGTTTACTTCAATCCAAAAAGAATTTTTGATTCCGTTCAGTCAATTCGGAGATTTTTATACGTCTGTATCGATAATATCGTCACTGCAGCATTCCTTTAAGCAAAAGGCCAGATAGTTTTGCGTTCTGTTCGCAAAATGGTAATATTTATGTAAAATATAATTAAATACGTTTCATATTAAATCATATGTAACAAAACACATACAGATATGTTAAAAATCTAAAAAATAATCTAAATTAAAATAAATAATATAGATCGAGAACAAAGTTTGAGGAGAAAATAGAAAAAAAAATAAGACAATATAAATTAATTCATAAACCTATTTAGATAGAACTATTTAAGTATAGACACTTAATTAATATTTTTAAAAATTGATAGATGAGTCAAGTGGCAATTACAAACAACATATTCTAATAATAACGAATCGGCGGCGTTTCGAATTCTACACGATCGCTTGATCTTAAATTCGAGGTCGACATAACGCCAAGTTCATCGGTGAATCGAGTGTTACGAACCCGCCCGTGGAAATATTTTCTCCGTCTCCTCGGAGACACGGAGAAAAGAAGAGTTAAAGCGTCTCGGCGGAATCGAAAAACATAAAGCTTTAAATAGTCGAATGACGCCCGAATGCGCGCTTAAAATAAAAGAAATTGGTAAAGTTCGAGTGAAACCGCGGGAGTGTGAGCAAGAAATTAAAATCTACTGCAAAGAATATAAACGAAAATTCTCAAAAAGGTTCCTTCAGAAGTACCTTTGCGTACTGTGTAATGCAATTGCATGCATGTGGATCTGTTATGCGCGCAGATGCGTAAAATAGCCTTATTCTGCTTGATGAAGCAGCAGGAAAAATGTGGGAGTACGCAAACGAAAATAGTTTTATGCATAACTTCGTCCATGCTGCCGTCCATGGTATAAAGTAAATCAGTAGTTTAATTATTGTAATGTAGGTAAAACTCGGCACGCATTTATAGAACACGGGAGTTCAACAATGTAAATCTTTCGTTCTAGAGAACCACGAATTATCACTCTTTAATAACAGAAAGAAATTAATACGAAGCGATGACTATTTTTATTTTAATTTAAGGAAGATTGAGACGATATAAAATAGCTTTTACTAATTTTTTTTTTGCGGTACCCAGGCCGTAATTATTACAGTTCTCATTATGAAGCCGTCGTTGAATTTCTCACGGGTTAAAAACCGCAGATCGAAGTCTTTCTTGGCAGAAGTTTTCTCGTTCGTGAACGAGCCAAGCGCGCAAGTATGCGAATGTATATTCGCTCGATTCTCGCAAGGTAAACACGCTTTTTCCACGTCTGCCATTTCTTTGCTCCCTTCGGGCAAAGACAAATATCCGTGCGATGGACCCTTTCGTCGCCCTTCGTCGCGCGACAAAACAAATCTTCTCCGTGGGAATCGCGCGAGCCTGATGGAAATTTTGGGGATGGCCGCCGGATTTAACGGTAAATCCTGATGATTTATAGTATTTATACTATGTTCACGAACGCGCAGGCAAAAATCAATATTTTAAAATATTTACGGTTGTTACAAATGTAAGACAATATGATACTGATTATGACGAAAAATATTAATTATAGTGTAACGTATTACACAAATTCTAGAAAACTTTTTATTTCGAATTTATAATTTATGCTAAATATAAGTAATTTATTATATTTTTTAAAAAGAGACTCATTTATGATTTTTTCTTTTTTAGACGATATAAATCTTGATATAAGTACAGAAATCTATGTCCATCTATATAAAGATTAAAACTTTTTCATTAATTTTGTTCCCTTTATTTGTCTTTCTTCTTTTACTTTACCTCTCAACATAGAAATCTAAATATAGATCTCCGTTCGCTCTCTCGTCTTTTGCACTTCTTTTCGCGGCGCGGAAGAGCAAATATCCTCATTGGCCGTTTGTCCTGGCCAACCTCATATATGACCGAGCGGACAAGCAGACTTTCTGTAATAACTCTTCGTCATCGTCGAAGCTATCGACGGCGCCATATCGAGCGTCCTTGAGGTGCAATAATGCCGACACATTCGCTAGGTTCTTTATCCTTCGAGCTATTGAGTCGCGTAAGTGGATCCACGCGATGAGTCGCCCCGTAAAATAGTCTCGTATTTTTCAACGTAAAAAGTCATCGTTATATTTTATTGTTAATTGAAAAGTTCTATGGAACAATAGCACGGGAATTTTAGATGAAAATTCAATCGCGGTAAAATAAAAGATTAGTAATTAAAGTAAGTAAAAAGAAGCAGCGAAATGGCAATAAAACTGGTAGTAAAAGAAAAAGGAAAAAATTAGGAAATATAGAAGGAGTTTCACAATTATCTCATGCAATATTTTAATATTCTGGAAACAAAATAGAGTAAAAAATCCTAATATGCAGAATTTGTGCGATGAGATCCATAGTTGCACAGGCATGCCCATCAATCTATTATCTCTTAGTAAGACACGTGTCTGTGTAGTCACCCGCTTTAGCTCGCGAATTCTAAATGACATTACTAGTTATCACTGATCGAATATTCGGTTAATAATTCAAAAACTATTATAGCTTCAATATTTTTGTATTAGAACTTTTTACCCTACTTTATCTTCAGAATATTAAATACTACTATATGGTGATTATAAGACATCTTATAGAAAGAATAATTAAGCGGATAAACAAAAAATTCAAGATAAAAATATTATATGAGCTTCCCGCCTATGTACCAATCTCAGCAACTCAATTATATGACGGTAAACTCATCTGGCGCGTTGAACATAGTTTATTCTCCTGAAGTGCGCTTAACAGGCAATCTTATGAGTAGTTCGGAACTTGCCAATCCTCGGAGAGATTGGCAAGTTTAGAATTCGCTTCGGTAAGTGAGTATATCTGTAAAATGACTCACCTATCATGGGCCGCCTCCTCGAGACAAGTGATGACAAGCTCGAAGTCGTTGAGCTTCTTTTTGCCGAGCACGCTCTTTAAATGTCCGGCCAATCGTTGCGCTTCGTCTGCAGGGAACTCCTGTCCCAGCAGAGACGTGATCCTGACGAGTTTGACGCTCTCGTTACCAGCGAGCGCATCGAAGAAGTCGTCCAGATATCTTGGATCAGACCCACGTTCCACTTGAAACACCACTTCGAGCGCTTCAAGCGTGCAAGCGGGACTCTCGAGGATCCTGGCCCATCCTTCTAGCTCTAGAGGGGACGTGTGCACCAATGGGGCCGGAGGTCGTTCGTTGGGCGCGGGCCCGAATCCAGGACCCGCGCCAACCAGTCGGCAGACCGCTGAGATGTTGCCATCAGAGGCGCCGGCTGCCTTTAGCAATGAGAACACGGCTCTGGGTGGCACTTCCAGTGGGCATAATTGATTCAGAATCAAATGGGTCTTGGGACCCAACAAGCCGGCCAAATGACCGATGATGCCCGAGGGTAGGCCCTCCAATTCACGACGCAGAATGTTGGCATATTGCGCCACCGAAGTAAGATAGTACGCCGCCAGGAATTCCGCCACTGCCATATGAATAGGCGTGTAAAGGTCTGGTTTGCGTCTCTGACCGAAGGTCAGTCCCCTCGTGAGGAAACCGAGTCGAGTGACCTCGATGCCTCCACCTCGTGCCCTCAGCTCGGCTTCCGTGTAACAGCATCTGCCCTCCCTTAGGGCAGCCAGGGACACCTTGCCGAAGTCCTCGAGACGCTTCCTACAATGGCCTGGAATCTCCTCGTTATAGGGAATCGGCGGATCTAAGCTCCTTTTCACGATGCACTTCACCGCTGCTTGTACGAGGGCGCTTGTCTCAGTCGGTAGATTTCCGGAGTCCTGATAAGCAAAATCATGCTCATGAATCAAGATATTCTATAGGATTTTCTAGGGCTCTCTACGTTATACGTTGTCTGAATCGAAAAGTGAATCATTTCCAAAGGATATACAAAGAAAAAAAATTTATATAGTCATAATAAAATTGTCACGTACATATTCATAAATAATGTAAAGACAATCATTTTTAGATATTACAAAAAATACTTTAGATATTATTTATAATAAAAAAATCAATTTTGTTAAACGATAGTAGAAATATATTTATTAAAAATAAATTTACGTAAAAATAAATTTTCACGCAAAAATAATTTATGTAAAAATAAAAATTCATTGCTAAATTCATTTTATCGTTAAAGACAATGTTTCTAGCGCACGCGAGTCTTTAAATAAAATTAATAAAAACTATGTGATATAATTCGATGTTTTATATTAATAAATATTTATTTTCATGGTTACAAGTTTTATACGATTTGTTAATATTTTTCTTTTAAGAAATAAGAGGCGTAATTTTCTAAATAAAATTCTTCGCATTCTAACTAGCAGGCATCCGATATTTCTAGTCACAAATCCTACCTGATACAAACAGCAGAGCATAATCCAACCGAGCGGATGCTGGCCGAGCTGCCTGACGGATTGCGGTTGCACGTTAAGCGCCTCAAGAAACTCGCAGGCCTTTTCGGCGATGTCGTTGTGAATGAAATAGGCCACGCAGAGTCGTTCGACGTGCGGCCACTCGAGGCCGGCTAGATGGATTCTGCGTTGAACCAAGGGTGCGAGAGCGGTCGAATTGCTAGGCGAGCACGTGACCAGGATCCTGGCGTCTGGGAACAATCGTCCTTCTAGGAGGTCGGCCGCATCGCCGAGTGATGCTCGGCCGCCCACACACTCATCGTAACCGTCCAGGACGAAGAGCACGCGGTCCTCCATCAGGTGTAAAGTACGCCATACCTGGGCGACCGCATCGCCCAACGCAGCCGTTCTTGGGAATAATTCTCGCGCCAGGTAATTCAAGACGGGGCTACCGCGAAGCTCGCGCAGTGGCACGATAAACGCCAAAGCGGGGCCGTCGCTCTGTGTCGCCCACTGATGCAGTAGTCGCAGACAGAGAGTGGTCCGGCCACTTCCGGGGCCACCCTCGATAGCGACGCGCCGCGGCGCCTCGGATACAGTACCATCGCTCAGCTGGAAATCATAATTTGTTTCACGTGAATAACATGTAATAATAAACATTAGAAAAACAAGTTTAACACTTCTGGCAAAAAAAATATCGATCGCTATCCTCTTATCAAGATTTACTTTGATATTATTATTATTAATCATTATAATCATTATTATAATCAAAGTATTATAATCACAATAAGGTATTATAAATCAATATATATTTTGATTAGGTTATAATTAAGGTATTATAAATCAATATATATTTTGATTAGGTTATAATTAAGGTATTATAGTTACGATTGATGTGGAACGCAAATTTGTGCAAAATACTTGAACCATTCCTGATCCGTTGTTTAAATTAAAAAAAATTTTTTGCCACAATTATTCAAAATTTTCAACAACAAGAATAAATTGGAGCATTTCCCACAGCGGATTAGAAGAAAACAAACATGTAACATTAGTGTTTAATTTAAATTTCACATAACAAAACGCGACAGCAAAATGTATTATGCAGAGTTCGTGTAAAAGAAAAATAAAAAAATACTGCGAATTAACTAAAGTAAACTCGTGACAAGCGTCATTTACGTAGACCGCAGACGACTGGCCGAGTAAGGAATAAAAAGAGTTAATGCGATGAATTACGAAGTAATAGTTTTTTCGTATAGCGAAAATTCTTTCCGTATAATCGGTGATGCGAGAATAAGGGAAAAAGTTTAGTCACTTCTTCGTAATCAACTTCTTGGATACTTCTTAGATTCCTGATCTCCAGTTAGAGCCAATTAGAACCTAAACCTTCTCCGCAAACCTCTAATTCTTTTCAATAGATCAACCGTCATTTGGAACTTTGTAACACTTCCAACACCTTATCGCCTGTTACATGTGAAATCAACGTCTTGTAATCTATACAATTTGACAAAATTATGGCAAAATGTTTCTCCACGAGAATCGATATGTTTCTTGAACATTTCTTTCTGTGTTTGTGAAGTTACGAATTTTTCTCAAATTTTACCTATTAGGCTCCAAATTAAAGTTTTTTTTAATACGAGGTGTTACAAGAAATTTAACTCCATTCAATTAGACTATTAGACAATAACGTTTATTACATGAAAAAAATGGTTTCGTTGAGGTATCAAAAATTTAAATACAGATCTGAAAGTAATTTTGTTAGACTATCAAAATGGTTATATTATTAAAAAGCTCAAAATTGTTGCTAGAATGTTAACATTTTTTTGCGGCATTGCATATCATATGCTTGAGTTTCCTACATAATTATTTTGATGGTCCAACAAAATTATTTTCAAATCTGTATTTACCTAAATTTTTAGATATTTAGTAAAATTGTTTCTTTCGTATAAATAGTGCAGCATAGTAAATTACTTTATAATTTTATAATGCTGTTCTGACCGTCCATTCGTTTGACAGTCCGTTTGCAAGATTTTTCAGAAACGGCTTAACTTTTTCAAATTCTGTTATGTTTCGATATTTTTAACAAAGTTTTTTCAAGTTTAATTACAGGTTTTTTACTGCACTATTTCGTTGTAAAGGGTTTATTATATTTGTGTATATATATATATATATTTTCACATTATTATATTTGTGTTACTTGTATCTGCAGTCTTATTGCAAAAAGCGCTTTGCTCTCGATAGTCGTGAAATATCAGAGCTCTGACATGCTCGCTAACAACAAATATCGCACGCGCGGAGTAATGCTATCTGTCCACTTGCCACCAATCCCTGACAGTACAGTAGTGTATTATGCTCGAATAGGAAGTAAAAATATTACGCGTTACAGTTACAGCATTATGCAAACGATTAGCAAGAGCAGGCGATTAAACCACGTTTGTTTCGCATCGTATAACGCTGAGGGCAACGCCGTTAACCAACGGTTAGACTGCCGTGCCGTCGATGGTGGTGGCGAACGATCGACGATCGATATCGGTAAGCAGTATCTCGATTCTCGTAATCGATAACTGTAATCCGCAGTACGCGGAACACGCGGCGTTTGCCGGTCATTCACTCTGTCAGCAATAATCGATCCGATCGCGCGCGGCGTACACAATCTGTCGGCCGATGGATAACAGCACCGGCCATTATACAGGGTACGATTGCAACATCCGGTTATTGGAATACTGCGGATGAAAAAGAGTACGATACGAGTCCATTCATTGTATAGGCGTGCTTCCCAAACAATTTTGAACTGATAAAATATATATTTGATAGAACTTTTATTGCATAAAGCATATCTATATCAACACACCTGTATCTATACTGATGACGTATATATGACATGTATGCCGGAGATGTTCAAATATTACACCAATTCACTGCCTGAGAGAGTCAGAGATTCCTGGATTAAATTTGAATATTTTTATTCAAATCGAAAATTTGATTGGCTTAATTTAATTTTTTCACTATCTTTAGTTTAGATAGTGTTCGATAAAATGTTAAAAGATTTAAGGTATGCACAGAAGGATTGCGATAGATCATTAGCAGATTAATTGTTCCTTACTTCAAAAGTGACAACTAAAAAAATTAAGTTTTTCAGTAAAGGGAAGAAACTATTTTTTAATTTAATAGAAAATTATTGACTAATAAATCGGCAAAAAAGAATACACTCTTAAAAATCAAACGTCATTTTTATTTCACATGGCGACCCTTAAAAGTGACCCTTTTTCAGTTGTGATGATTTTGATACCCTACAAAATTATAACAAATTCGGAATAATTCATTAAAAATGGCACAATTTAAAAGATCACTAACATTGAAAAAAATAATCTTGCAGTTAAAGCGAAAAATAATCCAAATACGAAAAGTTAGTTAAAATCGATAAATAGTTAGCAAGTACTGCGCGATATTGGATATGCATTAATCTAATCAATATAGATGGCAGAGAGAAAATTTATATCTGAACCATTCGTCAAATTTATCAAGAAAGTCTCTCTGTAACATTCAATCAGATGACTGTGATTGTAATTCATATTTAGCAGTATTTCATTATGAGATCAAAATTTTCTTGCATAAATTGTTAGAATATTGTGCTATAAATTCTACCCATATAATACATAATTTTCTATTAAATACAAGAAACAACAATTCTAGAGCTGAAGCTGCAGCAAAATCTTTTTTCGCGTAAACAGTTTATATTTACTTTGATCAGCTAAAATGACTAAATTCAAAATAAAACAATTTCTTCTTTAAGCTTCGGTCATTAAAATTATTTTAACTCGAAATCTAATTTTTTATAAAAGATTTTGACTTTTATTTACAAAAACGACACAACTCAAAATTGTCATGCATTCTTATAAAAGGTATTATGATTTCTTGTAGAAGGTATTAGAAGGTATTAATATGATCTTTTTGAAAATCTTAAAAACGATAAAATGCTATTTGACCGATGGAAGCTAAAGTTAAATTAATTAACTTTTGCTGATTGATAGAGTAATCTTTACCTAATTCATTCATAGTAGAGGAGAAGGTGGTATTATGGCACCCCAGTTACATTTTACACAATAACTTGGTAAATAATCAATATTTAAGTTCAAAACTTGACAATTATATTCGTTAAAATGTTGTTGAATCGATTCTGGACTCAAAGTTATGAAATATTTCTTACTTAGGAATCTTAAGATACTATTAATAAAAATGTGCCGACATTGCATAATGCGACTCGAAGAAAAAAAAATGGGTTTTAATGTGGCCTTCCATAAAAAAAATAGTCTTAAAATATTAGTTTTGTTTAGAAAATAGTATTTGGTTACAAAATTAACAAAAAAGTAAAACATTTTAGAATATATCAAATAAATGTGTATAAGGGAAGGTGGTGTATCTTTGACCAATTTTGACATTTTTTTTGTGCAAGTTGTATTTTGATGTCTAAAAATTCAAAAAAATTCTAAAATATTCTTTGAAGTGTTGATAGTAACATATATTTTTTATAGATTTAAATTGTTATGTTTTGTATATCTTGTTTTACAATAGAAAAAAAATTGAATTTTGTTGAAAGGATGTATAAAGATAAAATATTAATTGCACATTAATAAACGTGTGTATAAAGATAAGATATTCAACAAAAGTTTAATTTTATTTATATTTTTATATTTTTAATGTCTTTTTACACCACATATACAACTTTATATATAAAATATATAAAAATAAAAATAAACTTTGCCATACAAAGATTTTCGTTTTTGCATGAAACGATTGAATCTGGCAAAAATAGTGTCCTTCGTTCATTTCATTCAAAATCGCGTTTAATGAGCATAATTTTATTAATATTGGAGGTGAGATAGCTAAACTAAATGATTATCTGACGTCGTATTGACTGGTCAAAGGTACAATATCAGTTACTTGTTAAAGGTACAACGCTTGCTTACTTTCTATTTGTTATTACTTTTATAAATTAAGGTTAAGATTGACAGTATTAAATTTTAAATAATTTTTTCTGAATATCTATTTAACATTTTAGGCAATTCCAACATTAGACAGAATACATATACAACATTTTACGAGATTAAAAAGCGTCTTGAAATTACTTCATTCGAACGCTTGAAAACAATAAATGGTTTTTCACAGGAATATAATTCTATTCATTGTTATAATTATAAATTATAAAACACCTCTGGTACTCGTACTACAAACTACATATTTTTACTTTTAAAAATATCCAATAGATTTTTTATAAATTCAAGTGGTTAAAGGTACAACTGATCAAAGGAACACCATGTTCCCTTACATTCACATAACTTCTGCATATAAGCTGCTCAGTACTAAAAATCTCACTATTACAAATATAGTACACGTAATATAAACTATACATTAATAGTAGAGCTACAAACGATTATCAAATAATTATTTTGATACGAAAACCTTAAGAAAGAGGCCGCGAATAATCAATACGCATAGAGGGCCACATTAGCAAAATGCCATGTTATTATTTAAATTTGCATAACTCAAAGTATATACAGTCAAATAAAATATTAAATAGCAAACAATACACTCAAATATACACATATTCGTGTGATAATACGTTCAAGTTAAAGAAAAATGACACATATTCGTGTGATAATACGCTCAAGTTAAAGAAAAATGAGGAAATAGGTGCAATTAAATGCTAAAATGTACTTTAGAAACGTTTCGAAATACTTGAAAGTAAAAATGTTATAAAATAAGTGCTGAACATTAAGTATTGACGTATTATGTATCATGATGTAACGGTGAGATACTGAACAAATAATTCCATAAGTAATCAATAGGATTCGCTATATAATAGAGGAGATATTAAGGGGGGTCACAATATCTGCACTGGCCATAATACCATCTTCTCCTCTAATAACTCGAAAATTATATTTTTTAGTTGTGTCACTTGTGAAATGGGGGTATATTATAAAATATTTACTATTAAACTGATATTATCAAATCTTAAACATTTTTTATTAAGAAAGACGAGTTCAATCGTTCGACTGACGTTCAATTGAAATTAATTGATTCAAGCGTTAACCGAGAGGGATTAACGAAACGTCGATAGCAGGACGCGGGTTTTTGATGAGATAATGCAACAACGTAGATGCACGAAGGATCGTAAGCTCGTTACCGGATAATCCGCCGCAGAATAATTCCTGCGTCATGCGGGATCTACCTATCAATCCTTTGATAGGGCCGCATTTGTTCTGGCCACTTCCAGCCGCAACCAATTTCGAATGCTGAGAAACGAGGAGCAGGCGAGGAAAATATCCCGCAGAAACGACGGATGCGAAGTGCGTCAGGAACGGTCGCATTGAAAAGATACAGGGCGATAAATCCTTCGTTTCCGAGGAGATTAGAAAGTCTACACGCTCGTAAATATTCTTCGATAAACCGCAATGGGGAGGCATGTTGAAGGCAGACGACATTCGTTATTGTATTACGTGAGGAGGGTAAAAGTGGATTATTCAAATATAATTTGATGAAATCGTCGATTTCCCGTAGCAGTAATGGAAAGGCAATTTTTTCATGATAGCAACGTGTACTCCTGAAATTTTTATATAAACAAAACTTTTATAGAAATTATTTTCATTTCTTCGACAGCAATTCTAAAAAAAGGAAATCAAACAATATTAAGCGAAAAATTGACGATGGGATGAAACATACATAAATGAAAAATGCCATATTCGATTAAAGAAATTTTTTGTGTCTAATCATATTTTTTATAAATTTATATAATTTCCAGTTCAAAGCAATGTCGATTATTTATCGGCCTTAAAATGCAGTCCTAAACTGAAGTTGGAGTAGTAACATTATAAATTAAATTGACGAATAATTTAATATTATTGATACAAGTAAGCATCTTAGAAAGCTGTTAACAATTTAATATTAATATGCATCTTAAAAAGCTTTGGGCTGTATTTTAAGACCGACAAATAATCCGCGCACAGTTTGCTTGAACTGGAAATTGTATAAATTCACAGAAATATTATTAGGCATGAAAAATTGCCTTGACTGAATATAGTAGTATTTTTCATTCGTGTGTAAATAAAATTTAAATGCATTGTAATTATATAGATACATGTATCACTTAGATATAATGTGAATTACGTGGAAACTATATATGTATATAATTTCCACGTAATTCTTAATTAATATATATTTAATACATATCATATTAAATTATTACATTGCATAATCATTACATTCATTAATTATGATGCAACAATAAATACTTATATTAATACAACATATGTCAGTGCCAATTATTTCCCCTGGTGATCCAATTAAATACAACAACAAATTCGTGAAGGAATGAGTTGAAAACGATAGCAGTACGTCTACAAATCTCAGCGAAAAAGATCGGTGCGGACCGTATTCATGCGATACGCAAGAGATATCGCGCTTCATCCCGCCGCGGGAAATTTAAGGAGACAGTGATACAGGAAGCGAAGGGCGTTTCACAGGAGCGATGTGTCTCTTCACGAGCATATCGTGGAAAGAAACGCGATGTGAAAGATTCGCTGCGGGATCATGCCAGCCAGGTCGCGACGTTTTCAGATATACGTCCTCGCATATATCGGAAACGGCAGGCAGCGATTGGACGTG
>NW_017256212.1:1775292-1795958 GCF_001594055.1 Mycetomoellerius zeteki
TCCTCTTTCCCTTCACCGATCTATCATCGATCCGACCGCGCGAACCGACGGAATATACAAACGCGGCGTCGGCTTCTCCGCAGAAAAATCTCTGAAATAATAAAATGCAAACGTAGTAGCTCCTATTCGTAACATCGACGCTTTTGATGTAATTCTTTGTATTTTTTACTTTTAGATTACGTGAAATTTATGAGGATGATATATCCTAGCGCATTTCTCTTCGCTGCTCTCATATCGCGAGACCTCATTCATTAGTGATCTCAATCATTCATTTTCTACGGTCTTTTAATTTATCGAAATCAACTGATTTTTTCCTATTTTTAAAAATATCTTTCGTCTATATTTTGCTAAAATTGCTATATAATGTAGTAATGTAGTTTTATGATTGTATAAAGGAGTCAATTTTCGAGTATAAAGTCCATTAGCGAACAATGGCTGCATTACTCGATCCTTTATTGCATGCAAATTTATAATAATAAAAATAATCACACAATGTCATGAACGATCGCCATAATTTTTTAACAATTTGAGAATCGGATACGACGATTGCATTTTTGTGAAATAAACAAAATCGACGCTATGTCGATATTTTTGTTGAAAACTTCGACAAACAGCTCTATTCGAGGGTCTTAATCATTCGTTTTTTCAAGTATCGACCTCGGTATTTTGATTCTAGCCACCTGGTGAATGGCAACAGGATTTTTCCACGAGTTATGTTCAGTTCTCAGGGACTCGTGTGTTGGTTTTGCTGGCAATATACACTGATTCTTCATCGGTTTTATCGACGAATACTTCGATAAATTTGAGAACGCATATTCCCGAACGAACAAACCACGTTCTATTTATATAGCGAAAAAAAGATAAAAAATGTCAAATGATGTAGTTTTAAAATATGAATGTAACGTATATATAACCGCCATATATTTAACGCTTTAAAATTGATTATAACGTATAATAAATCAACCTAACTAAGACTCCTTATAAGTCAAAAAACAATGAAAGAACAAGGGCAGTAGCAAAATTGATTATGTAGAAAAGAAACATAATTGCTTGCATTATTTATTAAAATATGGAAAAATTGTGAGATAATAGATTATATATGCGCCATCGCCCACGTAATATCAATTAAAAACTTGACAAAATTGAACACATGATATATTACGAAGCTTATATTTAAAAAACTATACTTTATTTTAAAAAAAATAACGTTATTTTAAAATATATATTTTGTTTATAATAAAAAAGAAGTTACTGTATTTATATTGTATTTACCTATCATATTTTTAAAAACATATTTTATGTGAAAAATATTTTATATACCAAAGTCAACAATTCACATTAAAAGTCGTAGAAATCGTACTTGTGAAATAATAATTTAAAAGATTTTTTCAAATATTTTTTAATAAATACAATGTTACCTACATACAATATTATCGAACAGTGGTTTTTTTCTGAAGTTTTTGTTTCTTTTTGCGTTTACGTGCACAATCTTTCTTCGCGTCAGTTCTTTAATTTTTGATAGCCGGGAAAATTGGAGTGCATGACGACCGCAAACGCAAATATATTTGGCGGTTCTAAGGTTCCTAAAGAGTGGTTCTGTCCTCGTCTTTTTTCAGGGTGGAAACAAATCGGTTTTACGATACGGATTCATTCCCGTGCCGCCGGTACGCGTATGTGGTTTCCCAAGCCCTCGGTCTATGTGCTTGCATCTTCTTTCTTTCCTACCCTACATATCCTACGTATGTCCCGACGGTTATGAGGCTCATTTTTCGACGCAAGCGTTTCCGGGCGACGTGGCGCATTGTCTGCATTTTGTGGCTCTTTACGTTATATAGTCGTGATGCGATATATGTTTATTGAAAGTAACGAACAAGAGACACAGGTTTTACCAGGAGGAAAAGAATATCAATGATAATGAGTTCACCTAAAACAGCACAAGGAAAATCGTTTTTGATCGATTTTTTTACTTCAATAAGATATGTTTTCTCAGATACATACTTTTTTATTAATTTATGCGTAAAATAATAAATTAAATAATAAACAGATTAATTAAATAGATTCAATCAATAATATAAGTAACTAGATTAATAATTAAACAATCGTAATTTTTCATAAACTTTAAATTAATGTTTTTATGTATTGTAGATAATCACTATACAAGATCCTGATTTTATTAATTTAGTTTTAATTTATTAATACTTACGATTTCTTGTCGTAATGTAAAATTTTAAATTTTCATAATCATTATTTTCATTTGTATAATTATTTTTCATGATTAATGCATTATGCGCATATTTCCAAAAACCATTGTGCGGTTCGTTCACAATTATAATATCGGTGTAAGTGATTTTAAGATTCGACGAAAAGAAAGTATAGACTTTATTCTCGCGTTCCGGTAGGAATTATTATTGCGGTTGGCTTTTCCATCTAAGACGAAAGAACGCGGGCAACAGCTCTTGAGGAAACGTTAACGGCTTATCGTTCTGCGACAGAACAATGCTTCATTACGCGATGCAGAAGGAGGCCCAACCTATCGGCGTCTCAGCGCCGCGATCAAAATCCTTTTTATCCGAGGAACAAAAGTTAGAGCAACGAAGATATTATCGCCCAGACGTGAACGACGTTTGTAAGACGTGAAAATCGCGCAAGAAACTTAAAGCTACTATTCACCTCTTGCCGCTATTCGATGTGATCGATGTGCTACGTACGTGCATGTGCACATCGAACTCGGATACATTCAAAAATTTGTCTGAATTGGGAATATTACGGGACTCATCTGAATTTTAAAAGATCAAGTCCACATCTCGATCTTCGCGACTTAATCAGTGCACATGAGCTCATTTTTACGGCGACAATTTGTTAGATTTTATATTTACTATTTTATTCAAAACGTTAAGAAAATTTGAGCTTTTGATTTCAATAATAATTTATTAAATAAACTCTCTTTGATAAGACAGTAGGAGAATTGCGAACACTAGGTAAATGCAAAAGATACTATTGTAGTATGTTGGAATAGTGATTTTTCTTTCATTTCTCGCACCCAGTGATAGTTCGATATACCTATGTTTAGAACCACACTAAAAAAACACGTAATTATAAAACATTTAAGGTAAGTACTATTACATGTTTTCGATAATTTTAATGTAGGAGAGAATAGGAAAATTATGAATACTTAAAGAGAAAATTAAATAAGTCGGCGATTATTTATCAATTATATATAGAAGTTTCTATTCAAAGGATATTGGCTTTAAATTAACATTGTTTATACACTGTTAGATATCAAAGAAGCAATCCTTTCAGTTAAATAACATTTTGTTATTTTTAACTTCCATGTATGTCAAAATGAAAATTAATTCATTTCTGTAATTAGTTTTAAAGTAAACAATGTCCATATTAATGTGCACTTAATAAATAATAAATAAAATTTGAATCAAATTTAACATATTTTCTTGTGTTAAATTGTTTAACTCCATTAGTTTAGATAAATTAATGACATATTAAGTAGGAGCAGTGGCCTACAGAAATGATCAAAAACAACTCAACTGGGTATAATTTGATATTATGAATTTAACAGCGTATATTATTAATATAAATTATAATTTTAACAAAACCGATGCGAAATTGTTTCGCGTGGCGGTGAATAATTCCGAGCAAGGGCCTTGTTTAAAATTATAGTTTACATAATAATATATGAATGCTAAATAATTATTGTAGTTTAAAGCTATACAACTGGAGTATCTTTTGAATAAAAACTTCTATTAATTGATAAATAATTTTCGGCTTATTATTTAACTTTTCCCTTATAGGTATTCGCAATAGCCTTCCTTCTACACTCATCCCCTTACACATTTAATAAGTTCTTCTATCTTTAATGTAGGAAGAATTAATAACTGCTAATCAACATTTGTCAACGAGAATTCAAAGGAAATTGTTCAAATCTATTACAAATACATCATTTTTATTCATGATCGTTAATTCTTTTTTTTACTTAATGAAAAACAAATAAAACTGATCACGTAAACCGCTGACCAATTTAATGTTACAATCCTTTCATCCGCGAAAATCGATTCGGTGCAATTTAATCAAAACAACTAGGTATCCGGCAGTCAAAGCAACTGCGACCATAAATTGCGAGCGCACCGATTCCGAGTGTCATTGCATTTCACTCGCGAGAGATTGCATCGAGAGATCGGAGAGTGCAAGAAGTCGAACAGTCTCGTATTGAGAACTCGAGACAGCAAATCGCGAAGGGAAGGAAGTTCGCGAACTTTTTCAACCTTCCCCTCTCTTTCTCTCTCTTTCTCACTCTCGCTCTGGGAATTTAAAGGACACCAACTTGGCTTTCACATTTCTGAGGGAACTTGCTCAGCGACGGGGCGACGACAACGAAACGAGCTTTCAACAGTCGTCGGAGGAAACTCCCTTGCGGTTTCTTTGGACATCCGGGACTCGACTTGCTGCTCGTCCGCGCAATTACGGAGTCGATATCATGCAAATTCGCGGCTGTCGACGAAAGATCTCGACCTTCTGATAAAGCGCGACGCCCGCGAAAACTCGCTGTACCGTCAAGCGAAAATCTGTTTAACGTACAAATCTATTGGCCTGCTTATGATGTAATGCACATTGAAGAAAATACTAAATTTTAATAAATATTTGTTTAAACAGTTCTAAGTAAATATTTACTAAATGTAAACATATATTCAACACAAAAACCATTAATTTGATTTAATTATCATTCTTTTAGTGACTAATTATTTATTTACTGTATTTAATATTTACTTATATTGTTAGTACTATTTAGATATATATATTAATATGTATTAAGATTTAGTAAATCGTTTTTTCAGTGCAGTAGTTTTTGATACTTTTGGCTAAATTTTATGTATTTCTGTGCTATTTATCTTTCTGTATGTGCATAGCGACCAGTTTTTGAAAAAATAAAAATTTAACTGTTTTAAACTAATTTATTCTACAAATTTCTTCACAAATATATCCCTTGTATGTGTTTATATTTAGAAATATAATACCACAAGTAAAATGACATATTACCAAGAATTTTTGACGTAATATGTAATGATATGCGTAAAAAATAAATATTGATGATGTAAATATCTCGTTTGTACCACTTTCATTTATCCTAAAACCTATATTCTCTTATATAAAACATCCTCTTCAAGTTTTTATTAAATTGTATGCCTCTGGGCATGCAATATCTGTGCTTTGAACCGTCGATCTAACACAATTATTGGATTTTAATTACACTCACCCTGACGGGAGCGAAGATCTGGTCGGGCTTGATGTTTTCGAGACGGTGTTCCTGCTCGCTCTTATGCACCAGCTGCAGATGCGGCTGAAAGTGCGCCGGACAGAGGGTGCCGAGCGGTAGCGGGGACGCCCATGGCGGTAGATGAGGCGGATCGCGAGTGCCCAACTCCCTGTAGAAGGTCTTCAGGAATCTGCAACGATAGGGTTCGATGGGATTATTCAATCTGTGGGCCGTATAGAACGGAAATTCTTCGAGCGAAGTCATAGAACGATGATTTGCCGGATTCCTAGGGGCACGGATCAAGGGTTGATGAAATAGTTTTGGTGCTCCCAGTAAGATAGATGGGAACTGATAATCGCGAGATTCAAAGTATTGCATTGTTCAGAGTGTAATATGTTCGAAGTACAATACAAAGGAGACACGGTAATAATAACGATGAATGTTTTAATAATTTTCGAAATCACAAAAATTCGGGCAAATTTTCTATCCGAAAAAATTGATTATGTATATAATTTCACTTTTCTATACAGTAATAACATAATATAACTGAGAGGTATATTTCAAATTTACATATAAAAATATTATTAAACAGTAAAATTTAATCTCAACTGTATTAGCTTTTTTCTTACTTATTTGATTTATATATACATCGTTTTTCATTAATATAATATAAACGCGCGAGTAATACGCGTTTTTGGAAACGAAGAAAAAAAAAAGACAACGTAGCGTCAAAATCTAAATCAAATTTGATTTAGATTCGATAAATAAAGCAGCGCAAGAAAGTAAAGGCGAGTTAGGTAGTTTAACATCACTCATGGAAAGCAAGGAGCAGTGTCAATTTAACAAGAGTGATCCCCCCATTTGCCAGGTGATCGGTAAATTTCCCAAGACGACAAAATGATGGTACGAGCAAAATGTTGGACGGTGCATTCGTGTATACCTCTCGCCATATAGATTGATGAATCTTGCAGGAAAGCCCGCAGGGCTATGAAAGTAATCAGCAGAAGAACGTACTGATGGGAGATAAGAAAGTAAAGTTCGCGAGACTTTTATGTCTTCCAGATGATCGGTCATAGAAGTCTGTTCTGATTTTATGGAAGTCATTAGACCGGATATCCGTCTCACGTACACGTCGCTCTCGTCACGTTCGCTCAAAACATTCGCGAACACCGCAAATTTAATTCACCCGCACGAATGCTTTTATGTACATTTATGATCTCGCATACCTGCGTCCGCTGTTCTAGAACTGCTTTCATTAACGTCGATTAAATTAAATCAGAGTTTAACTAATGTTAAATTTAAACTGCAATATCGGTTACACTATACCAAAGAAAATTGAATTAACCACTATTACTATTTGATTAGTACAATGTTAGACTAATTAAAATTACAATTGTAGAACTATTTCCACTGAAGCATTAAATTATGTTTACGTAAATTATGTTACATGAGAATCTTAAAGCGGCAGAAATAAAATGAACTTATAATTTGTATGGCGTATTTAAAAAATTATGTAATACATATAGATGACATATGTTTTTGCTTCTAAAGTCCAGTTTACACAGTCAATTCATGACAGAATTTAAAACAGATTCTATAATTTCATATATCAAATTATAAATACAATTATAATAGATAGGTAAAGTTGTCATTTATGTAATTTATATATGGATAAGATTTGTTTGCTTATTTGATTGGACGACTTTATTTAAAGCGCTTATAGATTTTCAATTTTCATTATACCAGATACAATTGACCGTAGGTATTTATACCCTGCGGGTATTTTAATTACCCTGATGCGTTTTTTAATGTATACATATATAAAAATAGCGCATTATAGTAATTATAGAAATATACATTTATAATTTTGATTATTCACATATTTTCTATATTACACGATGCATAAAACTATAAATAAAATTCTGTCTTGAATTCGATTGCGAATTATACATCGTGGCCTTAATGCTTTATTATATAAATAAATAATTACAAGAATTCATTAACATTTAGTATAATTTTCGAAAAATATTATGTAGTGAGAGACACACACACACACACAACACACACAACCGATAAATAAGAGCTCTATACGGTCGAAACTAGATCTTAAAATGCTTTAAATAATTCAATCTTGAATTATTTAAAGCATTTTAATCACTAAATATGATATATATGTACTTGACATATATACCACAATTGTAGTCTAACGAACTGTGCACCGAAATATTTCCGGACTAAACACAATTAAACCACTATAGTAAATTCCGCGAATTAAATTAGATTCTAATAATTTCGATGTTCAATCAGGCATCATATTTCAAAGATATTAATATGCTGAAAAACTGTAATTAAACTTATCGAGAAAAATATTACCTCGGCCAGGAGTCGAACCCGGATCTTTTGTATTTCGTACGAGTGTCCTGAGCCATTAGACCACTCAGGCTTTAGTAATATTCTTCGCAATAATTGGTATATATAGGAGAACAACTCAGGGCGACGAATAAACAATAATATCATTTTTTAGACCGCGTATGTAAGAGACACAACTGATAAATAAGAGCCCTATACGGTCGAAGCTAGATCTTAAAATGCTTTAAATAATTCAATCTTGAGTCACTAAATAAGATCTCGGTGGTTTAATGGCTCAGGACGCTCGTACGGAATACAAAAGATCCGGGTTCGACTCTCGGCCGAGGTAATATTTTTCGCAATAAGCTTAATTACAGTTTTTCAGAATATTAATATCTTTGAAATATGATGCCTGATTGAGCATCGAAATTATTATAATAGAATTTAATTTAATTCGCGAAATTTACTATAGTGGTTTACGTAATTGTGTTTAGTCTGGAAATATTTCGGTGCACAGTTCGTTAGACTACAATTGTGGTATGTATGTCAAGTACATATATATCCTATTTAGTGATTTAAGATTGAATTATTTAAAGCATTTTAAGATTTAACTTCAACCGTATAGGACTCTTATTTATCGGTTGTGCCTCTCACATATGAGGTCTAAAAAATAATATTATTATGTAGTGAACTACAAATACTTGTTTGAATTAATTATCTATCGTTTTAATATTCCTAGGAAAGAGAAAAGCAAAATAAGCCAAAATTAAATTTCGAATTGGAATTGAGATTAATTAAAACATACAGCACTTTGACGTAAAGTTTCTCGTTGTACCGCTATTTGTACCGAATGAAATCATCTCCGAGAGTATCATCTTATCCCGGAACAATGTGAACGTAAGCGTATCAGCAGGCAAAAACACGTCTAATGGAATTAGACTCTCTCTTGGGCTGGGAACAGCGATTTCGCCCCGGAGAAATAAGGATTCCGTCTCGCGCAGCGAGAGAGCTGCGGACGACGGGATCATTGAACGAGTGACTCACCTTAACAGTCTTCCCAAGGGATCCCTCTCCGGGGATGTGGGACCGCCGAGGCCACTTCCGGCGCCGAGTCTACGCGAGGACGCGCGCGCGCTCGATATATATGCGGCCGGCGCGGGCGGCGGGCTGCAAGGCGGACAACAAACAGGACTGCTACCCCCCGGGGTTGAGAGGGTGTAACTCCTCTCCAGCTCCTGCAACAGACGAGAGAATGGCGGTTATGCAACAGCGAAACCTCGAGCTCTTGACATAATATAGTCAAGTTATATTCGAAAAGAATGGAGTGGTTCGATAGATGCTTAATCCATAATTTCTAATATTTTATCATATCTAATTTCTAATATTCTATCATTTCTATCAAGTTTTCTTATCTTTGTTTTTCAAGATTTAAGAAAATTTGTTGCTCGGGATAACAATGATTTATAATCATTGTTACATAAAATACGGGAAATGTAGTGTATTAAAAATTTTAAATTTAACGATTTCAAATTCTTTGAATTTGATATTTTTTAGAGATTACTATATAATATATTCCATAATTTTACATTTTTTGCTGTAGAATTTTTATTAAATTCTGGTTTAGATTTGCGTACCAAATTTTTTTCATTCATATAAAATATTTAAAAACAACAGCATTTGCTGTATTGGCCGTATCTGAGATATCAATCGCAAAATATCAATCCACTTGCTAATATCTTGCAGATATACGTTTACATTTAAATTAAAATAAATTTTATAATTAATAATATTCATAAAATCGTGTGTTGTTATCGACAGTCAGTTTATACAATTTTTATTTATAAATGAAAAGCTGCATTTGTTTTATTACGTAAAATAATATTTTCAGAAGAATTTTGTTTTTTACCGGATTAATTTGTGTTGATTTAATTCGGTAACTTTTAAATATATTTTGCAAACCCTCATTAGAATATGTCGTGCCACATTCTGCCATTAAGAAGTATGTCAAACTATCAGAATTACAAACAAATTCTGAGAAGAATGACGGCGAACTGCAAGGATCTTCACAATGAAGGCAAGTTTAAGACGCTAGAGTACGACTGTGAAGAATCGAATTTACGATTTCGAGAGGAGTCGAGAACGAAGCTGCTGGATACGAGCGAGCGTTTGATCTTGGCCATTTTCGGCGGTCTAGTTAAACCTAAGGATTTAGTTTCGGGAAATTTTCAAGCAATTTTGCGAGCCTGAGCTTTATCGCGCGCGCATTTTCACATTGTTAAAGGAACTCAAGGATTAAACTTCGGAACTGAACTCGACTCTGGAGATTTACAAGGAGGCCGGTGTCCCGATGACGCCTCCTTTTGAATTTAATTAACGCACCGAAGTTAATTTCATTTTTCAGTTGTTGTTGCTAGAAAATAATATAGTATTCAAGAATTTAGAGATTGTTCACATTCAATAATATTGTCAAAAATAAGAACAAAAAGTTTGGATACGTTAAAATTCGAAATATAAGATTTAGATTTAAATTTAAACTTAAAATTTAAACTTTAAGATTTTTTTATTCTACTTAAGATTTGTGTGATTAATAGATTAATTACGAAAATTAATTATACTATATTCCATAATTATACGTTCTCTTGTTTGCATACGTTTTATTAATCTTCCTTTATGTAATTCTGCGCATAATATATTACATGTGAGAGGCCTTCTTTATCAACGAGGACACGCGTCATTAAATTGGAATTTTCATAAAATCCAGCGAATAGAATAGCTTCAATCGCGCAAGTTTATTACAACCTCCGAATGGAAGTAACTTTCGTTATTAACGTGCAACGTTTAACTTTCTGACGGCAGACTCAATCAAAGCTTCTTCTTTCCCCGTCGAGAATTTCTCGGAATTTGCAGTAGACGATCGTTGCCTAAATGGAAATCGGAAAACTTCGAATTAACTAGTCCTCCACGGTCGATCAAACGCGACTTAAACTATCAATCGTTTGCGAACTAATCAGTATAACTGCTAGTCGGCAAATATTCCCGTAATTACCTATTTACGTATACTAATCCCCGTGCGCTCTTTTATTTCATTTAAACGGAAAAAGAGATACGGAGCGACTAATCCGGAAAACAGTATGTTTGTTTGCTTTGGTGATTACATTTAAATCCCTTTCTTGTTGCAAATCTGTATTCATATATCACTACTCAAGCAAGAGCAATCTTTTCAGTAAACGTACTATGTAACGAATAATTAATTAACCATGTTTATCTTTCATCTGTATTCTGTATATATATATATATATTCAGAAAAGCAAAAGAGATCTCGAAAATCTACAAAACTGTCTCAAATATCATCCTTATTATCTTAGAAAAAAGAAAATATGAAAGGGAGAGAAATTTATTTAAAGAAATAATTTTTCATGATTTACAAAAACACAATTATTTTTTCTATCTATAAAAAAAAGTATTTCTATTACCAAAATAATTTAATATTAAAAAACCACTATTTAATCTTTTAAAATAGCAATATTATTGAATGTGTAAAATATATCATTTTACCATCGAATGCATTTCTCATAAAGGACCTTTCAATATTTCCACGGAAGAAGAGTGTAAGATTTAAAAAATTTGCGCAGTCTTAAAGAATCGGATTTTATCCTTGTCTTGATTATCAACGAATAATTATGATGTGTAGAGAGATGCATTTTATTCGAATTAAGAAGTGGAAGACAAGACTTGGCGGTGATCGCATTATTCTTGGATATTAATTCCGCTCGAAAGCAAGGCTGCTTGTAACGACCTTCACCAGGCCACGATGTTAATTGATGAAATGAAACAACGAACAAAGTAGAGATCTTTCTTTCCTCTCTCTCTCTCTCTCTCTCTCTCTCTCTCTCTCTCTCTCTCTCTTTCTCTCTCTCTCCTCACTCAGGATTCCCATTAAGTTCTTGAAAACGATAGAACTTTTGCAATCCGATTACGAAGATAATAGTACATCTTTATTAAGGTTCCCTACCCTTCTTTATGTATTCCGTTCTATCCACTTTATATCCGCTATGTACGTAAGACCTATTTTATTGGACACAGATTTATTTGTCGCAGATTCTTAAATCTTCTTAAAACTATGCTCATTATAATTTCATGTTACTTTTAATACTATTTATATCGTATAAAGTAAATTTGTATAATTAACCTTTTTTTTCATCTTCAATTTAGAGCATCTATCCAAATATCTGTCCGAATTCATTGAACGAAAGAAGAAGCTATAATAGATTTATTTCTTCCGTCTCATTCAATTGAGAAACTGAATACCATGGTTTGATGGAAAGACAGAAGCATTTCGACGAGTAAAAATTTGAACAAATCTGCTTTGAAATCTATGCCTTCATATTTATATCTATCTCTATTCCATTTTTCGATATGATACAGAATGCATTTATTATTTGAGAAAATATTTTATATTTACTAAAGATGTACTAAAAACGTTCCAATACGTTCAAGTGATTAACTTCAGAATTTGTATTAGACCATTGGTGTAGCATAATTATCATTATCTCGCGCATCGCCGGAATTTCCAGGCATCGTTAACTTTGCTGAGATCGGAGGATGAGTCTTCTACCTAGAATACAAGAGGCTGTCTGAAACGGAACGCACAATGGCCGTCGAATACCACTAAACTATAATACTGGAACGGAAGCGGCTTCGACGATCAAGTCATAGAGGGGTAGAAAGGACATGAGAGAGAAAGAGAGAGAGAAAGAGAGAGAGAGAGAGAGAGAGGGGGAAGGAAAGGAAGGGATGAAAGGAAGAGAAGGCATTAATCCGAGATAATTGCAGCCGTAGTAAAGACGACAAAGGAGGACCTACCACGTTTTCGATGCGCCTTCTCGCGGGCGGACAAAGGGCTGCCATCCTTTCGCGCTCTGTCGCGAAACACCCTGAGAGAGGAAAATTACGTATCTTCGTTCTCATTAGCGCGTAAGATTACAGGTAACCGTCGAAATTATGGGGCGAAAGGCATATCCCTCGCGCACATGCGATGTATACCTGCATATATTATACCTGTATGCACCAGCAGTGCACTTTGGAATTTACTTTGCAATTATCCGCCGGTTACATTAGCCGTTGCTCTAGCAGGGATAACGAGGGCAGGTAAATTTTCCGGGTGCGTCTAATAAAGTCATTACTATCTAATTAGGTGCGCAAGTCCATTACGGGAGAGATTTAAAGCAAGCGTACGCAAGCACTCGACTCTACAATATAAATGTCTAATAATTCTTTATATCCTTCGCGGGCACTACATAAAACGGCCTCGAGTCGGATCGCGTTTAATTTGAGATAATTTAACGGCACGCGTAGAATTTTTTCTCTTTTCGGACAATATTAGCATGTTTATCGCGTTCGAAGTTTATTAGCATATAAATAGTGTCTAAAAAAGCGAGAGAAAAAACTAAAAAAATAATTCGTGAGATCATCGATTAAAAAAATAGATCTTCATTTACAGCAAATGTTTCAAATTATCATTTTGCCTTTTCTATATAGTGTACTTTATAAATATTTACGATGTACAAAAAATCTTAATTTCCAGTTTTACTATCTAATAATTTTAATTAATCCACTGTAATGTCTTTTCTCGTATAGGAAGGATAACTTATCTCTTTCCAAGATGCTACTTCTGATACATGCATTAGTTTACTTATCCGTATTTAAATATTCGTTCGTATTTAAATGCATATTTAAAATTTTTGTCGATATTAAATAAATCATAATTTTAAATTAAAATAAGTTCGAAGTTCAGTTTAATTTTTCTGTCATTTGCCGACGAGCAATTTCATAAACAGTCCTGTACACTTCTACAATAACATGATATCGCAATTTTGCTGATTTATTTAATCAATTAATCAAATTCTCCGCATTCATCGATTTCAATCATCAACAATATATCGCGATTAAGTTTTACTGCGTACTAAGTACGCTGCGCCTCGGCATCACAATATGTACATCGCATTTCGAATGAGAGGATATTCGCAAAAGCAATAACGCTCGCTAATAGATAACACCGACACGAGGTATGTGATATCGAAACCGAGCAATTAGTAAAACGTGCTCGGCATACCTTGCATAAGCAGACACGCAACGCGAAGATGCACCGCGCCGCAATCAACGCGATAATTCAAAATATTTGTTAACAACTTCATAAGGAACAACTAATTTACTTTTTATGCGACAATCATCTCAGGATTTTGTTGACTTTCTAAAAATTTTATAACGAATTCTTTTAAGAATCTAATACCGATTAAATACTCTTTCCTGTGATTTGCGATTTTATAATTTCCCAAATTTAATTTATGGCGTTTTCTAAATATATTTTAAATTTGCTATAATATTAAATAAATTGTAATTTTAGGTTAAAATGTATTCGAGGCTTAATTTACTTTTTTTTGTTATTTGCCAACGAGCCAAAATATTTCATAAACGCGTTTCGCTAGCACATGGTATTGTAATATTTCAATACAGAATTCTGACAAAACCAGAATCTTGTCAAAATGTATGTATGAAAAAGAATGGTCACATAATTAAAAATCCGTTTGCTACGAAATTAGATTCTTAGTAGAACTGGACAACATCGTACGTCGCGATAAAATAAAAATTGTAGCCATCTCGTCTGATTCTATCGCCCTGTTCATTTCAACTCATTATTCGATTGTGTAAATTAGTCCGCGGTTTAATTCGCAACATAATTATCATCGGACTTCAACAACGCACGATCTGAAAATTTTCAAGTAATACCGACAACTATTGCTATGATTGAAATGTATAATATTAAGGCTTTTCTTAGATTATTATACTAAATACACTTTTGAAATAAAGGTATAAAATATTTAGAGCCAACGTAATAACTGCAAAATTCTTCAAATTATTCGCTACAGAATAACGTGGAAATTCTCTTAATTTAACAGAGAGAATTTACTTTGCATTATCAAAAAATTTAGTTGCGCAAATAAAGCTGTTCTAATTATTTCATGTTATTATTATTTTATCTTAAAATTAACCACGCATTTTATCTTTTCATGTTTTAATTAGAACTTTTTTCAAACATAAATTTCACTCACATTAATAATCGTTTATCAATTTCTATAAAATTATTGTAATGGAAATAGTAAGATTCGTTGTGCATGTTATTAACGTAATATTTTTATATGTAACAGGTAATTTAAAACGCAGATCTTCTTAAATGAAACAAACAATCTGCATTTCTTCGGAAATTAACGCGATTGACGATGAATAACGAGAAATAAGAAGGATGTCGAGCAAAGATGCGCGCATTAAAGTTCTCTATCACAGCCGGAAGTTAATTTAATCCCAATCCAATTAAGCCGGATATAACGTCGAGCCTCTTAGTGGTGGGCGCGCGCAGTTAGGCGGCTACAGCCGACGGATCCACGGCACGTTAACCACGGCTGTGTAAATTGGAAATTGGCTGCGCGTCCAATAAATATGAGATGGGGCGATAAATCGAAGGGAAAAGCGACTCGCGACGCGTTATATCGTCGCAATGACGCGGAATAGAATTAATGCGTTACCGCGTGTATGCGCTAGTCATCCGATCGACTGGAAACGCGATGCTCGATCAATCGCAATGGGATTATAATCTTATAAACTATAACTTGTAAACATTATTTCAATGTTGCCTTTTTTAACCAAGTATAAATTCATAAGAATATATTAAGCAAAGAACCGCCTTGACCGCGGAATATGGTATTTTTCATTTATATGTGTTTAATTACATCAGTCGATTTTCACTTAATATAAAATATATCACATTAAATATATATAATTAAAGATGGATACATCGTTTTTGAACTTACTCATCGATCTGCCTTACGGTTGAACGGAATATCAATTTATGAGCCCACTTGGTCTTGTTAACGTATAGGTGTGTGCCAGTTAAGGAATTGGGTGTGGGTGTGCTGTCGAGACATTGAACCGAGCGAGCTAGTGAAGGTACCGAAAGAAAGAGCATTTTTCAACGTCGTGAAAACAAATGGCCCGCGATACAGGTCCACCTACGTCTGCGACTTGGCCGAGAAGGGAAGGAACGTGCAACCGGTCGGTCGTGCAAGCTCAAAAAGCACGCTTCGAGGAAACCGGGCTACCTCCTCGCTTTTTACGAGAAGTTCTGGCCTCCCTCTCGACGTGTGGCACTTCGATTGCCGCGGTTCGTTCCCTGAGCGAACGGCCCGAGATGCCCATTACTGGAATTGCTTTACGCGGCGTTTCGGGTCAACGTACATTTGTTACTGCTGCGGTCGTCATTATCGGAACTGCCGACGGGCAATATGTCTGAAATTTGGCTGTCGAGTATTACGCGATCCGCATCAATAAAACAGTAATATCAATTCAGTCATGCCAATTCTATATTCAGTAATAGAAATGATTATGTGCGTATCATAATGATTATTAGTATAATCGAATAATAATTATGTGCGTTAACTGATATCTCGACATACCATTGTATGTGCACCGCTGATTATGCGCGAAATATAAAACTATAATAATCATAACTATAATAAATATAATTATACTCCTCTCTAAATAAAGAGATAGAATATGTGTTAGAATATCACAAAGTATAGGTTTCCAACAAAAATTTAAAGTAATACTTTAAAATCTTTTTCAAAGAATATGATTTCATAATAGAATATCCTCTCTTACTAATTTTAGAATTCACATTCATTGATTAAGGAAGCTTCTGTCAATTATTGCAAATAATTGTAATTAAACTGGAGTTACTGACGTAAGTAAGAGCTATGTTTAATCAGTTACAAACGAGCCATCTTTCGACGTTTGCTTCTCTCGTTGTCTCTCTCTCTCTCTCTCTCTCTCTCTCTCTTGGTTACTGAACTTCTCGACGACTTCGCTCTCGTTAAGAGGGTGGAACCGCTGCCGTTCTTGTGGAAAATCATAATTACACAGACTTAATTGCATCAATCGACGCTGCGTACCCACGTCTGTTTATTGAACACGCGACAAAGGAGAATGAAAATCGAAGATAAAGTGTGAGAACTTCGTGTAATTTTCTCGTAAAAATGGAAAAATGAATAAGAAAGAAAATAATTTTACGATAGGATACTGTCATTATGTAATAAAGTAGATTATGAGATTTAATTGGATAAGGACTGCGTAATAAAATTGGACTTAACAAAAATAAAACAGGGAAGAGTTTACTGTGAAAGCATGAAAGCATGTCTAAATCTTCTTAAAAATGAATTAAAAAGAAATGCATTATTTCTTTTAATTTTAAATTTGGTATCAATATCATAAATAACATAAATAACATAAATGGTAAACTTTGAACGACATAACTAGTTGTTCCATGTGGAAGAAAATCCAAACTATACTTCATGGATAAAATAATGATAAATTTTTAAGTAAACTCTGTCTTATTCAGTTTATTTTAGAATCAAATCCTTGTTAAAATTTACTTGACCCTTCTTCGATTATCCTTCTCCAGACAGTTCTTTGCGTCTTTAATGAAAAAGGAAACCAGACTCCGTCTCGTCGGGTAATCGCAATTATACAGAGTTAATTGCACGCGAGCGGATGGCAATGTTTATTAAACGCGCGATGAAATTAGTTCATTTTCAGAGATGGAAGAGATGTCGCGATTCTTCCGGTAGTGCCTCTTATCTTGCTTCTTCCATCAGCGACAATGCTTTCCACTTTGATGTGATTGCCACGACAGTACATGCATGAATTGTTCCGATTCATGTGCGCACGGCTTTTATAGTAACGCCGGCTGTGACAAAGGCGAGTAAGGAAAGTGCAAGAACGAAACAACAATTTTTCGTGCGTTACTTTCTTTTGCTGACGCGCTATTAGCATCTATTAGCGTTTATTTGCGTGGTTAATTACCTACTGGAACGTCTGGATTTGCAAATTATTCTGAAGAGATTAAACGTTCAAATTTTGAGAGAATCGTGTTAATTTTTTTCTTTACGCATTTACACAATCAACAAAGTCATTCACATGATTTTAATAAAATTTTAATGTTTTAATAAAATGTACTATTCTTTTCTCACTTTACTCATATCAGATAATTTCAAAATAGATAATTATAAAGTTTATACATTTTAATTGTAGTTTTACAAAAAGAGAAAGAATAAAAATACTTTTGAATAAACCAGCATAATTATTTAATAGGTACGCCAAATGGTAACAAAGAAACAATATGTGGTAAAATATAATTTAGTCAAAAAATAATTTAGATTGCCAATTAAGGCAACCTCATTATCACGAAATGACTAGTGTTCAACTGGAAAAGTGCGATATTTTATTCAAATTCTCCCCATTCGCGGTTATAGACTTCTATTCATCTCTGAAACGGAAATCTCGTAACTATTTTTCCAAAATATCAGATAAAGTTAGAAAAATTAAGATCTACGAAATGCAAGGCTGAAAAAACACTTTTAGCGCTTTCGTGCGCGGATTTAAATGCAAGACTAACTAATTTAGTGGAAGAATGATGATACGTCAGTAATTCCTGCAGTTTAGCCTGTTATTCGAACTGCAATTTCAATAGACCATTACTATGCGGATATTTTTATTACGATAATCACTGTAAGCGAGTTAAAACTCGATACAAACTCGAGAAAGTTTGTACAGTTTATATCCGTACCATTAACTTTTCATTTCTCAATTTATACGATCGTCGTTCCGGGAATATTGCGCTTTGCTTTGATTTGAGAGCAGCGTTAACATCGCCAGTTGCGAACTAACGTTTCAGTTCGCGATTAAATTACGTGTCTCATCCATCGTGTTTTTGATAAATTTTTTTTAAAGCAAATTATAGTAGGTATATTCCTTTTTCCTCAAAAAGTATGTTGTTGTTAAAATGATAAACTTTTTAAATTTTTTATTAGCGTTTGTATACAATTTCTCTTTATAATTAATTGTAAAGTTAATATGTTGAATAGTTAATCTAAATATTTTATTTACTAGTAAATGTGCTCGCGCATTTTTATAATATATTTTATAATAAAATAAAGAAAAATATTGTCCCATACATCATCATGTAATTAATTAAATGTACTCTCTAAAAGTGAATTAGTGTATTATTACTGATTACATCAGTTATAAATATAGTACTGAAGTCATCAGCGAATATTTACTGTTTTTCAGTAATAATACACTAATTCATTTTAGAGGTTATGATTTTCTGCAGATTCAATCTGTAGAAACCATAACTTCTCAAAATGAATCAGTATTATTACTGAAAAACAGTAAATATTAGCTGATATTACAATAAGTGTAGTACTGAAATCAGTAATAATACACTGATTCACTTTTAGAGAGTACTGTACAACTTTTTTTAATTAATAAAATCATATCAAGTTCTTTTTTTAATTGATAATTTAAAGATAATTACGTTGACGAACATATATCAGTTATTTTAAGCTCGTGATTGTTACTAATTCCAAATATTCCAAATTGCCATTTGATCTAATAAATTAATGCATTTACTCACTAATTTTCTATGTAAAATTAACATGGATTGTATTTGGATTGTTAAAAAGAATTTGCGCAGCTTAGATAATTTGCAAGAATCGCTGTTTCGAAAATATCCGCGAGAGAGTTTTCTTTCGATCGCAATTAGCGAATATGGTATGCGCGCCAAAGGCAGCGGGATGCGTAATGAGAGCGTCTGTTCGGTAATTCGTCCGTAAATTAGCGCGCTTGAACTCGTTCCGAGGCGTTTTAACGGCCGTGCGGCTTGCAAATTGACAGAAAAACGAGACGGCTCAAAGTTTCGCTTAAACGATGTTTTCGGTGGCCGACGGAACGCGTATGAAAGAGTAAAAACCTTCCCGAGATAAATGCGAATATCTGACACTCTCGAGGTTGTTTTTAACGAGCAACTTGTGTGTATACATTAACAGAGAAATATTCAGCTCTGCGTTTCACGTTGCAAGTTTGCAACAATGATTAAAGATGATTAAACCAACATAGATTGTAGATTTAAAATAAACAATGATATTATTCTAACATCTTCTTTCTGAGAATCACAGGTATCTGTATATATTAATTTTAATCTCTTCACGAATTAAAAATTAATTTTCCTTATCTGTTTTTTAAGTCCTTTAATATTTACACGTTTAAAAATATAATTCGCAGAATAATTGTGATGGAATGATGGATTGATATTAATAATAATACGTATTAATAATGCCTGACATATTTATTACTAACGAAAAATTTTCTATAACATCACTTATGTCACTTTATGATTATCAAATATATAGATACGTAATTATATTTTATAAATTATGTCATGAACTATACTTGCTTTTATTACAGCACTAAATTATAACATTAAAATTATAGAATCAAAATGTCTTTCTTTCTGCTTTACTATGTTGCGCTTTTCGTGTCTAGGATATTACAACGGGGGAAACTCAATGTCGGATGCATCTGTAAAGAGGGATAAATAAATGATCAGAAGAGCTTACGGAGCGGAAGCTCAAACGATATCGCGGCGGAATCGACACACGCGTAAGCTACATTGCAACGCTCGCCGCGATATAGACATTTTCTTCGATCCCTCGTTTGCGATTCGTTTAACCTTCAGCTTCAAGATTACTTGCAATCCCTTTTAGAATCTGTATTACACTTATGAGATTTACTCGTGAGAAAATTGTACTATGGACTCTTGTGTAATAATTCTTTATCACTTTATCGTCTGCGCAAATACGATGTTTCTATGTTTTTCCCATATACAACATTATTCACGTGAATGACGTACCCTTTGTAATAATTTACAAAGGGTAAAGTAGAAAAATATGTTAGTCATATTTTTTTACTTTAGAGTAAAAGGTTATCGCTTTAGTTTGTAATCATGTAATGTAAATTGTAAACTTATCTTTATAAAAGAATATAATTATATTTTTTCACATAATTATAATTTATTTAAAAAAATAAGCATACTGTGTGTGTGTGTGTGTGTGTGTGTGTGTGTGTGTGTGTGTGTGTGTGTGTGTGTGTGTGTGTGTGTGTG
>NW_017256212.1:1796072-1882515 GCF_001594055.1 Mycetomoellerius zeteki
TAACCATCTTATACGAGCATTAAATTGCATTACGTTATATAAGATCACGTTACGCGGCAAAGGACTTACTGTTGCCGCAGTAATTAACCTAGTAGTACTCGAAGGATTTCTCGCGAAGGTCGTTGCACCAGATCTTGTAGACTGATGATAGATCCCTTTAGACCTTGTGATACATCAAAAGGGAGAGAATCCGTTTCGATCGCGCAGACTAATTCACAGAACAGGATTAAATTGCTCAGACAATAGATCGACGAATGGGGTACACGGGTGAGCCAATCAGATACTTTAAGGCGATCAAATGTACTATGTAACGTAGGATTGCAAGGACAAACACTAATTTGGATCAAAAATATTCTTAGGAAAATATCGGAAACGCTAAATTTAATCCTCCTTTTTTTTGAAATGAGACTTCATTCCTTTTTTGGAATGAGACTTCATTTTTTAGAGTGACTTTCACTTCAAAAGAATAAAATCTTATACTCCAAAAAAACCAAATCTCACTCCTAAAAAGTGAAAATTTGCCATTTTTGTTCAAGAGTGAAAATATATTCACTCTTTTTTCAAGACTGGCTCAATTTTTAGTTTTGTTGAAGTGAAATTTCACTCCAAAAAGTTTAGAGAGTTCTTACTTTCCATGGTAAATCTTTAAATTTATAAATTTTTCAACACTGCTTTGTACATACATATCATGAAATATTACGAAACAGAATATTAGTTGTCCAGAATTAATGTCGAACATATAATTTCAGAAGAGCTAAACGTTAAATTGTTTGCGAAAGCTCATTTAATATATTAATCTTTATTCATTTATTATTTGGCAGAGCGTCTCGTGAAACAGCTTTTAAAATAATTGCGATGTTATAGTTTATAGCTGTGACAAACGTTACATTTATAAATTATTTTTTAAAATTAAAACATTCTTGAAAGCAGTAATTTATCTTTAATCGTGCGTACCATTATTATCAAAGCCATTTTTATTTTATTCTCTTTCTCTACTTTTGAAAGATTTACCAGTATTTGATAAAATGTTAATAAAATGTATTAAAATGTTTCCGAAACAATGCACTCTGAATGTTGGTTTATTTTTATTATATTTAAAAAAATCTTATTTCTCTTTTTTTTCTTTTTTCTGTGCAATATTTAAAAGTTTACACAGTTAAGCATTTAACTTTTTGCTATAAAATCATAGTTTCCATAAATATGTTTGTTTTTGAGGTACATAATGTAACAAAAGTAACTGGATTGCATCATTTTTAAAACTTTATTTAGTTTTTAATTTGTTTACGAATCCAATAATAATGCTGCATGCAAAGCATATGAAACAAAATTCTGAGATAATCGAGGCAAAAAATATTCAACACAATTTGCTTTAACGTGAATATTTAAAATATTACAACTTCATTGACTTGTTCCTCTTTGCTCGTACAATTTATTTTTCTAAATTATGATAACAATAATCATTGCTACACACGTTTTGTAGTCTGCTTGAAATATATTCAGAAAAGACTTAAAAGGGATACAGCAATTATTTAAATTTATTAAATCAAAAAGTAAAATTTCTCAATTCGGAAAATAATCTTATTTTTATTCACTCTCTCTCTCTCTCTCTTAAAAGTTAAACGAGTTCACATGGAGCAACGATATTGGATTTCTGTACTTGGAACAAGTTAGTCAAGTTAGTCGACTCATTATTAATTTGAACGATCGCATGTCCAATATTTTCGCATTGTATGATATAAACAATCGTTGCCAAATCACAAAGGCAACCATCGTCCTACGTTCGCAATTATCCGAGATATTGCGTTGCGTGTCAATGTCGTCGGAATCCAGGAAAAATGGTAAAAATCCATCACCATTTGACGAAGAATACTGGTAAATTGTCCACTGAATATTCTCTCTCTCTCTCTCTCTCTCTCTCTCTCTCTCTCCCTGTCCTTCTCCTTTCTACAAATCGTCCATTTTTTTTTATATAAATATTCTCTCATTATTCGCAAAAAAATTGAAACACAGATTGTTGAAACTTATACCCTCGATGAGTTTAACTTTTATAATTACAGAGAAACCTAACCTTTATTAATTTTTTCTCTGCCATTATTCCGGAAAATGTAAAAATATATTTGTTATACTTAACAAAATTTTTCTTTCGAGTGTTAATGATATAAAGAAAAAATATACTCATTAACTTATAAAAAGATCTATCGTCTATGAAGAATATACACGTATAAGTTTAGTTTATTTTTTACTTCTTGTAGAATTTTCTTTTACTTTTTTAATTAATCACAAAATGTTAATTTGAAACTTAATTAAAAAAGACGCGGATTGCATTGAAATATTTTTCCAAAATTATTTTATTCAAAAAGTATCAAATCGTTCGGAAAAGACTTCTTATTACCTCTCAATAATTCATGCATCATGTATATCGTGTCATTCGATTCTTTTTGTCGCTGTTATTACATTCCCATCGAGTTGTCGTCATGAGGCTCGCTTCCGCTGTTGTGCTGCTTTTCTTTTCTGCATCTCCGCTTGTGAGAAGCAAAAAGAAAACGCCAGCATAATTGAGAAAGTGCAAGCTCGTCCGGCGACATTTACCGTTGCAACGTCCTTTCCCATCAGGGATTAAACTTTGCGAGGAAGTCATAATTACAGAATCTTCGAGGTGACGTTCCGAATGTCGTGCAAGTCCTAAGCACTTAGCGTTCATGGTCCGTTACGATATCAGTGGATAAATATCTTTAGACTTGTAGTGAAAATGCAGTCGCAATTAGGATGGAATTGAAACTTATAATTAATTTAATTTAGCAGAAAATTATAGATCCGTCATTTTGTAAAATGTAATACCATATGGAGCTAAAAAAATCTTCGTTTTTAAAAAATACTAATTGTAATACTTACTTTTTTCATAAAACGGATGAAAGACACTTTGGGGAAGAAAAATAAATCGAATGTGCTTTAAAATTAAAGTGACGAATGAATTTAAATCACTCTTAATTAGGTCTGTAACAAACTCTTTAAGAAGAATCGAACACGTATTTACATTGTTGATAATTCGTGTAAACGCGGTTTCTCGGGGCGAGATTTACACAACGCTACATCTACATGTGCTGAGCTGCATGACGGGAGATCGAGGACGCAGCCTTTGCTCTCATCTACCCAAAGGTAGTGTGGCCATTACAGATGCATTTGCTTTACTAGCAAATGCATTAATAATCTCAAGTAAGGATCCCCGAAGAGCCCTGAATGTTCTTTGAACATAGTAGACCGCTCGTTTGGTCCGCTATCTCGGTATTTTGCTTTGATTACGCATAGAATCTCTCGATGAATATACCTTATACTAATGAAGCGTGGATACACCGTCTAGATTATTTTGCGGTGTAATCATCCGTGTCTTGGTAAATTATTTCATAGCGACAGTTATGCTCCTGATGTGTATCTCGTTTCCTTTGCCACCGTACCTGTTCAGAAACGCGCGCGATAATCTGGATTATCAATAAAGACTTTATTACATAGCCCCGTTTATTTCGAAACTAGAAATCGCATTTATCTTATATGGGTGTGCTTGTGTGAAATATTAAATTATTTTAATTACTTATTTCAGTATATATATAGACTAAAGATGACACGATTTTTCTTTCTCGTCGCATTATATACTTGTCTATTAAGATTCACATATAAGAAATTATAATCATGCATTTATACGGAGGAACATTGTGCTACCGTTTTTCATTGCACCATGCTTCAATTATGTCATCTGAATGTTAATATGAGATCGTAGTATAATTTTAATTTAATTTTATTTCAACATTGATAAGGATCCGATAGGGTTCGAAACGTCTGTTCTTTGTTCTTTATTTGTCTTTAATTTGTCACTCATTGTTTATAGCAGGCATTAAAGTGTTTTTTATTATTACGATATGTTTATACAAATAATTTAACTCACAATAATTAACCTTTGGCTCGTAGTTCTATTTCCTTTCGAATTTTTAAGTTTGTTGAGCCTTATTACTATTATATATTTAATTATTTATATTCTGCATATTTTTTTTAAGAGAAAAATATTATATGACAACCTAAAATTATTATTTGATTAAATTAGAAAAAATCTTTCCGAGTTTAATTGGTATATATAAATTAAACAATTTTTAATTGAATTTAAAAAAATAACTCGGACCTCGTTCGAGTTCAGCATAAATGGATTTATGCGCTGCAATTTATTTTTCCGTGCATGCACTTACTTTTTATCGCCTTAACATCTTAATCTGCCATTAAGGCGCGGCTCAAAGCCAAGTCGAGTAGTCGTCGTTGTCGTCATTCCATCGCTTGATGGGCGGTTAAAGCTCCCGCGTGACGAGCATCGCGACGTCGAAGCGGCGACAAAGCTTTCTTGAAAACACGTTTCCAGTGCATTAAGACCATTGCACGCGTCTCGCGGACGAGCAGATTTCCGGGTCGTTCATGAATATTTAAAGGCGGACGAGATAGGGCGACAAAAGGATCGAAAGGGCTCCTCTAAGGGCCTTAAACGCTCGACAAATAGCCGTTCGCGACGTAAGTTGGTTGACAGAATTTTACATGCTTTTTGAAGGAAATTGCTGTAAATCCCCTCGATCATGTAAAACTGCCATCGTAAAGTATCGAAGGCACGATAAAATCTTCCAAGAGATTACTACTCTCTCTTTGATGTGTCATATAAAATTAAAAAAAAATAGTTACATCATTTATCGAAATCAACAGTTTTTTTTTAAATATTTTGTCATTTTTTCTGTGACTTTACATTAGTAGAACATTTAACCTTTGCTCAAAATAATTAATCCCTAAATGAATAACATACCGATCTCTGTTAGAAATAAAAATTACCCTCTGAAGACTGAAATGTCACTCTTAAAGATTGAAAATTGAGCGACTCTTTTTCAAGATAAGCTCAATTTTCACTCTTTAAAGTGAAAATTACTCTACTCCAAAAAATTTAGAGTGTGGATATAATCATATTCAATCCAATTCGATGCTTAATTTTTATAAAAATAAACATATCGTAAAATTTTTTTCAATCAAAACGCCAGACATGAAGAAATATAACGGTATCAAGCAAACGTATATGTATCTTTATTTAAAAAGTTACAAGCAATTGAAAAAAAGCACTGAAAAAGCATTGGACAAATTAAAAGCCGGGTATGCCGAAAAGACATTTAAAAGTTAAAAAGAAAGTTTTAGGGGTCCGTCGTCGTCATGGATTTTCGTACGTACATTAATTTAATGATATCCTTAAAAGATCCCTGTTACGATGTGTAATTTACCTTCACGGTATTCGTAAATTAGGTCGAAAGCAGATGGGAACGGAAGTGCTTCTGATATTCGTGCGAGAGGTGCCAGGATGCGTTTATGACGATGGAAACGTTAACGGCACTGGAAACCTATCGTCACGACGTAGGTAAGAAGAGGATGATAAGTGACAGAGCCCTCATATTTTACCATATTCGCTCGCAACGATGTGTGTTACATATACGGAGGCTTCGTTTACTCTTAACTCTCCTTTTGTAGCAAACTCTCCTTGTCATCGTCCCTCCCCTATGGCCTCATGCATAAGTTCTGAGTAGTTTCACTGCGCTGCATTTCTTCGCGAATATTCAAGGAAAGAGGTGCAGGAGGATCTGTTTCAGCGTTCTGCACGCTAGATTTCCGAAGTTGCATTATTGATTTGAAAAATAGTATGCACACATCAACTCAAATTTAAAGTATATAAAGCTGATAACTTACATAATTTCAATACATAAACAAAAAAAAAATAAGAATCCAACCGTGTAAATGTACAACGTACATACGTTAGAGAGCGCCAATGTTCGGTCAAAGTTACAGTGGGTATAAAGAGAGTGAAGCCAATCCCGATTCTCCTTCTTGATTGGTTCCGCCATTTTACGATTAACTGTTAGTTAAAGGAAGACGACGTTAGAAAAAGAAAAGGTTAGGATGAGGAATTACGTCATAAATATTTGTCGTAAAATGACGACTTCCGGTTAATTGGCTTCACTCTCTTTATATCCACTCTAGTCAAAGTTAGATGTTACGAATATAGTGTCGCTACGCTTGGCTTAGCGCCGAGACACTACTGTGTCTCCAGATATATTCTTAATTTTTAAATTTTAATTTAATTAAAAAGAAAAAAATCTATTTTTAATTTTAGATGAGTTTACATTAAAAAAAGCTTCAAAAATTCTTTAATTTAATAAATTCTTTAACTTTCTCGTTAACAATAAATATAATATATCAGGCATTATTGATATATCAATTCTATTGTAATAAAATGCAGTTGAATATTTTTCTATTCACTTTTAATCCTAAAAAAATGTATGAATGATATCGTTAGTGATAAATGTAACGGTACAATTTAATTATTCATCTTGCAACTAATTATTCTGTACTTAATATTTTATTGAACCTGTTTAATGGAAATAAAACAAAAAATTCTTAGTTAAAGCGAGATTATTTGCAAAAAATATTATAAAATTTTAAATGTTATTAAACGGCTAGATGTATATGTTTGTTTTTCTAAAAACACGATTATTATTTTTTAATTGAGAATAGTCAATTTATTATTTTGCAATAAATGTATATTGTAGAATTTTTAAACTTAAAAAAAAATTTTTAGTTTTATGTTTTATAATGTTAAATTTTAATGAGAGTGCAAATTCCTGGATCAGTGAGTAATCTTGAGTAACTCAATTCTTGAAACTTTCCTCGCTCGCGTAACTTCGTTCTTCCGATTTTTTATTACTTCAACAATCACCGTTTTTCCGTCAGAAAATTGGTGTAAAACTTATCCCTACCCGCATAAAATTTCAAACGGTGGACTTAAAAAGAATATGCGATTATTCGGGATTTTTAAGAAGCGACTTACTTTATCGCGAATACAAATCGTCTGCTGCAAGAAACTTTTAATGATTGTCAATCTCAATCCATCAAAAATATAAAAAAATACTGGTAACAATACATTTTTGTCTGTAAAACAGAAATATACAAATTAGGAAATTGCCAAAAATTTTTTCAAGTTACTCAAAATTATAAAGTAGATAATCGAATAATTAATTGTATTATATTATGTGAATATACGGAATAAAAACCAAGTTCGATGATTCGAAGTAATTACATTTACCTCTTATTATTGTTAATTGTATCAGATTTTTATTTTCAATTATTCGAATTATCTCGGTACATACGAAATTCAAATTTGCTTTATAATTTTATCTTGAATTTCCCATAGTCCCTATGCATAAATCCGGAATATTTTAATTTACGTCCTACGAATTTTTAATTTACCCCATACGAATTTTTAATTTACATCAAACTAACTCATCCACCCCACGGATTTCATTTCAGATAAAAGAAACTTTTGGTCCTCTCTCGACCGGCATTTAACGAACTTAGCGAATGACCTTGCAAATGGAATGTCCATGAGATGCTTCGAAAAGATAACAAAAGTTTCTCGCCTCCCTTTTCGATAAATCCGAATGTCTCTGAAAGACCTTGGCGTTTTTCACTCATAAAACGCGCTGTAAAACTGACGATTTGTAATTTGATCCTACGAAGAAAATAGAACAGAATTGTTTTTATATTGAAATATATGCTTCGAAAATATGAGTAAAAGGGGAATCAAGTAAAATTATTTGTTAATCTATTCACCGAGTTATCAGAGGAGTGAAACGATAAAGTTACGTAAACTTGAAATTTATGATTTAATATTTCAAACTGCTACTATGTTGGTAGAATGGACGATAAAATTAGAAATTATGCACTTTGCTGCTGACTCTTTTAGAAGGTAAATTATAAGACAAAAAGCAGCTTGCTCGTAAACAACTAAAAGTAAGAAAATTAATTATCAGCAACATAAAATTAAGTTTTTTCTAGTGAGAAAATATTCTAATATACCAATTATCAATATGCTAAGAAATATAATTATTTTAGCAATCAATTCGTTATACTTCGCAATATTTTGAGTCAAAGAGAATGGCTAATGAACATTATTTTTAGTAAAGATACAGGAAGCAACTAATAGAAAAGAGCGAAAAAATACGAAAATTTCATGTTTTATTCAGCGACTATTTTATACGATGAGATAACAGAATTTATTCATGAAAAAAAAAGCTTCGTTGTTTCGACCCTTCAAGTTCAGTAGAATTTAAATGTCCCAATTGACGAAGGGAGAAGGGCTGTAAGAATGAGGAATAGGCAGAGGAAATGAAACGCTTTGTCACGAGCTCTACAGTTTCCCAACGAAGGGTAGCTTTTGACTATACTCTCAAAAGTGGCGAAGCAAGCGGGTGGGAACAACCGATGGTCTGCTTCCGCGTGCCGGTGGAAAATTAACAAAATAATTCACATGCCATGGCGTTAAAAGCACCGACGGGACCAGTATGGCGGCGCCATGAACGCTGATGTGATTTAAACACAAGGTGTTCCTAAGTTCTCTCAGCGCGACCCCATCCACCAACTGCGCTGCCGTTCATCTTCGATGCCTAACTACTTCCGCGGTAGCTGCGTACGTAACTAGCATCGATAATTGCGGCACCTTAGTAGTCTATGGAGATCAATATTGCGGTATACCGTTCGGAGATTGTTACCATGTATACGCATGATTCATCTCACCATGTTTGATTTATCTTACTACGTATATATAGCGTATATATACGTTCATAGAGAAATTTGAAATCATTTGAAAGATAGAAATTATCATTTAATTTAAACTAGAATCCTTTTATTCCATTTTAATTTATGTTCTCTTCTAAAAATTTCTTTTCTAAAAAAAATTGACGTGTATAGACATACTGCTTTTAATTACTTTTACTAAAAAGAGGATTTTTTGCATCTCAATAATTTCTGTTAATTTGATGATACACTTATCTTGCCATATGTGTACACACTTTCATAGAGAAATCTGAAACCAAAACAGATCGGTTTAAAAACAGTTTCAGAAATTACTATTTAATTTACTCCAAGCTGAAAAGCTCGTATTTCTCTTTCAATCTATGTGCTCTATTCGTTAATTTATATTCCAAAAAAATTGACACGCAGAAATGTTGTTTTAATTATTTTTACTAAAAAGAAAATTTTTGCATCTCAATAATTTTTATTTAATAATATACTCGTCTTGCCATGTGTGTACACACGTTTATAGAGAAATCTGAAATCAAAAGGGATCGTTTTGAAGATAATTTTAGAAATTATCTGTATTTCTGTTTTAACCCATGTGTGCTTTATTCATTAATTTCTTTTTCATTCAAGAAAGACACGTCAAAAGTGTAGCTGTTAATCACTTTTACTAATAAAAAGAGGCTTTTTACGTCTCAATAATTTCCACTTAATGATACATGAGGTTTACAACAAGAATAAGTTTACAACGAGTTCATAATTTACGAAGACTCACCACAAGTATGAAGTCGTACGTAAAATGGACTTTAAAATTACAAACTTAGTTCGCTTTTGCTACGAACATCATTACAACCCAATGTACCAGAAATACAAAACGTAACTTGCAGCGATAGTTTTCAAACTAGTACGAACTACGTCGCATATTTTCTGAAACCGTGGAGTTTCGCGAAACATGGATACGTCTTCCTGCGTGTTTCCCGCGATATAAAGAGCACACAACCGCGAGTCCGTGTGAAAGGAAATAGTGAACAGCGCTATCAGCAATGTCGCGTCGTTTCTTGCTGTAACAAATGGGACGCGAGTTTCCTGCGCGTTTCACGGAAGTGGAAGATGCGTAATACTTCAATGTTCAGCATGATGATGGAAATCGAGCGGTCGACGAAACATCGGTTTTGAACGTATGATAAGAAAAAAATATAACGAAAGAGAACGCACGCGGACAGACAGAGATGGTGGATTGGGGTGGGACAATCGATTTGAACAAATCCAGCCCCTGGCGCCCACCGACAAACCGCGTTTCATCGAGTTTCACGAATTCGCGCTCGTAATCGAGATAAAACATTTCGTTATGGCGTCCATCATTTCATGTCGTCGAGTATTTCATTGCAGACTGATACACTGACCAAATAATAGGCAATCCTCCTCCCCTGCATGTCGATACTGCGTTCGTCGATTCCAGTTTCCGCCTCAATTACGTTGTGCGACATAAAACAAATTACGGAAAATCGTAACAATTGTTTGAATTAAATTTTATTCTGGTTGGAATTGCTTTAAGAGAGAAATAAGGAGAATATACAAGAGCACAAAATTTAAAATAATAAAAGTACACAATTAGAACTTTTTGTATATTTTTTAAAATCAGGGAAATATTTTATAGAATTAATAAAATAGCATTTTTATCATTTAATATTGTTTTCTTTCACCCCCTTGATATTGCTCTCGAAAAACGTGATAGTCCGCGTAAAGGTTTTCGCATCAAGAGTAATATTCATGCTTTCTTGGGAGTTTGTTTTCTTGGGATAAATTTCAACGCGGCGATACGCGCCGGTTAAGCGGGGCAACACGGCAATGCACTTAGGATAATGCTCAATTTTTAAGCTCGAGCGAAACTTCCTTGTTATTACTACGCGATTGAGATGCGTTATCTAATGTCGCGTATAAATCATACAAGTCGCGCAAAAGAAAATTTACGTTGGAGTTTGCGTCAGTTGCCTCGAGAGATCAATATTTCGATTCTTCGATGCGTTTTCGCGTCCAAATACATTAAGACTAAAAATAAGAAAGCTTATATATATAGGAGCTGATACTGGATATTGCTGTGTAAATCAATTTATTGCATATACCATTAATTTATATGTTTCAACCCGCGTTAGGGTCCATTTCAATAAATTACATTTAGAAGAGGACCTTACACGGAAAAAAAAGATTAGCTGCCACAGCTAATTAGGTATGGCAGCTAAATTCAGTAGCATTATATGGACATCTAACGTCGAAATCAAATTTCCACTAGCTGTGAGGCGTAAATATTATCATTGTAACAGACAAGCATTTTGCTATTATGTCGATGTATTACCCCTGTTAAGCTAGCTCCCCTCCCTCCACCAGCGATAAATGAATTCTAATACATACCAAAATTAAGTGCTAGTTAGGTGCTAATTAGGTGCTGAAGTGCGGAATCAGGTGCTCGAACCGTTTGGCAGAAAAAAAATTAATAGGGGGGAACTAGCTTAATATTAAGTTAGTTTAGTACCAAGTTTGTCTGAGCACCTAATTTTTTAAGGTAACTTCTCTCTTGTGAGCCTACTGTTCCACTGACGCCTAAGTTCTGTACATAATTCTGTATATAATATATATTTTCGAAATATTTTAGTAATTATAATTCCTTAGAGCATCTAATTAGCACTTAATTCTGACGTATTTGTTTGTTTACGCAATAAATGTTGATTTTCTTGGCTGGGGGGGGGGGAGCTAACTTAATATTAAACTAGCCCCCCCCCATTAGTTTTTTGCCAAACGGTTCGAGCACCTAATTCAGCACCTAATTAGCACCTAATTAGCACTTAATTTTGGTATGTATTAGAATTCATTTATCGCTGGTGGGGAGGCTAACTTAGCCCCCCCACTAGAGGTCGATATATTGATCATTGCAGCAAACGTTATCTGTGTAACAAACAATTTGATAGCAAGTACAGTTTCAGTAAACCATATTTAGCTGTGGTAGAGACGTTCTAGAGATTTTCTTTTATACGGGCATATCCGATAACTGTGACAACTAACTTTATATTGCTAAATAAATTGATCTGTAACAGAATGCATTTTGCTATCACGTCCTTATATTAGCTACAGCAGCAAATCCTTTGTATGTATTAGCAAATTTCATAGCTATAGTAGCTAATGCAATTTCAGCTAATTAGAATTAGCTGTAGCCAGAAACATTTTTTTTTCCGTGTAACTGCATGTCGAAACGTATAAATTAATGTCAACATGAATATTCAATCGCATTATTGCCTGTTTCTATCAATATAGATTAACTTTAATCAATTTACTCTTCTTTTTTTAATTCTTACAATTAGAACTAGAAAAGGATGAAAAGTTAGTTGAATCGAGATTAAAATTAAACTATGTTGGTAGAAACAAACATATGTCGGATTACCGATGTTTATAATTATTTTATTTTCAATTGTTTTATCTATGTTTTTATTAATTCGCACATATATCTAAAATAAGGTTATCAGATTTTTTTACTGAATCCGGAAACAGATTTCAACGTTTTTTATATAAAAGTAAATTCACGTATAAAATTTATTTTACATATTATTTTATTTTGACAAACTGCACTATAAGTAAACCGGAATTTAATATTAAAAATGTTTTTATATAAATTTGTTATTTTTTAAATTACTATCAGTGTACTGAACCAAAACTGTACGTAAATACAATAAAATATTCATTGAATTATGAAAAAATAATGAAAATTGGTTCAATGAATTCTCATAATGATTTAGATTATAAAACTATTCCTAGAATTCATTGCAAGAATGAATATACAATTGTATAAATGAATCTAGTTATTGTATCAATGAATTAACTACATTAAGTCGGACATTAAGTCGGACATTGATTAACGATCATTCATAATTGGACCAAAAATGAACAAAATTTTTTTCAGTGTAGAGCACATAAAAATTCAGGGACTGTCCCCGAAAAACGAAGAAGTCTGGTAACCTTATTCTAAAACGCCTATAGGTACACAGGTTTTCGCTGTGGCACCCAATGGCGGACCTTTCTCGTCTCGTACTACTACTTTTTACTCGTTTGTCAAAGAGAGACAAGAGTACGATCAATCAATCACGCGATTGAGCGTAGGAAGCGTCGAGCGTATCAGCGGTTAAGAATCGATAACTTAATGGCTCCGATGGCCATCCGACTCTGACGGTCGAACTCTTCCCTACCTTGACCTCGACCGCCACCGTCGACGACCTTCCTTCTTCATCGCGCCGCCGTTTTCGGTCCTTGTCTCCATCTAGCCGATGGTTCCTCACGAGACCATTCAGACTGCGATAGGAGAGCAGCCGACACATGTCGCTGGTAAGATCGGGCAGGCGACCTTTTCTGCACTCGCAATAGAACTTGCGCTGTGGCATCGCGCGACACGCACACACACACATGTACAGTCTCCTTCTCACCTCGCGTCGTCTTTGTTCATCATTTTTCCCAGGTCGATAATAAATCTCAGGATCACTTTAGTTAACGAGAAAAATTCAAAATTCACGTTGTGACAACACGTTCTTTTTAATTCACACAGAAGAATTTCGTTGTATACATATATTATTAGAATTTTGCTTGAAAATTCTAAAAAAATTTATTATTTAGACAAATGTTATTTAGAGATGTTATTTAGAATTGTCTAAGCACACGTTATATTTCTTGTATAGATTTTTTATGTACCGATCTATTCAGAAAGTTATGGATTATCCAAATATTTATGCAGAATTATACAGTCAGTTTAATCAATATAACTTAATTTTAAACATAAATGCTATTGATGACTCTCGTTTTATGTCAATTTCAGAAATGGCGATTCGAAAAAATTAAATTCCGAGAATATCCAAATTCTAAATAAAATTTTATAGTCTCCGAATCGCAATCAAGCTCGCAATCAAATTCGTTACAGTTATTCATGAAATTAATAAAATGTTTTATGAGAAAAATTTAATTAAATTTTTTTAATATATGGAAAAGAATAGAAAAAAAGAAATAGAATAGCCTTATACAAATATTTTTATAAATTGTATGCTATTAGATAATATGATAATAATATATTTTTTAAAAATATATATATATAACATAAATCAAATAAAATCGATTTCTAAAATATTCAAATAAATTTATAGATTATAAATTTTTAATATTAAGTAAATTTGATCATTTCATGATTTACTATACATAAAAAATTTAAACGATATACTACTATCAATAATCAACAGAAGAAATGTCATGATAGAGCACGGGAAAAATTTAAAGTGTCGAGAGTAGAAAGAAGTCGATATAAAATCAATGTATTCCTGATGACGAAACGACGCAATTCAGTCAAGTGTTACAACACGATCACATAAAATTGAGACGCTCGAAAAAGATGTCTCGAGGCTACGCTGCTGTATGGCACAGTTTCGTGTAAATCGGTGAAACCACTTCTCGTTTCGTTCACAGGCCAGTATTTACCGACTACCTTTTGCTCGCTTTTCTACCTCAAATTATGGTGAACGGAATCCTACGACGATTGACATAAAATAAATTTTAATAAGTGCTTTTAAATGCATCAAGGTAAATGAGATCCAAATATAATATTATATTAACAACCGCAATTTTTCAAACGCATTAAAAGTTATATTTCTTAGGGTTGAGAAAGTATACTTTATAAGTTATTTATAAGTTATCCTTTAGGTTACCTTGCGGGTGTTTTTATTATAGAAACTGTACAAAAAATAATACAAAATTGGAGCAAATGATAAAATATAATATAGAAAATAAAATACTCAAACTTATTGTATTCAATTTATATAATAAACGTATGTAAGATAACCTAAAAATTAACTTGTAAAGTAACTTTCCCAACCCTGAAATTTCTAAATGATATTTAAGTTATACCTGAGATAATAAATCTATTAATTTTGAATTTTTCAGTCTTTTCGAATGAAAAGCAAATTACATGCTTGAAATGTCTCTTGATCTGATTATATCTTGTCTAAGTATATATTGGATACACGCACTGCGGTAGTTGAAAAGCGCGACACAAGTACATCCACCGAAATAAATGTACTTTTTATTTGATTCTCTGCTACGACCTCCAACGAATCGATTGGCCAATGACCCACGGAAAAAAAACAATGAAAAATACACTGCTGTTTTTCCTGGGGCGGTTTACTATCCTCGCCTGTGGGAACGTCGTGAAAAATCGCGCGATGATCCACGAACGACTGGAGAGCGATGTCGAGCCGCGGGCAGCTCGTAGTTCGACGTTCGAGAAAACGTTTAAAAATATCCAGGAATGTGAACGAGGTCATTTTGACAAGACAAGGTGCGCAGGTCTTCGGAAGGTTGGAATTTACATAAACGAGGTCGAGAGAACGACTAACTCGGCTTGTACAATTTTGGATATTAAAGAGAATGTAGGCGCTTATTGCTCCTACTCATTTCGATATCTCGTATCGTATTTAATTCACAATAAGTAATCCATGATAATATTTTTTTAACAATATTACAATATATAAGTTGAATAAATAGCTGCTCTCTTTTTAATTAAATTCTATTAACGTCTCAATAATTTTTTATCACTTTTTATTTAATCTTTTATTGAACACATAAATAATATTTGCCGCAAATAATATAATATAAATTCAAATAATAATATATTTTACATTATAACATATAAAATGACTAATTCAAACCACTCTCTCTACAGATATTTGTAAAAATATTTTTCTAGAAAATATTTTGTTCCTATATAATGATATTATTTTTGGTCATGTATAAATTGTCACACATACAAAATTCTTTCAATAGCAATGTAGTTAAATTTTGAAACGCCACGAAATTATATAAAATAATTGCAAAGTTTGGCAATTTTTAAAAATTATATTTAAACGAGAAACCGGTCGCGTTTACTGTGTTTTTAATTATAGCGTGCAATGATGCAATTGTCGGCATAAAACATTATTAATTTAAATATCGGTAAAATGATTAAATTAATATCTTTTTTATAGTATGTTGAATCTCTTTATTTCAAAAAGCGAGCGTATATTTTTGTCTCTCAATCACAAGTTTTTATTAAATGTTGTACTTTAATTTAATTTATAGCTAATATTGTTAGTGATAAGAGAATTTTGGCGAATCTATTAATAATATTGTCTATTTAAATATGTAAAATCTTTCCATTTTAAAATTCCATTTTAATCATTGTCTCTTGAATTTGTGTCTTCGTTCCAAAGACTTGGCGTGCAGAAACGAGGCACAAAATTACGCTCGCCTCCGTTTCTCCTCATCGACGTAGCGATGTAGCGTTGGCGCGATATAAAGGATAATCCAATTTCGGAGGCTTTCTATCCGTGATAGCGGGTCGGAAAAAGACAAGGGCAAGCTCATAAAGTTCGGACCCGCGGGAGCGCAATACTCCGTCGGGCAACAACGAAAAGTAGAAGAAGAAAAGTAGAAGAAGAAAGAAAATTTTCTGGAAGATTACGGATGTAATGCGCATTACGCAACTCAGTTTCTTTGCCGTCTGTCCTAACGATCTTAATTACCTCGCTTACATCGACATTTCTAAAATTGTATTTGCAGATTCTATAATAATCTTCATTTTTGTTCACTCACCACTATTTCAGATTATGATGTCAAAAGCGAGAAAATGCACAATAAAAATTCTTCAAAATATATTAATATGGAAATTTCTTTCAATAAAACAATATTTGCAATCAATTAATTGCAATCAATAGAACCGACTTGTAAAATATATCGAAAAGTCTCTTCTTGTTTCTATTGTTATTACTTAATATTTTCAATTACATCATCTGCAATGAAATAAATAAAAGTAATATTATATTAATAAATTATATATATATATAGTCAATTTTACTTATATTTAAACTTAATAAATTAACATGCTAAAATATTTAGCTTTGTTATATTTTTATGCCTATATTAATTAAATCTCTATGTATAATCTATTTAATATAGTGAATATGCATTGTAAGTAAAAAAAAATTAATAGATTCTCTCAACAAATTTCATTCGTCAAAGATTATGTGTCGAGAGACCAGAATTCCGCGTGTAACGGACAGCAATTAAAGACGATTGTGGTGCAAGATAATCCGGGAAATTACAAATTCGTTCGACTCCCTTTCCATCCTTTGGGACAATCCTAATTAACTCGGTGCTACTGCGCCCCGAAGAGGATATCCTTCGTTCGCCAGTTCACGAAAACGTGCTTGACGATCTAGTTAGTTCGACCCGGAAATTTGGTGCTGTCCCCAACGGAGCTGATATAACACAGCTTGCACAAGATGCAATTTAAATAGATTTTAGATATATTAGATAAAAATTTACTATGTTGACGAATTGAAAAATATATAATAGATAAATATGTATTAGGAGAAAATATTAGTATTTATCTTATTAAGGTAAAAATTTAGAAAAATAAATGTAGAAGATATAATATAAAGTTTTAAAGGTATTTAATATTGAAAAAAAGAAAGCACTTTCGTATTAATAATTAATTAATATTAATTAATTATGTTTACATTTAAACATGATTCTAATTTGTTGATATAGTTACAAATGTGTATATTTAGCTTCTACAGAAACTTATTCAAGTTAATTAAATTTAATTTAATATCGCGTTCAAAATAGCTAAAAAATTTATTTAACTTTTGTAAATTTTAATTAATATTTATGAAAGCGACATTACAAAAATGATATTTGACCTTTTTGGTTTCCTTATTATTTTAATTAGTGCTTTGCGAAAAAAAATAATCAGTTATATCAAATATTCACAAAATAAAAAAATAAGAGAATGAATAATCGATGAACTTTTTGCGCAAGTTTCTTAAAAATATCTAGGAGCAATCCTTAACGTAGGATCTCACAAAATAAAATATTGCGAATTTCACTTCGAGATTGACGTGTTCGTGACTCGTGAGGAGCATATCAGCAAAAATCGTTGATCACAAACAAGATAAGTATGTACTACGAGGTAATATATATAAGTATATACTACGAGGAAATGATCGTGATTCAAATGCCAATGGCTGTTAATGATAACAAGAAACATGGAAACGGAATCATTGCGCTAGTCAGGAAATGTCTGTGAAGTTAATGAATTCTTCTTTAGTGAATGGTACGAGGTACTGACTTAATACTCACGATCTGAGTAATTATCCTTGCGCTAAAAATTCTACCGAGATGATTAATATTGTAAGCATAGTTAATGTTATTAACTAGAAACCGTTAGTGTATATATTGGCTACAATTGCATACATAAGGTGTAATTTACGAAGTTATACATAAAGTGCTTCGAGTAATTAAAATATTCGCTCTCTCTTTTTTCTTTCATCGTAGATATATCTATGGCTCTTCAGAAGAAATAAAAAAAAAGAAAGTTAAAATTTATAAACTCTTAAGTATATACGGTTACATAACTATTTTTACAATCTTATTTATGATACCATTGTAAAAAAATGCTCAGTAATTGTAATACACATTAATAAATAAAATCACGATTTTTACATCTCGGTTATCTTTGAAAAAATATGACATAAAATCTTAAAAATTCAACGGCAGTAAATTGCATTTGGACACTAAAGTTCAAAAATTGCAAGGAAAACTTTAATCTCACGAGAGAACATGCGATGAGAAGTTATCGAGAGATGCACGATACAAAAAATGAAAGAATTCCCGATCTATATTTCCGCCGCTGAAAAATAGAGAAACGTGTTTCGTGCATCCCACAAAGTCCAAAGTTGCTTTGCGCAAAGGAGTTGTGTGCCTGCAGCATTACATCTTTCCGTTATATCTTAAAATGTTTTGGAATATTTTATGGCTTCGATCTTATATCCCTGACATATTCCACATTTCTAATAGTATCTTCATAATTATATTGCACGCGTTTTAAATTTGCGCGATGGATGTAATTGGACGCGTTATAAACTTTGTAAAAGCGCTAATTCAAGAACTCAAGCCGCAGCGGAAGCTGGACTTTCTTTCTGTACGGCCGCTTAACTTAATAACATCGCGACGAAACACAAACGGAAGCTTAATAGAGAATTAAGACAGATTACGTCGCTGATAAGATGAAAAAGTTTTCTAATTAACAGCGAAATTTCTTCGCGAAATCATCAGTAACCGCGGGAACAATTCGCGAGTTTGGGATAATTTGTTAAGGAATAAATCTGTCACAGATGGTTTGTTATCTCGCGAAGATTATTACCATTACGGTGCAAAGTAATAAATTTATCGGTTTATCGTTCATTGAAGATTCTTCTTATCATAAGATATTATGCTTATATAGAACATTGCAATTACAAATTCATTTATTTTTAACGCGGTAAACTTCGGATGTATTTATATATGTTATATTGTCTAAATAATTAATTAATTAATTTTATGCTGTCTTTAAATTCTGAAGAACCACACCAGTAACTAACGTTATTTATTTTAAACATACTCTAATAAAAACATTCGATGTTTTATGGATAAAATAAAAATTCTAAACTATTCTGCAATATTCCGCATTTATTCTTAAAGACAGTTTATTGTAGCGCGATTGAAATTATGTATATATATAATATATATATATATATTACCTTCTGAACGTTGCATTTCACTACGTCGTAATTCATGAAGCATTGCATTCCTCAAATATTGATTTTATGAACAAATTTGCAAAGGACTTTAATATTAAATTTTCGTAACGCAACATTTATAAATTTACATTGTTTATACAAATTAAAATACATATAATTCTATTCATCCCAAAAGCATCGGCTCTTTGATGCTGATTTATAATAGATATGAAACGAAATGTATTCGCATGACAGAAATCCGGTTTGGTTTCTCTGGATTCAGTGAAAGCAAAGCGAGCAGGATGGGACATGATGTAGCTAAGAATTTCGAAGTCCAAGCCTGTACGTAACGCAATGTTTCCACAATCCGCTTATTCCAACCCAGAAATTCTTGCCACCGCCTGGAATTGCAGACGGTTCGTGTCCTCGTGAAGGCAACGCGGTTCTCGCGAATTTCTTTCACGGAGGGAATACGACGACTGCCATCCGGTCGCGTAGTCGTCACTGACCTAATAACGTTATCGCATACACCGCGAGAAACAATGAGAGCGATGCATCAAAACAAACGACGGCGCCAAGGAAATTACTGGCGTCTCAATAAGAACGGAAAATTTCATTCTTCTCTAGTACGAGTTGCTTTATCGCGCTCCGAGTATAATAATTTTCTCCCTCGCGTGAAATTGAGGTAACAATGGAGTACGAGCGAGGATAAATAACACCCGAACTGACTTTATCCAGTCCGCCAAGGGAATTCCTAGAGATTCTTATTAAGATTCCGCTATATCCGTCGCGGGCAGTCTATCTTAACTCGTTCGTGTTCCGAAATTTTAGTATTCAAAACATTAATTTTAGACCAAAATTAATGATATTTTAATAACGTCTCTTCGTAGTATCGGATGATTGTAATTTTCTTAGAAAAATATAATCGATTTTTATACTATGAAAGAAGAATGATCTAACGTAACGTTAGTAAAGATAGATAATGTGCTGATAATACGACTATGTGTGTGGAAAAATGAAATCAGCGGATTTTATGGCAGACTTACGTTCCGCTACACAGCGTAGATATCGCAGAACAAACGGTAACTTCGCTTAAAGACAAACATTTCGTGGAAACTTTTCAAGCGCCTGTGCCAGCTGCTGTAGTAAAAAGTTATATCGAGAACTTTTCTTTAGGATCCTAATATCCTAAGGGAGACTCTATCGTTTAAGACAAATCTGGCGCGCTCGTTTTGGCCAGATGTATTAGACCCTTATAACTTTTCACTGACCTGAACTCCATTAGGGCGAAGAGATATAAAATATTTATATTTTTAAATATAATAGCTATAACATTTCTTTCTGTATTTCAATCTGTATTGTTCTGTCACGTATTTACTATAGTACGCAATTTCCAATTTATATCCAAAACTAAATTTCGACAAGAGTTTCTTTTTTAATAGTATTAAAAAAAAACGCCGAAAACATACCTAAAATTCAAACTTTGAATTCCGTCCATTAGCAACTTTTACCGCGTTTTATATCACGGTAACAACCTCTACAAGATTTTCGCAAACATCTCGATCGAATATTCAATAAATAGCACGGTTAATTACCTACATTATAGAGGGTTAGCGATGCGTACGTATTATACTGGCGTATTTACGGTCGTCGCGCATTCTGTCTGGGCGTTGCCGAGAAGATCGTTAAATTCCATCGTTCTCTCTAATCGCGATGTATCGCCGATGTTTAGCTATATACGAGCATGTTGAATGCGATAAGCGCCGCACATAGGCACATCGGACGAACTCTGTCTGTAAACACACGATGCACACAAGAGCTTATACACCATCGTTAAGCCTGCGAAACAGCAACTACTCTCAAACGAGCGCGGAATCTACTGTAGACCTCGTGCGTGCGGCACAGCACCGCGGGTCACGACTCGCGGTAAATTAATTGGCCCGATTATTGCTCGCCGGGACGTTGTTTCAATTAGTCTCAGCAGTAGGTACGTATCATGGATGCACCTGTATGAAATTCCGGTACGCCCGCCTTTCGCGCTGGTAATCGAGAAGCGAGCGCGCACGTGCGTGAGATACGCTTCGCGAATGCGGAGCGCAACATCATTACAAGTAGAAATACGACCCGACATGGAACACATTTTAAAGTAAAATTAAAGATGGTTTTAAGCTTAGGTTTCTAAACTTTATAGTATTCGTATTTCTCTAATTTTATTCGTTCCATCCCAATACGATTTTCAATAGTTACATTATAATAAACCATTGTATTGTTATTTATTGTTATTTATTGTTGTTTATTGTATTTTTTAAATATTTTATGAATAAATATACTTTATTATTATTACTTGATGTGTTAATTATGATATGTACCTTTTTATGCGACTTCCAATTCTAATAATCAAAGAAACTCACATAAAAAAATCTTATTTCGACACAAATATCTTTTTGCGTTGCTTTGAAGCGAACTTAATGTTACATTGCACACGCACACGTACTTATATAATCGCAAATTCTCGGGGGCGATTCGCATCGCGACCTTTCAATGACTCGTTATTTTTGCTAATGGCAACATTAGCCGCTCGAAAAATTACGATCGTTACAAGCTACTGCTCGTCCAACGCGCAAGGCTAAACGATGGCAAGATGAAATCACGAAAGTGTGAACAAGCAATGGTAAAATGCGCTATAACGGTTAACTATCGTCTCGAGACAAACTAATGACGAAGTAACGACGAGACGTACGACGATGGCCCGGCCAATTTTCCAAGATGCCACGGAATAATTGCGGCCGGAACGGTCGAGTATAATGATTTTCGCATCGTCACGCGATGCCGAGATATATCCGGTACTCCCCGTGCTCCCATGACAAGGGATGGCGCCGATAAGAAGTATACCGGAAATTTGATTCGCTGATAACATTTCATAAAGTTACAAAAAATGCCAATTCTCATTGTCCTTTAAATATATCCTCTTGAATTGAATAATCTTTCATTTATTTTGTTTATTTTAATTGTTAAGGCGTAAATCGTTCATTATATTTACAATACATGACTGTGCATTAATCATAAATTCTAAATGCATTTTTGCAAAATGTCAATGAGATTTAGTTACGAAAATACATTAAAAATGAAAAAAAGTTACAAAAAAGAAATCCTGCTATTTCATCAACAAAATAAGTACCTATTTCAATTAATATTAGTCGCGTTATTATTTATTGTGTAAACTTACTTTGCTCGGAAATAATTATACACGCATAGCTGTGAAAATTAAATCAAGTAATTTCATCTCTTTAATTTATCTCGATACTATCGCACGATGTTTAGTTCAAGCACGATTCGAGCGCGATAATCAAAATCGTCAGTTGAAACGGCCACAAATTACACGAAGCGATTGTTGAGGAATGGCGCGCGACACAATGCGGAAAACTCGACCATGTAAGTATTGCTGACGTAAACCTCGAAGCATGTTGACTTTGCATCGAATGGTTTCGACCATTCACTCCTCGTTATCCATGCCGTCATGAACGTTGCATTTCGATAAGCCGGCTGCAGCTATCATATATTCAAGAGTTTCGATAAAGTCGAACAGCGATACCGCTATTTTATTGAAAAAGAAAATGTAAAAAGAACTTTCCTCTATTTTCTGATATAGTAAGGTGTGTCTCACAAATTCATTTTTATATAAACAGCTAAATTAATTATTAAACTTAAATCTAAATTAATCAAATTTATCTTCCGTTTTTTAACTCACATTTTTGCATATAATTTTCAATATTCTTTTTTATTGCATATATAAGACTTTACTTTGGCAATATATCAGCTTCTTTTTATATAGAGACCACTTTTGTTTTAGAATGGCCATTTCAATGCAAACCCTAATAATGGCAATTGTGTTTGATGGAAACATCTGCGTGTTATGGCAGAACAGCAATTTCAGAAATGGTCAGCGCCGTGAATCGTGCTTGTATGACGAGTGTTCATAGGGAATCATAAAACGGAGTCATATCTCGAGTTCGTGGGTCAACTTGGTCGAATGTACGCATAACAACTTTTCGGCACGTTGCTATAACTGCGGCAACGAGGATACTACTATATCCGTAAAAGCGAGTTGTCGCTTGAATCGTGTCGAGGTTTAGGTTTAGGTTGATTGCAAGCTGGGTAAACTGTAAAGTTGCCGAAGGGTTCCTAAAAGGTCTCATGGGATTTTCGAAAAGGTCGAATTACGTAACAGAGAATATCAAAGGTGGATTGAAACTACTTTATATTACATTTTTTTGAAGCTACTTTATATTACATTTTACATAAAATATGATTTTATTTCAAATAAATATCTAACCGGTAATAAATTATTTATTTAAAAGTGTCAAAATCTCTAAAACTAATTATTATATTCGACTGTTCACGGTTAAAAAAATTGGCATTTTAAAAATAAATGAAATTAACAGTCAATGTCTTAATAGTCGAAGATCAGTCGGATGTAATTAAAGAAAATGTAAAGAAAAAATTAAAATCTGTACAATTTCATACATGGAAAAAATTTCTTTGAAATAATTCCATAAGGGGTAATTGTATTACATCGTGAGATCATAAATTAAATAAAAAATGTCAACCGCGTCGTTTGCATGCTGGAATATGCAGCAGAGTGAAAGGAACAGTAGGACTCTCCGTGCAAAAAGTGTAATAGTAGAAAATGTATAATCAACAAATGTGAGTTTTGATGTTACGGTGCACTCGCAGGAATTGTTCATATTAATGTTGGCAAAAGTATTATGAAATGTTACGATCGAGATAGTATTACAAAATATTACTACGAGATACGCAATTCTATGCTGAACAAAGTATTTTACATCTCGTTATTAAATAAAGTAAAGAGAATAAAGAGGATTTAATAAAAATTAGTAGTACAAAGAGAAAATGGCTTTGCGCGAAAGAGGATTTTCTTATCTAGAATCAATGAATATTCTCCTTTCATCAAATATTCCGTCACTAAATTATCTGACAGCTTGTATTAAAGGAAAGTAATCGAGTAATTTCTTATATTTAAAATAGTTTTTAATACTTTCCGCTGTTAAATTTATAAAGCAAACGGTGCAAAGAGAAGCGGGAGAAGGGAACTTCGGAGAGTACGTAGCACACTTTCAGATCGTAATACGGCATTATAACTCAGCGACAGCCAACGTCATGCCTTTATTAAAGCGGATGCAGCGAGAGAGAGAGAGAGAGAGAGAGAGAGAGAGAGAGAGAGAGAGAGAGAGAGAGCCAAGCGGGATAGTGTGCAAAACGTAGCCGAATAATCAACGCGCGTCCTCGTACTCGCAAAACGACGGCTAACGAGAAACTTGGACACAAAATTATGTGCAAGTCGAAAGCGTTCCGGAAACTACCTTACGGAATATCTCCGGCGCGGCAAGATTCCACTTGAAAGCGCTCGTATTCGTCGCCGCGCCGGGAAACTTGCTGCCGACCTATAGTCGGAACTTGTGACTCCGAGAAGAGATTGCACCCAGCACTTAGCTGTCCGCCTACAGCAATGTTGCTATTATCGCCATTGGCTACACCGCTAGCCACTCATACGCGCCCCGCGAACGGAATAACGTTATTAACGAGCTCGTTATCTTGCCAAATAATAACTGTCGTGATGAACGACTGCACGTAATAATCGTCACGATAATTGCGGAGACAAAGCAGCCGGGCGAATTCCTAGAATTATGATTCTCGCGCGCGTTACAACGGATAAATCTGCGCGCCGATAAGAGAGAGTGCCCTTTTCGCTGCCTGATAAAAACTAAGTGAAGGTTTGATAAACTAGACGAATATATCTGCGACGAATATACGTGCTTATCTAAAAATCAATTTGATTTTTATTAAAAAATTTTGCAGCTGATGTTCATTTATCACTGGAGCAATATTAACAGACACATTGCACCGTTATGAACATTAAGGTGGTTTCAGACGATATGGCCAATGTATGCTAACATTATCAAGTATTACTCACGCACATGACATGCATAATTATTCATATGACTGTAAGCCAATATTTAGCGAATGTGCGTAAAATTGGCGTATGACTATGTCGTTTGAAGCTGCCATTAGAAAGTTTGCAATTATTAAGTCAGAATTTATACTGATACTAATTCATATAATATATTTTGCTCAAATAATAAATCTTCAAATATACATATATAAATAATATATACAAAATAATATATATATATACCGGGTGTTTCAGATGACTGGTACCACCCTTTTATCTTCGCAGGATAAGGTTCAATCGAAAAAGTGTTCAGACAAAAGTTGTAGGGTTTCAAAAGATCTATTTCTTGGGGCTAAAAAAATCGACGTGACCTTGACCTGATATTGGCGACGCCACCCAAAGTTAAAGCACCAGGAAATAGATCTTTTGAAACCCTACAACTTTTATCTGAACTTTTTTTATTGGACCTTATCCTGCGAAGATAAAAGGGTGGTACGGATAGTCTGAAACACCAGGTACTTATAATTATTGATATATGATAAGGAATTTAATTAAAACGTTTTAAAAAATTGAAAGCAGAAGTGTGTCTTACAAAGTTCTGAATGCGAATTGCGATTGCACAGACGGATTTGATTTGACATACTAGATAGACTTGATTTGACTATGAAAGAAGAATCACATGCTGAATTAATTCTGCATGTCTCGTTTAAAGTTGTACGATCACGCACAGGACTACGCTCTCATCTGGATAGCAATCAACTCGTCTCAATTTCCGTGAGACTTTTCCACCGTAAAGCTTTTAGTTCGACGAATATGGTGTTACTGTTCAAATATGCAAAAAGAGCGAATACTTGGTCGAATAGTAATTGTATCACAATCTAAAAGAGTAATACTAAAATCGGAATAATTGCATTAGCGGCAATTTAATAAATTCAAATACATAAAATTTCAAAGTCGCGAAATTTAAAGATTTGCAAGTCTGAAATTTTTGAGATTCAAAGATAACAGAACGTTGTTTTTGAAACTAACGAGAAGTATTTTAGAATACGATTATCATATAATTACCATCGAATGTATTTTTTGTTGTTAACAAAGCAATAAATGGCTCAATTTATTAACATTTATTAACAAGCCAGTAACACTTCTCGCTAATACTTTGCCAGCGAAAACCACGGTATTATTTTAATCCATATTGTTGCAAGCAGACCTCTGCATAATATAACACTGCAGAAAATTAAACGGCGCCACTAATTTTCTCTTTTGTGCAATACCGGTATAACGAGGATTTCCATGTTTGTTTGCGGCGGCTTTTACACGCACGAAAATCTCGGTTAACGATGCAAGTTAGCCGAGGGCCACTCATATATAACGTGATCCCATACGCGCAAATTAAATAGCGAGGCGTATATGCAAGTTCTTGGTCGTCACGACGAAATCTAAACAGGATTCGAAAGCTTTCACGTGAAAATTACGGCGTTTCTCATCGAGGTCCGGAAAAGCGACGTCGGGTTTAATGTAAAGCTCGCGTCTAACACAGCGTAACGTTATACATACGTGACGCGTGACAAAGCAATAGGAAAACTAAACAAATGTGTTCGTTTACAAAGGATGAAAACTACGTAATATGTTTGAAAGCGATCCTAAATTTTTCTATAAATAAACAGATACTAAATATTAACTTTAATAAATATTTGTATTAAAATTATTCCTCAATTAAGATATTATAATTTTTTTAGAAAAATTTACTCTGAAAAAATTTACTGAATCTCGTAATATTTTTTTAATAGTACTAATTCTAAGTAAACATTTACTTACAGTAAATAAATATTTACTCAATAAAAATTATAGGCAAATTAAATTAATTGTTGTATTAAATAAGTATAAGTTCGGTGTTACGTGTGTGTGTGTGTGTGTGTGTGTGTGTACGACGTATAATTTATTAACAATAAGATTTCTTAAAGAATGTTGATGATAAATATGTACGTTGATTTTCGTATGAATTATGTACATAAATATGTAAAAAAACATGAAATTTTTATCAAAAAATATTATTAACACATTTATGAGATAAACTAATAATCACAAATCTGATTAAAATCTACGAATAAATGTAGGTACATATTACGCGTATCTAAATTTTAGCTAAATGAAATGATGTGATAATATGAATAAACAGGATGCTTCCCTTGATGTTAGAGTATCATCAGCAATCAAGAAGAGTGTAATTTTAACAGTTACTCGAGTACATAATTAGTACTGACCGGTTCGTTTAATTACATGGTAGAACGTGCAATCCGTGACGATAGCGGTCGTGATATCGATCTACCTGATCCACAAGAACACGCGGCCTCGATCGAAACCGGCCGTTTGTACGCACGCACACGCTGATTGGGGTTTCGCAGATATGTATGTGTTCTCTGTGTATAATCCGCGATATCGAAATGCCTGATTAAACAGGGATATTGCGTTGCGCTTGAACGCGGCAACGCTCGGAATGTCGCGTTGCATTGTGCGTATCGTAATGTTGATGTATCGTTATGAGCGTGAAAATTATTGATCAAATACTACGTTAATCGATATAATTATCAATTGTGTATCAACGAAAGGCATGTAAAAATTTAGCAATTGCATGAGAAATGTCGTCGGGATTTAATGCACGAGTCATTGTTTCATGATTGACGTAATCGTAATTTATGCCGTAGCTCATATCACTGCAAAATATTGATAATATTCTAACTGTTGGTATATTTTCAATAATTATTAACATTTAAAAAATTTCTGATTATTTAAATTTTTATCTCTATAAATTACTTTTATATGAAAGATTTTATTTTTATAATTATATCTTACAAGTGTCTTTTTCCTTTTTATATACAACTTTTTATATATTCCCAGAAATTTAATATTGGCCAATTTAATACTAAAAGACAATAATTAGTTTTTTATTTGAAGTATCAAAAGTATTAAACAACAATGCTTTTCCTACTTAAAATAAATAATTAATTATTGTCTTTCAATTTTGACTAGTATTATAATTTTACGAGATGTTAGATTTTAATTATACATTTATAAATCATTAATTTAGTAAAAATTACAACAAACTAAATCGCTATTAAATACCCTGCACTTCCAATTTTTATACAGATTAAAGAAAGTTATTCTCTTTCAACTGACAGGATGTCCCAGAATTCTCAATCTTAGTGCCAATAACCGATTTCTCAACCGGATTCAGTTAGATATCCGGTTTTTATTCAAGAACATCGACAATCCCGAAGTTGAGTAGATCAGTCTCTCGCGTTACTTCTCGACGAGGCAATCTAATCGCAAGTAAAAGTGCACTCGCGTTGCATACCGACGCGCGTGCCAAGAGAGAATTCTCGTTGCTCGACGTAGAGAAACGAATTTACGCGCTGCGTACACGCTGCTGTTGCACGTACGTCGCGAATCAAGACGATGACACATCAATAAATCATTTGCGACAACGGCCGGGCATTCAACATTGTTCCGACAAAATTTACGCAGCACGATACGGCGATACGGTCGGACGAAATACAGTGCTCGGACAATATCGAGTCGATACGTCGATCGAGAGCCTAGCAGAGATGTTCGTGAACAATGGGATTATTCGGATGGAGTGTTTCGCGCGAGAGGCATACATACAGGACACCCGTCGTCTGCACATCAGCGTAGAATCAATTTGTCATTAATAAGACCGGTGTAACAATAAACATTGAATTTCAGAGAAGCAAATACGCGACAAAATTATTTCTCGTGTAATTAATTCTCAAATAAATTTTTCCTTAACATAGCTTTAACATGACAGTTGTATAGTAACATTTTCTATTTATGTTGAAAATGATCCACTCAAATCCTGGTTAAAATTTTGTGTTGAATTTTTAACATATCCACATGTTAATTTAATATAATGTGATTATGTTATTTAAATATTTTGTGTTAAATTGATATTCAACATTTCTTAGTGTTAAAATAACATAATTTATGAGTAAGTGAACAAATAACATAAAATTAATAAAAATAATAAATAATAATGTTTTTTAAAACATAAATTCCAAGATAAATGAATAAAATGTGTTAATTTAACATATTACAGAAGTTAAATTTATCGAAGCATGTTATAAATTTTAATGAACAAATATAAATATTTGCTTACAAATTGTATCAATTACAACGTTTCGTGTTAATTTTTTACATAATATTTGTGTTTTTTTCTAACATATTTATCTTGTGTTAAATTAACACTAGAATGGACCGTTTGGGATATGTAAAATGTATTACATTTAACACAAATTTTCCAATCGTGTAGAATTAGAAAGAGATATAATGTAGGATATTTAATTTTTGATAAATTTTTCTTGATAAGGACAGATTAATTTTAATTGTCACAGAATTAATGGATCGAAAAAAAGATTAACCTAGAATCTATCGTATACTTTGACTTACTTTCCGCGATAAATGGTTAAAGATTAGCCATATGAAGGCAAGAAGGCATTAAAGTCACTGAATAGTTAAACACATTCCTACGCAATAGCACACTGTAGCGATAACTCGTTAATAGATTTAGAATATTATACAATGTTCTATTAATAAATAAAATATTCCATAAATATTAATTATTTTATAATTAATAATTAGAAAATATTTTATTTTATAATAAATAGAATATTTTATATCATAATCTAATTTTGTAATTAATAATAATCATCAATCTTATTTATAATATATAAAAGACACACTGTGGAGGAGACACAAACTGCAATAAATCTACTACATCTCCATGCAACCACGACACATTGTCACCGCAAGACTCATCGAGAAACTAACCACCGCTCTCTGCCACCGCTCGTACATTCCTTATCTAATCACTGTACACCGTCTACGACACATTGTTATCTTCGTTAATTATACTCGGACGCAGCGCGCTGTTCGTATCGGATCTTTCTTCGGAGCGTGTTACGGAATTACATCTTCCGACGGAAGAAAGACAGGGACGAACAGGAATCGGATAACAGGATTACTCGCGCGAGCAGGAGTGTACTCGCGTTAAAGATCGCGTGGATACTGCATGCAGCGCGCGCGTTTCGCTCGGTGAGCGCCGTGGGCGAACCCGGAGCAGAGCGGAGCGATGCCTACCTACGCTTTCGACTCGAACGCGCCTTCCTCCTCGCTGACCTTCCCCAATGCTGTGTCGCGTGACCGCGGCCGTCGCCGTCGGTCGGAGTGTGCCACGCCACGTCGGCCACGTGCCACACTCCGAGCGATTGTCGCGCGACTCTCTATAGCTGCATCAAAAGATAGAGAAACTATGATCTCTTCTTCTAAATACGGATATCTGTTTCAGAAGACAAATATCAGAAGAAGAAGAAACAGAGAAAGAAAAGAAGAGAAAAGATTTGCTCTTATTTGAAGATAAATTATTTTGCGATTTAATGATAATTTGACGAAATATTTGGGTTACTCATATTCGTACGTTAACTTTAATTATATATTTATATATATATATATTAGATGTAGGTATATAGGAATCCAGTAAGAAAAAAGCATTTTGAAACATTGCTGCAATATTGCTGGAATGTTTTAAAATGTTTCTTGCTTACTGGAGATATAATTTAATTATAATAAGTAAGTACAATTTTCAAATGCCTCTCGAAAGATGTAAAAATGCAAGGATCTTGACGGAAAAAGATTACACACTTGCAGAAATAATATTGTTGATATGTTCTATATGCGAGTAATATTTTGAAATCGTAAAGACAGTCACATTTTACAATATGGTATATTGTAGTGAAGAAATATTTTTGATAATCTATCTTCCGCAGTGCAGATAAATGGAACGCAAGTTCTCAAACATAATCTCTCCGTTATTAAAATCATGATACATGATATACATTGTATGCAAATTATAGTTAATAATTACCTTAAATAATATATTTAATTATTAATTCTTTAATAAATGATTTTCAATTAATTTATATTGTAATTATTTCTTTTGTGTACTGATATCTCATTGAAAATGCCCGGTTCACGCGGAAAATAGGCGCATCGAGGTTCAATGCACGATGCGCCGAATCGGGGTTACGACAAATCATTACGCCACGCTTCCGCGATCGTATGAAAAAGGGTTTACGGCCCGAGCGAGTTTAGCTTAGCAACTTGATACTGCGTTTGCTATCTCGGCTCTGAAATTATACATGTTGTATTTACCAGACAGTTAAACGTCATGCAGCTATAATAGTTCGAGGTCACGTCTCTTGATCGCGGAAGTATCAAAAATACGTATGGAAGGTACATCACGCAATGAACTACCTTTTGGACAAAGTATTACACTTTACGACTTCGTGTCTCATGCAAATAATTGTATAATTTTGTAAATTTACATTTCAGTTGAATAACATTATACTAATATATTAATAAGCATATGTATACATATAATATTACGTATTTCGATGTCCATTTCAATGGGTGTTTCACTTTATATATATATATATATATGTTGTTACTTACACTAAGGTATACAAGCACGCTACGAACTATCCTTCAGAGAAAGCACTGTATTTTGCGACTTCGTGTATGCAAATAATTGTATGCTTTTGTAAATTTAAATTTCAGCTAAATAATCTTACACTAATATACTAATAAGTATGTGCATATATATATATAATATTATATATTTCGATGTATATCTAATCCATTTTAATAAATATTTTACTTTATGTGTTGTTACACTAATTGTAAGATATTAAGCACGCGACGAGCTGTCTTTCGGAAAAAAACACTTCACTTTATACGACATCGTATCTTAAATAATTGTATATCTTCGTACACTGAGAAAAAAATCTGGTAATACCTACCAAATGCATTTTGTTAAGCATATTGATGCAATATTTAATAAGTAAAACCAAACATAATAATAGTAACTAACCGTTTGGTAATAATTACTAAATATTTAGAAAGCTAAAATTCTCGGTTAGTTGATTCAACTAAATAATTTAGTACTTAAAACCAAATCATTTGATAATATTAATTAAATATTTGGTAATTATTATCAAATCATGTGAGAAGATATTTATAAATGATTTAATAATAGTTACCAAATTATTTAATAATTATTAACAAATAATTAAAAAATTGTTACTAAATTAGTAGATTGTTACGGCCATGGCAACAAAGATAGGATAGACTGAAGAAAAAAACTAGAACACAAACACAAATAGCACAAAGTCGGCCACACTTATGTTCAAAAATAAAATATGCAACACTCAGATCGCAGTGAGACGAAACACGCCCGCTACGGCCAAACGATCTCTCGAGACAGAGAACATAATTGCTTTGTCATTATCATTTCCTAACTAAGTGAATAAATACTAGTGTATTATTTTGTTTCCATGTAATCTCTTCAAATATTATATTAAATATTAATATAATATTAAACTGTCAGCAGAGGCATGAAATTAAGAATAGTTATAGTATGAGATATAAATAATGTTGGCACCTGATCACAAGCGTGCGATTAGCTCAGCGTAAGTATAATTAGGCTACTGTTCTAGGGATCGCAGGTTCAAATCTTGACTGCGATGCGATGCGTTTTTCAACAATTAATTGTATTTAATAAGATAAGAATAAGTTAATAAGATATAGGTATGCGAAACAGTAAATAGTAAATTGAACTGGAAAAATAAAAGTAACGATAACAAAAAAAAATTATTTTTTTCGTTAAGGTAAACGTAATCTTTTTAGCGTCGCATTATATTGTTTGATGACATATTGTTTGGTAACAATTACCAAATATTTCGTTTAAAACTATTAATAATTTGGTTATATAGTATTTATCATATGATTCCATAATAACCATCTAACTTTGTTACCGATTTCCAAATCTTGATAGTAATAGTTAATAAATTTTTTTATTATATTAACCAAACATTTAAATGAAACTATTTCACCGAGGCATTTGGTAACTGTCATCTAGGCTAGATTATTATAACTAATCTTTTTTTTCAGTGTAAATTTAAATTTCAGCTAAATAACTTAATAAGCGTAGGTATACACATAATATTATGTATTTCCATATCTATTTTGGTGAACGTTTCACTTTATCTATCGTTATTCTCGCCCATGCATATACTAATTTCAGCAAGATATTAAACACTATTTCAGTCAACTACCAGTTGTTGTTATTATCACAATTCTCTCTTATTACCACAAATCGAATTCAAGTTCCGTAGTAATTTCAAAAGCTATTCATTATAATTAATTATGAGTAGCGTATCGAGCGCAGGCACGAAAGGCATGAAAAACTATGTATGACGGATCCGGGCGCGCGCAACGGCAATAACAAACGCACGATAATAACGGTGTTCGCGGTACGAATGCAATGCTTTCGCATTCCATTAGCACACCGCGGTATACTCGGTAAAGATGCAAAATGAAAGACACTCTCCGCTATTTCGGTATCAGCCGCGTAAAGGAGCCGCGACGAAGCGCGCGTCGTTCTCACTTGAACATCTTCGTAAAGACGCAACGGAGTAAATTTATTCTAACACGTACAGACGTGAGGCGTTTACGCCTTGCCGTCTCTTTGTGCCACGAGAATGAGCCGCGAGAATGAGCCGCGAGATTCGCGGAGAAGACGGACGTCGTTTTCGCGACCAAGCGGAGCCGCTAACCCGAGACCGACATGAAGAGCAAACGATCCGCAGCTGTATATTCAGTTGCCACTCTTCGGTGTAAATCCGAAACGCCGAACTGTCGAGGATGCTTCTATTTCGGAGATTCAGTGTAGATCTATTGCTGTGGAAAACGCTAATGCTGTTGCTATGCACCTGTTACCGCACAAACTAAAATTATCGACTGCTCTGTGAGCACGCTTTGTTTCTCCCTTAGAACGAGACGCGGTGATTGATTATGATGAATGGAATCATTCTGTATCAAAAGACGATGCTCTTTCAAAAATCTTTCCCTCGTCGTGAATATGTACAAAGCATCGCTTTTAACAATATTCAAATACATAAATAGAAATAAATGTCAATTCACAGATAGTGATCCTTCTAAAAATTTTATAATTTTTTTTACAATAATAATTAATATATTCTAAATTTTCTATTTTTATCTTTTTCAGCTTTGATGTCATATTTATCAAGGCAAATTTTATCCAAGATTGTTTTTTGGAGATGTAGCAAGATATCTTTAGATTAATGGTCGTAAATATCGCGTGTATAATGATTTTGTTCCTTTGAATAGCAACATATAACAACGATCAAATGTTTCATTTGGCAGATCTCCAACTAACAGTATGTTCGTTTACCTCGACCAATTCTACTGTCTCAAAGAGACAAATTGATTGTGCCCCTTAATTACTTAATTAATGTTCTAAAATATATATTTATAAAATAGAAAATAATGATACATCTATATAATATTTCTATACACTACTGATAGTATATACACTGTATATACTATTATTTTCTCGGCGTCTCGCAGATTATGGAAACACTATTGCCAAGGCAAACATATGACGGCCTTCAGTGTTGAAACGGAACAAGGTTTTATTGAGAAACAGATACTGGAAATTTTTGGTTCCAGATAACGCATTTTCTGCAGTCACGCGAGCTCAACTCTGTAAATAAAAGCATACGAGTACTATGCAAATGCAAAAATAGCATCATTATTCTCTTCGGTTGCGTACACCATGATATTCTCTTTTATCCCGAAGCGATAAATATTTCTGCGAGCTTCGCCGGGGTCGGTGTGACAAAAGCACAGGCTTATTATTCCCGCAAAAATGGTACGGTAGGTATGTGTATGTGGAAATGCGGGCGAAATTAAAAAATGAAAGATCGTATCGGTCGTTTGGTCGATCCTCTCATGTTTCTACACACCATCCGGATTCATAGACATATCCTATGGATCAGCAAGAAACAGTATAAATTCGAACGTTTTCATCGAACATTTTCCGATGATTTTCTACTCCGGAAAACTATTTCTTGATTTAATTTACGAAAAGGACGGAAAAACTATGAGTGCAAAACCGACAAAGTACAATTAATATCGGCGTGTACAGTGTGTGTAGAGATAATCGTTCAACCTACATTTTACGCGAAATTAAACCTGATGCAAATATGTTCGCATTTTTCGAATTTTACGATCGATTGTCGATAGCCGATTAACGAAAAACCACAGACCAACATGCAATTTTTCACGTTGTGAATTGCTAAATTGTTTCATATCCAGGTAATATCGGTCTTGCGCGAATATCTCTCCCATGAAAAATATTATTCACTGATATTACATTCTTTATTCTAGCAGTTTAATATAAATCTTGCGATACGCGCGTACGCGCACGCAATACTGACTAATGGATGAGCTATGCCACTGATGTAAATCGCAGTATAAATCTCGTTTCTCTTCGCTTCGATGGAAACGCGATATTTAAAATTAACGTTTCGACAATCTCGAAAGGGAGATACTCTCTCGATACGCGATAAACTAAAAGCTGCGGAAGAGAGGGAACGCGGTTCCGGATTTAAGCGATCACAATTCCATATTCTGCGTGAAACGGACGGGGATGTAAATTAAAAATCTCGCGATCGATTAACGGACAGCTTGATATTGGTAAAATATGTGATATTTAATGTAATATCGACTAACAAGACATACCATCGGAAATAAATGATAAAAAATTAACGAGGTTTGTTGGAAGCTGTGTTCCATGAGGCAAATAATATGCCTCCGATTACGACGAGATATTTAATTATTTTCTACTTTTAGCATATCAATAAGATATTATATAGTCGATATCACGCAAAAAGTATTTTGCTGCTCCAGCTAGAATTATTGCTGTTTTTTGTTGGTAGAAAAAATTATATATTATACGCGTAGAGAGAGGATTTATAGTACAGTTTTTTTAACAATATATATACAAAAAATTTTAGATCTCATAATCAAATGTAAACCATTGCTAAATATGAATCATGGTCATTCAATTGAACGTTACAGAGAAACTTTCTTGATAAATTTGACAAATAGTTCAGATATAAATTCTATCTCTGTCATCTATATTAATTAGATACAATTAATTAATCTATATTAATTAGATACAAAACATCCAATATTGCTGTGTGCTTGCTAATTATTTACCTATTTTAGCTAATTTTTCATATCTACATAATTTTTCGCTATTGCAAGATTATTTTTGTCAGTGATCAAGCGTATATAATTTAGAGATGTACAGAGTGCGTGAGAAGCTGCGATCGATTGTGACAAGATCCACTGTATCACTCGAGCTCCTTGATTACCTTATACGTCGAGAGAGGAGATGAGATTACGTTCTCTGCTACAGAACGATGCAAATCCCTCTCACAAAATATCCAAACTCTAATCCTGCGGGTTTTGAAAGAAGATACTTTTGTAGCAATCTCTCTAGGAAAGTTTGTTACGTTTGTTGTATGTTTGCTCTTTGTTGTAAAAAGCTTAATTTCCCTATTCCATTGAGTTCTCTCTTGCGTTAATCGGAGTCTGTTGCAATTGAAACAGAACGGTTATCGTGTTGCTGCATTATATCGCGTCATTTGACCGCGTAATACTGAAATTGTTACAGCAGGCGGTACAATAAGGGGCTGAACCGGTTTTAGCTTATGTCAGCTATGTATTTACTCTCTATTCTCTATTAGATAGAAAGCGTTTGCGCAATACCTCATGAAACGCTCAAACCAGCTACTGAGTGAATCGAGATACGATAGTAAGTTATATAATAGCGACTATAGGTTAATATTCAAATATCTTTATATATGATAATGTGTCAGATTAAACGCAATAATCTATAATATATCAATTATCTGCTTGAAGCTTCTATAAATCATCTTTTTATACACGTTGCTACACGGAAAGAATGATTTTGTTGAAACATTTAAAAATGTAACTTAGATACAGATCTAAAAATAATTAAAAATCTCAAGCATGATGAGCAAACGTTTTAACATTCTAGCGATCAGTTTGAGTGTCTTACATAATTATTTTTATGGTATACGATGAAATTATTCTTAAATCTGTATCTAGCTAAATTATATGCTTTAGCGTTCGTATAAAAATACGATTTATAAAAGCATTGAATGGATAATTGATGTAAATTATTATGTTTAATCTTAAACATTATTGTATATAAAGATATTTACAAAATTATTTTCGAAATAAAATTGTTTTTAGATTTGTATTTAGCTAAATTTTTAGATATTTCAGTCGTTTTCGTGTGGAATTCAAAGGTTGATGGTATATTTTTTTTATATGTATTAGATCGATAAGAATAAGAAGGAGATCAGCAATTCATTAAGAAATTAAGTTTCCCTTTTCATCCGTTTTTTATAATCTTTGTAAAGTTATTAAAATAAAAATAATTCTTCGAATTAAATTCTTTCTACGAAATGTGTGCAATTTATTATCAATATTGATTTCGCATTAGTATTAATTTTCTGTTACAAAAAAGAAAATTACTTGAAACACCATCACTATTCTACTGCTATTAACTTCCAATTATATACTCGCTCTCTGCAATGCACAGCGCTCGCTCGCTCGTCTCGTAACGCTTCCGAGGGAAGCGTAATTCGATTCCGTATCCTAAATTTACAAGCAAGTGCACATGTCCCTGCTGATGCCGCAGGTCAGCATCCCGCTTCGATCGTCATGCAGCACGTCGTCGTCGTCGTCGTCGTCGTCGATAGATCGTCCGTGTTTTTCCCACTCATATGTCGTATCCTCTCATTGACGTCAACGAGAGACCTAATTTTCGAGTTGTAACTGGGATGGATTCGTCCGTCGGGGGTGATTTTATGAGCGAATGTAACAGAAGGGAAACTGTCGAAGGAGCGAATGAGAAATATTCTGGTTCGCGAGCAAGTTAGCGAGAGACTTAGAACGCGCGTGTGTTTCACAGCGAAACGTTAACTTTCCTGCGAATTTCTGCGTTCTCCGCATCGTCGTAACTTGTCTCGAATAGGATTCCGTCGGGACGTACATCGGCACGACGTTCCAGAATACGACATTCTGGAATTTTTCGTTTTATACACCGGAATGTTTTCGTAACGGAGAAAAAGCGCGAGAGAGAAAGAGAGAGTTTCGCTCCATGGATCGTTTGGACGTCGATTATTTCGAACTTGGTCCGTGAATCCGGGAATCGCCGCTTCTGAGTTCCAACGACATTGTTGTTTCAAATAACGGATTTGAGACGAAGTTGGATCGAAGCGAACATCGGAGGAATTTGAAGAACGCGAAAGAGAGTTAATTCAACACTCTATAGGCGATCGTCGTATGCACGGCGTGACGGCAAACTTTCCTCATAAAATTATGTTAAATTATAATAATATCGAAATTTTTCCATTCTTTTCATTGAGGTTTTTATATTATTATTTGTGATCACATAAACATGAATTGCAAAAGTTAAAGATTGAAGATACGTGAAAAGCTGAAGATCAAAATTTAATCTCAATGTTGAAGGTATTTAGATATTTATGTATTTTTTTCCTATGTATATTTGTTTTATTAAATTTGAACTAAAATTGTTTATATTTATATATATGTATTTATATTTATGCTAAATTAACCAAATTATTTCGAAATATTATGATATTCGTAAATCGCTCGTGCATTTTCCAAACTTTATTCTTACAAAAATCCATAGCTACAATTTACCGGAAGTTTTCCCGAGGTATACATTTGAATTCCGGTTTCTTATAAATAATCATTAACTATAGTAACACCGCTGCGCCCTTTATTGCTGCAGCAAAAATGGAAACGCTTGTGTATTATACACGATGCATAATATGCGGGAGTATAAAATGGCTCGTTCGGAAAAATGGAAACTGAAAATAGAAATAATGATAGTTCCCTACTTTCGTAAAACTAGCATTTTATTTGATGAGGAAATCTGGAAAATGCACTTGCAAATCTACTGTACATTAAACAAGTACATTTTTAAGATACATATAAAAATATATGTATATTATATTACTACCAATATATATATATATATAAAGTATTATTAACTTTTATCTATTATTATTATTACTATCGTTATCATGTGCACTTTTCTTGAAATATCTAATAACACTTTGCCGGGATCAAAATATGCAGAAATATAAATAAAAGTAAATTACGTTTGTTTATTTTGAGGTTGAAATATTATTATCTTAATGAGAATTATTATTATTGCATACTTTCACATGACGGTAAATGTGCTATAAAGCTTTCGTATGTATTGTATGATAATACAATAGTCAGAAATTGTTCACGACCAGCTTTGCATTCTCATTAATATGCGAGTGGAGCAATAATATGATCACAGTTATATAATGTATTTAGTGAAAATAACTCGTGTTGTTGTGAATACTATCATGATTAACATAATATATTGAAACAAAAGAAATTCTACACTTGACAGTTCTCTCTCTCTCTCTCTCTCTCTCTCTCTCTCTCTCTCTCTCTCTCTCTCACGTATATAATGCTCCTAAAATTACATCTATTATGAGTATTATTAATTATTATAATGTAATAATATCAATTGTCGTTATTATTATTGCAATAAATAAATTTATGTTAGTTTTATCAGTTTTTATCAGTACCAAAAATATCCTTCGCGAGTACTAAATACAGAGTGTTCCATAACTATTGTACAACACTGTAATAATGTATTCTAATAATTTAATTTAAATCGCACAATCAAAATCCTAATAGGAAAATATCCAGGTCACCAATAGTTTCATTATAAACGATCAAAGCGGACTAATACAGAGATTTGTATATTTTTTATAAAATTTGATATCAATTTTTATTATTCAGTTAATTTTGTCTATTAATTTTTTTATAATGTATAATACAATAAAATTAAATAATTAATTACTAATAAGTAGACAAACGATTACGTAATATCTGATCAAGCAACGCGTCTATGAAAGATTATGTTCTTCTGTACTATTCTTATTAGTACAATTATTAATTAGATACGTGTATACATATGTAACTACGAAACATTTATGCGCATTTAGTATAATTTTCATAGACTTATTACTTAAAATTAAAATATAATTCGTCATTCACTGATACAATGCGTGGCAGCGGAGTTGATGTAACGTTGTTCTGTAAAGTACAAATAAAAAACTCGAATTTAAGCAACGAAAAAATATTTCATAAAATTACTATTGCACATATAATAATTACAAATGATATATTTTATGTATGTATGCAAAAGATAATAAATAATAAGTTACTCCATGGTTGCTCCGCCGTCATCTGATACCTCTCTGGTCTCCTCTTCGTCTCAGATTCCGTCGTTACATTCACTCGCGAAAATACAATTATCGCGCGGCGCACTTTTTATCACTTCAATGGAGCGATCCATCTCGTAAAAGATTTAGGCCCAACAGTTGCATCAACGTTACTTTAACTTTAAGCAAGGCTTAAAACTCTCTTCTTCTCTATATCTCTCTCGCTTGGCTTTAAAAAGAGAAAGAAGGAAAGAATTTTAAGCCTTGCTTACTTTAAGTCAAAGTAACGTTGGTGCAATCGGGCCTTAATAGTTTGCGTCCTCAATCCGAAAATGATAGATGTTACGTTGATAAACAGCGTGTCACCTCGCACACTCACAAGTCGTTGATCGCGAAGGTAATGCGGACTAATAGTTGCTCATTCACAGGAAATGATTACTCTACATCACAGCGATTTGTCGCGATCGTATTCCGAAAGGTAATGCGACGACACACGCAACGGCACGCGCCACTTGCTCGTTCGAATATTGGTGCCGGAATGATAGCGCGACCTTGTGTACATACACAGCAGCACTAGCAAGGTCAAGGTCACGCGTTTGATGAACATTATTATACAAAATATTTAACGCTTTTTAGAATATTTATAGTATCTTGTTTCTGATAATGAGATTAGCATAAGTATAGATATACGCAGGGCTGGGTATGTATTTGAAATATTTTTATTTGATAAACAGTATTGGTAAGACAAATATATTTTGTATTTTGTATTTGTTCAGAGTACATGAAAATATTTTGTATTTTGGATTTCATGGGAGCATATAAAAGTGTTTTGTATTTTGTATTTTGATATTAATAACAAAAGATTGAAAGTATTTTGTATTTTGTATTTCAAATACTAACATTGACAATCAACCTTATTATTTCAATTACAAAGTACAAAAATCTTTCAACTTTTCGATTTTAAATACAAAAATACGTAATACTTTTATGCGATCCGCTGAAATAAAAAATACAAAATACGCTTGTACTGCAAATAGTGTGCTTTAAATAAAAGTATTTCAAATACATGCCCAGTCCTGGATATGCGATACTATTACACCCATTCTCGCGTAACACATCTATTACTTACAAAGAAAGGACACGTATAAAAAAATACGTGTCGCTTATTTTTGTCTGGAGAATAACATATTGAAAGCTCATTAAAATCGGAGGGGAACAGTTGCGTCCCTTTCCTTGTTAGTTGAAATATACAGTTTAAATTCAATTTAATCGAAAAGTTATTTATATTATAAAACAATATCTGTTACTATTTTTTTAGTTTCACAACTTGTATGATTTTAATAAATTAAGAATTTTGTAATAAATTAAAATATTTTGTGTAAATTAAGAACATGAAATTAAACTGTTGTATAAAGAATAATATCTTGATTTATTAAATTTGTCTTTCAAAAAGTTAAAGTTCAAAAAAGTAACGATAAAATAGCTTAAATTTTTTTCATTAAAAAAATATAAATTTATCGTTAGATGTACTAATTATTTTCAAGTCTGATATAATTAATCAATTACTTAAATTTTTTATAAAACAAAAGATTAACAATTCTTTTACATAAAATTTCCTATTAGCAATCAAATTGTTATGTCTGCAAATAATTACAGTGCACATTAGTACTTGCACACAAGAAATTAATAGACAAAGTCAATTGAGCAAAAATAATCGATTTATCTCAGCTACAAAAAAATCAATAATAGATAATAAATCAACATACATATGAATCATAATTGACGTATTTACATATTAGTATTTACTCTAATTAAACGCAGCATGTGCTATTCAAATATTGTACGGAGACTGTGAAATCTTCATATATCCGCGTATTCAATTTAAACAGACAGTAATAATAAACGTATGATTAACGTTTACAAATAATAATAATAATATTTATTGTTAATAATACAATCACTACTATTTAGGAGACTTCAGTTCTAATTCCGGTATGTAAAAAGTCATCACTATATATAGCATTGATGATAATCGAAAATAACGATCCAAGAAGAAAACCGATACAACATGCAATATGATTCGCGCCCACAACTTCGCAATTAAGCAGAGATTAATTTCAAATCGGTTACTCGACTGATCTAATGCAAATTCGCATCTCTTATCAGATCGGATCAGCGCGAGAGAGGGTATGGTTTATGCCAATCAACGTTTTCATCCGCGTTGTCAGTTGTCGTATCTTGATCCAACAGAATTCTGGACAACGGAAGCTCGAGGCCCTGACAGCGCGATTACACTTGACGATAATTAGCGAATTTATTCGTTCGCCGAGAAATGGCCGCTGCGCTAAATCCACAGCTGTGCGCACTAGACTACAAATTAATAAATTAATAAAAGCCAGGGTTCTCGAAATTAAACTATCCGCGCCACAATATATCAGAAGCGCTGTAATGTCATCATACGAATGATATGATCCATTCATTTGTTATTCGCTTAAGCGAAAGTAAAAGATTATGTACTCGTATAATTAAGAAGGTTACTGTAAAATCGTTAAAATGTAATATAAACGTTTCAATCACTTTAAATGATTAAATTCGTTGATAATTTGCAGCTGCAAATAAAAAACTGCACCTGATAAGATATCACCGGCTTATCTACGGACTCTGTTAACAAGGCACCCATTAATTCGAGAGAAGAGTAACGATAACACGTTATCGATGCACTCGGTGGGACATGCATGCACTGTCGACGATTATGCACGATCAGTCCTTTAACACAACAGGTGGTTCTGAGAAAAGCGATTGATCGAAGGAACTAGTAATTAATGTAACGTATATAACTCCCTTTATCCCGAACACCTAAGTAATAAATCAAGTACATCGTCGTCCTGTCGCATACGCATGAATATGCCTGAATTTGAAACCTATTACCTTCTCTCTCTCTCTCTCCCTCACTCTCTCCCTCCTCTCTCCTTCCTCCCTTTGTCTTTCTTCATCATATGTAAAATTTTCAAATTTTCTAAAAATAAAGATGTTTTTAATCATACAGATAAATTAAAAAATTACCTACGTTTCCCGTAGTTTCAAATAAAATGATTTCATAAGATTGCTCTTCTAAATTTCAAAAATTTTTTATGACACTTTGAAAATGAATTTTTTTCTGTTTTAATATCCAAGCCGATATGAGAGAATAAAACACGTCATTCGTATGGACGTGAATACTGGAACGTTCTATTAATTGGATTTTGAAAACAAATGAAAAAAAATCTCTCGTATTTCAAAACGATCAGCTAACATGAAAACTATGAAAACATTAATAATAGTAATAATAAACGTATCAACACATCATACACACACGTGTCAATTAATATTTTGCATCCCCATATTATAAATTCTGAATTAAACCTATAGTATTCAACTACTAATTTCGAACATAATCGATGAAATTCAATGTAGTAATGTTGCAATAAAACCGAGCTATATACAATGAAGACCTTTCTTCCATATATCTTTTATATCCTCCCTTAAAAACCCCTAAAAGCGTCTCACCAATATTTTATAAATAGATACTTGAAACATGACTGCATAAAAAATCTTCGCGAGTTGTAGAACTATAAAGATATGAAAAAAATACAATCCTTTGAAAAAAATGTTCGAAAAGTTTTTTAAGAACAAATTTTAAAAATAACCGAGCATAAAAGCGATTCGGTTAAAAATTAACGATTATGTCGTCTTTCTTTTTTGCTTGACGGGAATCTGCCATTCGTATAGCAGTTTGTCTAATGTCCACGGAAAAACGGATTCCTCGCATTATCATTTTAGTTGGCAAAGATTGCACCGGCAATGTGCCGATTATCGATTCGAGTCGCCCGCTCGTCAAGTAATCAAGAGTCAAGATCCGGCTGCAGCACCTCTTCTCGAATTCTGTCTGCACTTCGTTTTTCTTATCTCCCCTGGGGAAAAAGGTAGAGGGAATGGTCTTCCGGCGAGGAAACGCCGCTAACGAAAGTAAATTCTCACGACCAATCACTTTTCGCCGTGCGAAAAGTATTGATAGATATTTTATCCACGAACTTTTGCTCCGTATAGCCACATCAAGATTTCACGATAAATTTCGACGGTTTGAATTCCTTTTCACAAAAAGCCACAGTTATTAAATAAATAAATAAATAATAAAAATAAGCAGATGGTTGACCTTTTTATACTTCAATTCGTTTTTAATTTCTTTAAATAAATTCATCGCGTTCTCTCATCGATAATTTTCATATACAGATACGGAGATTACGTTTCTACGATAAACCATCCTTGTGAAATTGTCGCTCAAAGTACGGCTATCTCATTTTCAGCGTCCGAGGAAAATTGACATTCTCGCGTCACATTTCACATACATATTGCTTTTGCATATACGCAGCTTTAACAGGCCTTGTTGCAACACAACACGTTATTAGCATCGATTAACAAAGTGTCTCGACTATCATGCACTATGAGATCCATGCAAGCTTACTCTTAGTGAAGTAAATAACGCTATTAAAATCTTTCTCCTCCTCTTTTTCCTATAAAGTATTTAATTGTAAATAAAATAATATTTCACATAATATTGTAAATTTATCTAACAAAAAGTGTTTCTGAAATAATAGCATTTATTATTTTAGAAACACCTCTTGTTAGATAAATTTGTAATTTAATGTGAATTAATGTTTTATTTATAATTAAATATTTTAAAGAAAAGATATAATATAATATACAAATAATTTTATACAATATAATATTATATTATATATTATGTATCCATTTTTTATCACGAAACACCTTTTTATTTTCAATCACTATCTCTCATAGTGAGAAATTTTAAGAATAAAGAATTTACCATTTTTTTCGTTCCATAGAAAAAATAAGGGGAGAAAGCACAGACTGAATGTTAGGAAATCCTATACTTCCGTGTGCATTTAATGTCTGTATCGGAAAACGTGAGATTTTTAAAGTAAAAGAGAGAGAATCATTTGTTTCCATTTGCAAAAAATTCACAGGTCTTAAAAAAGAATCGCGTGAATGACGGCGACGACGATGATATCTGTAGATAAACGGCCGCATTTCGCGACACTCTATTATGCAACGTAATGTCAGCAGATGCTGCATAATACAGCGACAGGAGGAAACAAGACGAAGATCGGAATAAGGAGGCAGGGCGATTATTAATTCACGCTTTATCGTCGCTTTCCGCTTCGGGATAGTAAAACGGGAAGAAATAGACGGAAAGAGAGAAAGGAACGGATGTTGAATCGGACAGTAAGGCTAAAGGAAAATCCGTCGTAGTCGCGTGTTTCCGCCGTTTACAAAAGTCAGAAATGGGACGCGATTTCAATGATAAATGGATTTTAATCAAACGCGTTCCGCGAAAGGAAATAGTGCGCGCGTTACGACTTCGCGATATGCATTAATGATGAACTTAATTAGGTCATCGTCATTCGTTTACAAGCGACCGAACCGATTTCGTCGTCGAAATATCTTCTTCAGAAGCATCGATCTATTAGGATTGTCAGAACAATGAATCGAATCACTGTCATTGACAAAAGAAAAAAAACTGAGCCGCGTAAATCTGTGATTTTCCTATATCTGGTTGGTTCGTGACATCTTAAGACTGTACTTAAAAGTCTTAAATGTAAAAACTATGAATATCGACCAGTGGATAGACGGAGCATATATACCTGCTTCTCTCTACAAAAAACGTGATGTCTACCAATGATAGACTGTGACAGAAGAGAGGGAGCGTACTGACATGCTTTCTCTAGCTCTTCGGGTATGCGAAATTGTTTGATTGCAAGCGAATTTAATTGTCAGTAAGACAAAGCAGATAACAGGTTTGATACGGGTTACATTACATTGTACATAACATTATATTAATTTTAAAAATACCACAAAAATGTGCGGTATGCGATCGAGTGTAGATCGTATCAGAGTATGCGATAATATATTATGTCATAAGTAACTACTTATTATTAAATTAATAACGTACATATAACATTGCAATGATAAAATTTCCGACGTTTATTTTTCAATATCTTATTTTTTTAATTATGCAATGTATTTTTTATCAATTTTTGTATCAATGTGATTTATTTATTAAAAAAATATTTTATGTTTGCTAACAAACAATGCAAGCGCGAAAAGACAGAGAAAGCATATCAGTACGTCCCCTTTTCTATTGCAGTCCCATTCGCTGGCAACAATGAGAAGTTGGCAGTTCAGTCTATTCTATTCTATGTTTATATATAAAACGTGCACGCGATCAAAAGTTTTTTGTTAATAAAACACGATTTGTTTTTTGACATCGACGGATATCAATGTGGAAAAATGCCGATTTAGGTATTTGATCGTTTTCGCGAAAGTTTATATATAGGGTAACTCCGGTATATACGCCGCATCTATCAAAAAAATACTTAATTTATTAAGTATTATTTCCTATGTTTAAAGTAAATGAACTATATCAATAAAAACTTTGTACTGTCTATTACTATGAAAAAAAATATTAGAAATCCGAAATATTTATTTTTCATATTAAAAAATGAACTTTTTAAAACCCTTGCATTTTTTCCGTATATTCCATATGGGTGGGATATATGGCTACTCATAGAGGGAGGGGGGATATATACGGTTCATGAAAAATTTACAAATAATGAAGACATAAAATGACACAATAACTTATAAAATATGTTTATAAAGTTTTATTAAGAAATAAGAATGATAAATATGTATATGAAGTAATAAATAATAATTACGATCTTTCTACATATATTACAAGTGTTACGACATGAGGTACATATTTCACGTAATGCGTTGATTGCATTTAATGCATTGAATTCAATCTGCGCATTTTGTATGCTTTGGGCATAAATCCCACCCGCTAAAAATGCCATACTATATATCCCAAACAGATGGGATATACAAGACAACAAACTAAACAAAGAATATGGAAGCAAAGCACTTGTATTTTGCTATATAACCTGCTTTACTATTCCTTTACACGTTTGTATCACGAAATAACTACTAAGTCTTTTATACGCCCTACAGTAATCATTTTATATAGATTATAATTTATGATGACGCTACTTATTACAGTGACAAATCGATTCAACTCGCAATAATTTCATTAATATTAACAGTAAGAAGCTGAAAACATAACTAATATAACATAAAAGATATGTAACGGAGAGTAGTTGCGGGAAAATTACCTACACTCCTTCTATTTTTTCTGATTTCTGCGGCGTAAATCCCAGCGCGGCATATTTGCCGGAGTTACCCTACATTTTAGAACAATAAACTAATTGTTGAGCTAAGCTACGATTGATGTGATTTGTGATGGCTAAATGTATAAGTCATTGCAAAAAAATCACTATTTTCGCTTCGTAAATGTATTGCAAATTATTGCGAATTATTCATGAGAAGAACGTAAGCTCGCAGCGTCCTATTTTTCACATTATCTTTTAAGATTCTTTAAAAATAAATCTTTCAGAAAACAGAGTAAAGTTTTTAGCATAAACAAGCAAATTAAGGAAAAAGGCTCATTGTTAGAGCAGCCTCTACATTTTTGTATCTTACAGTTAGTTTACCGAGCAGGTCGGAATATCTAAAAATGTATAATGAAGTAGATTTATCAGGCGAAATAAATATGAGAGATTAAAATTATATATACAGGCCATTTCCAGAGAGTTTCGCAGAGTTATTACAGAGAAAGAGTGCAATATCTTTTACGGCGAGTGTTTGCGGACTATACATTCACAGCTTTATCGCGACAGTATTTAAGGCAATAAGTCATGCCGTTGAGAATCTTTCTGTCGACATTGGCGAACGTAGCTCGACTCGCATAAATTCAAGCGTCTTTAACAAACGAGCATATGTCAAATACAGAGATTTAAAATAAAATTTCTATGATAATGCGTTTCAGTGAAATTTAGTAAGCAATAAAAATGTTAATTTCCGGTTTATAAAAGATCTTGTCGACTTTGTCTTTTTGTTTTTACGATAAAATAACTCTATTTTCGTCATTAACATAACTTAATTGATTTCTGAGATACTCATTTTACAAGATTTGTGAGGACAACTTCCAGCGATTGATTCGTGATCGAAAAATTCTGAATTTCGCGCGTCGAACTATTATCTGAAAGAATTGTTTAAGATGAACAAAATGTATAATATATATACAGGGTGTCAAATAAGTCCCGGGACGGCTGAATATTTTCTCAAGTAAGGTATTTTTGAAAAAGGTCAAGGTCATTAAAAAATTACATTATAGAATAAATAACAAACTAACCTATAATTGATTAAAAAGAATAATAATAGAGGAGAAGGTGGTATTATGGCACTCCAGTCACATTTTACACAATAACTTTGTTAATAATCCATATTTAAGTTTAAAACTTGACAATTATGTTCGTTAAAATGTTGTTGAATCGATTCTGGACTCAAAGTTATGAAATATTTATTATCAGGATACTATTAATAGAAATGTGGTCATTGCATAATGACTTGAAGAAAAAAATGGGTGGTAATGTGGTCTTCCATAAAAATAGCCTTAAAATATTTATAGCTTTAATATCATTTTTAGACCGTGTATGTGAGATACAACCGATAAATTAGAGCCCTATACGGTCGAAGCTAGATCTTAAATTTCTGAAATAATTCAATCTTGAATCACTAAATACGATATGTATGTACTAGACATACATACCACAATTGTAGTCTAACGAACTGTGCACCGAAATATTTCCGGACTAAACACAATTAAACCACGTGTAATAATTTCGCGAATTAAATTAAATTCTAATAATTTCGATGCTCAATCAGGCATCATATTTCAAAGATGTTAATATGCTGAAAAAACTGTAATTAAACTTATTGCGAAAAATATTACTTCGGCCGGGAGTCGAATCCGGATCTCTTGTATTCCGTACGAGCGTTCTGAGCTATTAGACTACTGAGGCATAGCTTTGTTTATAGCTTTGTTTAAAAAACAGTATTTGGACACAAAATTAACAAAAAAGTAAAACATTTTAAAATGTATACAAAAAAATGAATGTATATACATTCACATAACTTCTGCATATAAGCTGCTCAGTACTAAAAATAGTACACGTAATATAAACTATAGATTAACAGTAGAGCTATAATCGATCATCAAATAATTATTTTGATATGAAAACCTCAAAAAAGAGGGCGTGAGTAATCAACATCCACAGAGGATCACATTAGCAAATTACCATGCTATTGTTTAAATTTGCATAACTCGCAATATATACAGTCAAATAAAATGTTAAATAGCAAATAACATACTCAAAAATACACAATTCATGTAATAATACGCTTAAGTTTAAGAAAAATGAGGTAGTATGTGTAATTAAATGCTAGAACCTTTCGAAATACTTGAAAGTAAAAACGTTATAATAAGTGCTGGCTTGAGTAATGGTATATTAGCGTCATGGTGTAACGGCGAACTACTGAACAGATAATTCCATAAGTAATCATTAGGATTCGCTATATAATAGCGGAGATATTAAGGGAGGCCACAATATATACATTGGCCATAATACCATCTTCTCCTCTATTAATTCCTTGTTACGAAAAATATAACATACCCAGCAAACACAAATACATCTCAAACTCGTTTAATTTTTTGGATCGTAACAGTGATGTCAAAAGTTACGTGAATTTGCGGAGAATGTTCTCAAATTTGTCGTCCCATTTTACTTATAGTAATTACATAACAGTAACATGATTTAAATATGAAACGGCGACAGGATTGACATATAACAATTATGTATTGAGATGAAATGCATATATAACATTCACGCAATGCAAAATTTGTCACTATGACATTACAAATGGGTGAAATTGTTATTTATTTGTTACTAATTGACATCGACTCAATTTCTTTGATTTGAAGAAGTTTTTTGGTTATTTCTTGCTATTAGAATTAAAAAAATAATTTATGTAGTTTTGCAACCCTTTTTTCAAATGAAAGAAATTATTTTTTATATAATATGTAACAAAAAATTTTCTCAAATAAAAACTATTTTTTTATGTAATAAAAAGATTACGGTTATATCTTAACGAAAAAAATAATTTTTTTGTTATTATTTAGGGAAGACCGGGATCAGTAAACTATAGGGGTAAGTAGAATAATCGGGGCTATGTTACAAATAAATCGCGCAAGACACGCGTAAACGACGTGTTTTTGCACGAAATGAATGAATTTAGCAAAAGATAGCATTATTCTGCCTTGCGAATCGAAATATTAATTGTTAAAGTTTGTTTAGTTAGGAAATCTGTCATTCGCTACGCCCTGGTAAAAACGTTAATAGAGAAAAATCTAATATTATATATTATTATATAAATTTTTAAAATGAATTTTAAATTTTAAAATAAAATTTAAATACCATAAACATTTATTTGATTATTTAATATTTTCTGGATTTTGCAATCAATTTTCAGAAACGAATATACGAACTTTTTTCTTATTCTTAAAATATTTTGTTGATCAAAACAAATTTTCTCATTTTTTACTTTCATAATATAATTTCTTTCTAAAAATTTCCGATTAAATAATAATTAATTTGTTTTCCGCAATTATTCTTTAGATTATACATCAGCTGGAAGAAGTTCAAAAGTAATCTGGTAGGATTGATAAAGTTATTTTTTTATATATTATTTATATATTACATAAATTTATTTATTCGTAATCTATATCAATTTAGAATGTTGTTACAAAAAATAAGAAACTATAAGCGAGTTCAAGCTGACAAAGCGGCTAGGTCTGCTTGCCGAGCGATTGAACATGATTGGTTGGCTCCATAGGTAAGAACCAATCATGTTCAGTCGCTCGGTGAACAGGCTAGCTGCTTTACAAACTACGCGCTCTATTGTTTCGAAAACAATGAGCATTTAGAAAATCGGGATTCTCAAAAAATCTGAGCCTCAAAAAATTCGGGCCCGGGGGAAATCACCCCGGCATCCCCCCCCCTCTCGTCAAGCCTGACTGATACCATAATAAAAGCAAACTATATAGAACCTAACCTATCTTTTGGATAGAGTTTATTTGCTAGCAATACTGATTATTTTGATTATTTGTTATATTAACGAATAATGAGAAATAATTTACAATAGTACTTATTGATCGATCGTTTTCTTATCAATTTATCACATTTGTTGTCCCTTAATATGTTTATATAACAAAGTCACTTCTTTCAATGTGCAAAAACAAATCTAATGAAATATGCTCAAACACTAAAAAAGTGAGATATAATTTATGAAATTATGTTACATCGTAGTGATGTAATTTTTTAGGAAAGTACAATCTCATAATTTTAGTAATATAACTGTTACAGACTACAGTATACATTTCTGCAGATGTAACCAAAACATGTATTATTTACATCTTTTTCCATTATGTCTTAGTGATGTAAATGTATTTTGTATTTGTTATGTCTCATTCATAGAATGGTATATGGATGTAACTTAATTACGTTTAATTTACATAATTATCTTATGTGCTAAATATATAACAAAGACATGTAACAAAATTATCATATTTATATCAGGATATTTCGTTTACGCCATAAAACTGTTTTGTTGTTATAAAACAGAGACGTCTGAATAATGACAAAAAAATTATATTAATAGTGTCCAAGTCATGTTTGCTGGGTAGTAAGTTATGGCTTTTAGGAATTAACGCTGTACTAAGTGCGCGATAAATTTTTAATATTATTAATTTTATTTAATTAATAATTTATTATTTATTATTTTATATAATTTATTATTTTAAAAATTGTTGTTGCAGTCGAAAATATATAATTAACAACATAAAAACTTTTTCTTCGAGATATAAAAAATTTTACCTTCTAAAACATTAAAAAAATTTTTGCACATTATGCAAAAATTTCTTCTGAGGAAAATTAATGAATTTCTGTTTCCTTCTTTTATAAAAATATACTTCATTAATTTATTACTAATCATCTATCGAGATGTTTATTTATTATTTGCAAGTTATACTTTTCTTTTAAAACTTATTCTTTCCTCGCAAAAACAGTGGTGTCGATAATTCCATTTTATCAAGCCAGGAATCGCGCTTTATCCATGAGAGATGAGACCTTAACCGAGCTAGATCAAGGCACACATACATAGGTATATTCCTCATTAAGCCGTCGAAGTAGCGAGCGTAATTACGAGAGTAAATCCTTGCTAGCAGTTATCCCACCAGTATGCCCGCTCATTAATCGAAGGATAATTACGTGCGGACCTCATCAAACATCTTGCGAGCGCGCGACGCCTCTCAACTTTCGTGTCGTCGACATAAATCGATTTATGCCGTTTCATCAATCGGCGCGCGTCGTGCTTTCTGCACTTGACACATGTATATCACCGATTAAGAGATCATCTCCGCCAATACGGCGGAGTTTAATTAGATCGTCTTGTGCCTACACTCGAGTACTAAGGGAGATGCGTACTATTTATGAGACGAGAGTGAGCGCTTCGCGTATTGCAAATTATATTGAGAGCTCTGAACCTTTGTTTTGTTCGCCTTTAAGTGCTGACAAAGCCAAAGAAAGAGAAACTTAGTCGGAAGAGAATTTCGACTCAATTGCGAGACGACAATAGCGATGCTGAAATTTATCAGAACTATCTTTCTTAATTATCTCTTTTATTATTTTCATCATTACTACTTACATTTACTACACGGAAAGAATTTTTTCTTAGAGTTTACCCTGAAAATATGATAGTCATGGGACAATGTATTTTCAAGAATTTTAATGTAAATCTCTTTCATTCATTAATAAAACTACAATAAAGTATAAAATAAGTTTGATTAATTTTGCTAAAGTGCATGATAAAAATCTTTAAAATATTGTATTGTATTGTGTACCACAATATGTACCATATTTTCGGAATAAATTTTAAAACAAAATTCTCTCCGTGTAGTGTGTAATAATGAATGTTAGAAAATCACGGTAAACGTTCTGGAACGTTGTTTAGACGTTCTTCAGATCTTCTCTAAGAAGAAATCAAACTTTTAGGATGTTGTATATAACAATTTAATTGCGAAAGAATATATGTTGCAAAATTAAACCGATTAAAAACTTTACCACTATTCACATTTTCTTCTGCTCTGCAATCAAAGTGTCTGTGTAACAGGTATAAAGAGGAACTTTCGGAACACATTTTATGTGTTCGTCGTGGCCGCTGATCATATTAATTACGCGTCGAAAAGCACCACTTGCAGACCGTCGCATCGTGAAGCTTTTGCAAAAAAAAAAAAAGTAAAAGCGTCTAAATTGTAAATGAAAAAAGTTAACGGTTGAAATATCGGAATATGCGCAGAGAACTCCATTGACTCTAATTGGATCGTCCTTCTTGCCCGGTTGCCAAGAATTATACGTTAAAATCCTGTAGCAAAGTGCGCATGTTGATATACTTTCTGCCCGATGTACAAATATAGACGAGTTGACTTCTCTTTGCGTTTATTTGCAAGATGTAAAGCTCCAGGATGACATAGAAAGGGACGACTAATTAAGCAAAGCGACTCAAAGAGTAGCGAGGTAGAAAGAGAATCTTTGTGTGGAGCATCTGATCAAAAACAAGTACTAAATATAGTATGCGCGTCAGCTTACAAGTTTCTTCACGTGTATCTATATTTCTTGCCACCCATTTTGTTCATCTTACGTGTGATACAATCAATAACGTGTAATTAATTAAAATTATAATTATTCGGTTCTAAAGTTCGAAATTCAGTTACATTTTTATGAAAAATTAAAATGATATACTCTTCATAAAGAAAATTTGTTTCTTTATTAAAATTCCCTTTCTTGCTTGTACATATTATTCTCAAGACACAGAACTTTCAATCTCTCCAAACAAAAAATTAGCTATAACAAATTCCGTTACCCGAATCAATTACGTATTCCAACTTAGCAGCGGTACTTTCTGGAGCGAGGAAATTAATGATGCATCCCGACAGTCGGAATTATCCAACGAAGGAAACGACCGTGAGTCACGTGACGCACTCCTTCATTTTACGGAAGATCGTGGACCACGATAAAAAAAAGATGAACCACGATATCCGACTCTAATATCCCCAAGTAGAATGGCACTTTTATGTCCCGTCATCATCGTACATCGTTTTCCGGACAGATTTCAGACTAGGTTTCGTTGCTACAAGCGATGTTGCATGCGAGGACGTACGCGAGAACAACAAGCATCCAGCTGCTTGACAGAGCTATTCTTTCGTTCATCGTGCACGAAATGAACATCCGCCACATCACTTTGTCGCACGTGACGCACCGCGTGAAACAATAGTTATTTCCCCATGCTCAAATAAGTGACATAAATTTCGTGTCACATTATCAATGCTGCACAATAACTATTTCCTTTGCTAAACTCGCTGACATTATTTAGGATTTATTTATAGAGTAAGGTTGTAAAAATCGCATTATCTCGCCTAAAAATTCAATTATTGTACTTACACATGTTTTTATAGATTATTTCAGAATTACACTGGTACTTAATACTGCTGCGTTACATTCGTGACATGAAGCGCAGTAGAATTGTTATTTAATTACATTATATAAGAAAGGAAAAAGCAGTTTATTAAAAAACTTAATATTCTTTATAATTTCTAAGTTATAAGCCTTTATAAGAAAAAATACAATTTCGGCAACTTTACTCTACAATATATTTTGACTCTTGCATGTATTATTACTTTTGTTACATACATATTATATCACTATAACATTATACCAATATCACTTTTGTACTCGTTATTATTTAATAATTGTACTATTGTTATCACGATTGTGTGTATTACAGGACTCTATGCGCAACTATATCATAATTGTGATGAATATTATATCCTTATTAATATATCTCCTCTTTGAATAATTAAATAAATGCTTTTCACTAATTGCTCGTGTAATAAAAATGTTAAAATAAGTGGAAATAATCATTGAATCAATTTTTTAAATTAAAGTTCAATTTATTTTTCCCATGTTTTATCTTACTTAATCCATGCACGTTGCAACCGGGATAGTATCGATGCAATTATGAGAGTCTACTCTCATTATTGGAAGAAGGTACGCGTAAACGCATATTAGAAAACGTGCTGCGTTGAACGAATATACTACATTGAACGGACGTATTGCATTGAGCAATGGAATACGTACGTGATGGAATATAAACGGTAATGTAGACGTGATGGTTTAGACAAAATTTTGTTTTTAACGGTTAATATATCGTATTTATCCAGCCATCGTGCTAATATACAAAATGTATGCTTGCAAAGCCAATATCAATCATATCGCAATAAAATCTTTATTAATACAGATGACTATAATATAGACATTAAAAACGATTAAAACTTATTCACAGTGCAACTGGAAAACAATCGACTATATTTTATTATTTATTTTCTGACAAATCGAAAATATATGAACTCTATTTGATAAATGATATAATTTGATACACACATCTCTCCGAATTCTTTGGATTAATTAATTACTCGAGTTTATAATTAACTCATATAATTAAAATTAAATTAAAAAGAAGGATCCTACAAAAAATCTTATAGAATACCAGACAGCATAAAGAGAAAAAGCACAGAGTTCAAAAAGAATTCAGTCGTATGATCATTAATTCTGAGTTCCTTTTCAGATGTAAAAAGAATCCTTTTCCTGAAAAGTTCTAAAAAGAATTCTTTTTGCATCTGAAAATGAACTCAGTATTTATGACATACGACTGAATTCTTTTTGAATTCTTTTTAAACTCTCTGTGCTATCTGAATATTGACAAATAATACACTACGTAATAGACATAATACATAGGCTATTCTTCACAGAGTCAATTACGCGATTCACTGAATTATAAACCTTGTATTAAAATCTCAAAGATTTATGCTGGGGCACGTTCAGATTTCCACCCGAATGCTCCCTAGATATCATTTTATCCTTGTTTAACATACGATGAACAACAAGAATAAAATGATACCTGGGTGGCGCTCGGGTGGGAATTTGAACTAGGGTGGAATTTGAATATAGACCAGGGTGATATAGTCATGTTTTTCTCGCGTCAGCGCATACACAAAAGATATCGCTCGTAAAACTTTTGATAAATTGTATGTGTATGCTTGCGAAAAGTCAGATTTTAAATTTTTACTGTCCAGCTTTCGACAATTTTTCGAGATTCAGCAAGCGTACTTACTCGAGTTTCTGCGAGCAACGCGCACTATTTTAATAGTTTTTGTCAACTTAGTTACATGCCACACGGACGGACATGCTGTTTTTGTGTTCCGTTTATGTTTTATTTGGTGAATTTTATTTATCTAATCTCAGGAAAAACGTCAACAGACCGGCTGTCATTTTCGAACAACAATAAAATTAAGGAATCGATGTAACATTCCATATTTGACTAAATAATTATTACGTTTCAAATTAATTGAATTATACAAAAATCGGCAAATTATGGATTAAACTTTGAACAAGCACTGGATATTTAAGAAAGAAACCGTTTTTTTAATTAAAAAAGAAATTAATAATTGTAGACAAATATCTTTTAGATATTAATTCAACAATTTTATTATTATAATTCGGCAACATATACTTCTCTGGAGAAATTAATTGTTTAACTTTAATTATTTTGGTAGAAATATACAATATATAAAGTATATAGGATATATTAAATAATGTATGTATTTATAGCTTCGTTGATTTTATTTAAGAGATGCGATATATCATTGTCCAATCTGCTTTCACTCTAGTTTCGAGCATGAATCTCGCGTGACTCATTCCAAGATATATATTCAATTGTCGCGGAAAATTGCCTGAGGAAGAAGTCGGAAGAAGAAAGTCCATAATCCGTCTTAAAGAGTACACAAACCGCGTACTATCGCGGCGATAAATTCAGTTTACAAACTCGGGAGTGTTTGCGTCAAAGCCTTCATCGCGACGAAAAGAAAACTAGGAACGAGTTTCGCGACCAGGCTACGCGATTTTGCCGCAAGGTAATCTAAAGCCAGGCGTGATAAGTCAGTGGGTTAAATCCCTTCCCGCGATGTGGAAGCAAGGAGGAAGGGTTGAGAGCCCGGTCACTCACTTCACTCGAGGACGTTTCCTCGGGTGCCCGAGGCTATTACGATAATCAATGGTTGGAAACCGCGTAGCGAGTACGTAATTTTGGTTCGTAATTTTATTCTCCTTCCCTACCGGTGGTGCATTTTTACGAACCGGCCACAAAGATTTGTTCTGTGTAACAGAACAAAACGCAAAACTACCTTTGTGAAAAAAAAGTTCAGTGCGTAAATACCGGACATTATTAAATCCGTAAATGGTATACGAACATTTTGTGATGCAATTGCAGCAATAATAACTATAATAAGACTTTAATGTGTGAACTGTATATTGGTTCTAAGAATGTTTCAGACCCATAATTTGTGTGTTTGAAAAAATACGGAAAAAGTTTTGCTGAAGCATCTAAAAATTTTATTAGATAAATTACAGATCTGAAAATAATTTCGTTAGACTATTAAAATAATTATGTAAGACGTTCAAACTGATTGATAGCATGTCAAAATTTTTTGCAACATTGCTCATGTCTGAGATTTTTACGTAATTATTTTGATAGTTCAATAAAATTATTTTCAGATCTGCATCTGAAAATCTAGCTAAATTTTTAGATATTCGTACTTCAGCAAAATTGTTCTCTCCGTGAAACTATGGCTCGTTCGAACATCATATATTTTCAGCTCTATAGAATACATAAAATCGACTTATTTAATCTCAAAATAGATACAGATAACATTTAAAAGAATATTTGCATTAAAAGTTATGTGTGTAATTTTAGCTTACGCTTAGCGTTTGGAAACCTATTAGTTTGGAAAGATATTTGTCATTCTTAAAAATTTTGTCACTAAACAGTAGATAAGAAAATATATTAAATAACTAGAACAAGACACAACACCGAAATGACACCAAGACTCACCAAGAACTCGCCACTGCCAAGGCTCTGCTGAGATCCATCCGGTGTGACGGCAAGATCCGCGACGATCGACGTGGAGAAGCTCCTGCGTGCTTGATGGTGGCACTTGTGTGGACCAAGATTCCGCTGCGTGGCATAACCAGAGACTACTGCGCTCTCGTTCAGCTTGGACGTCCAAATTTCCTGCTCGTGTTGTGGCGACTGACTGATGGTACGATGCTTGGTGAACCTGGAGATACGCTCGGTCTTCACCCAGTCATGATTCGGACGAGGCTGCCGCGTGATTGTCTGCAGCGACTTCATGGCATTGAAGCGCGAGAAACCATCTTCCATCGCGGCTGCCCAGAGATGATCCGGCAAATCCCTGGAACCACACTGCGTTTCCACGGATTGACGATCCGAGGATGAACCCAAACCGGAAGTGGTCGGTGTAGTCGGGTAGAATCTCCGGTAGGATGTGTCCTTCGAATCCTCGATATCCGTGGAGTAGAAATCGCCGTCGCGTGACTCCAACGAACGATTGTTCTCGTGTAAGTTCAGGGACGACCCGATGCCAGTCGAGGTGGTCGAGGTGCGGCAGAATCGCCGCTCGTTCGCCGACGTCCATATCTCATCCGTAATCGAGGAACCGATTCCCGTAGAGGTCGTAGGCGTTCTGCGCGAGCGAGCCTTTCTATAGCCGCTATTGTATTGATACAGTAGGATGTTGGGGAGGGAGGAGGGGAATTTTTGTATTTTCAAGAACATACTTGATTTTGTTCTAATTGTTATTTGAGAGAAACACAAAATGTACCGCTAACAAAATTTTAGAAGTTAAGTGGCAATCTTCTTTTGAAGAGAATTTAATTAGATTTTGTATTTATATAGAAAGTTAAGCTTTTTTGTCAGATAAAAATGTTAAAAGAATTGGTCATAAATGAAATTAATGCAAAGATGTATGTGATATATTTAGATCATTTTCATAGTGTTTAAAAAATATGATAAATTGCAATGCTGTTCTTTAAATTTTTTTCGATAAATGATTGACAATTAGATTCTAATAAAAATTGGAAAATAGTAAAAACCATTTTTGCACATCAAAATTTTTTATAATAGTTCTATTTGTAATATGTCTCAACTTCCGTGAAGTTTTTTCAAAACTAAAAATTTTTTAATATTGAGACAAATTAAACATGAAAATAAAGAATTTTGATAACTAATTTAAAAAAGGACTTTTGATATAAATATATTAACTGCAAAATTAATCAAGTTCTTTTCTTCTTAATATATTAAAAAATCAGCGAAAGTTTTAAACTTTCATTGATTAATTTTATAAATAATATATACCTATGAGGGAAGTTTCTCTCTCTCCAGAGCTCGTCGGGGTTCGCGGGAGATGTGTGACTCATAGAAGAGGACGCGGCGAGAGTGGTATGTTGATTCGCATAGGAACATCTCTGCGGAAATCCCATCCCCTCGTCCAGGCCAGCTGCCCAGAGCGACTCGAGGGGTAGATCCTGGGCGCCCACGGGGGTGTCACCAGCGCCCTTCCCGCTTCCCACTCCCGTTCCGTGTTTCCCCCCGTTCCCAACGGAGGGGAACACTCTCTCGGCACCTTGAAGGACGCAGCACATACTCGTGCCGCCTCCCTCGCTGCCCCCGACGCCACCACCCTCCTCCTCCGCCTCCGACCCCCTGGAACCAACGCTTTGCAGGCAACCTATTGTGACCGAGCTTTTGACCTGGTGCCAGGCCTCGACCCCTTTTTTTAGGAAGGGGTGACGACCCTCCCGGTGGTCGGTTCCTCTCGTTCCTTCTCCTCCGGTAGGCCTTGCAGGCCCGACCAGCTCTTCAAGGCCAGTCCTTCATCCCTCTCGCCTTTTTATGCGTTTGAAAAAATTTCTTTGGCTACCAATTGCTGGAACTGATCAACGAACGGTGACGATGGACGTGATGCTCCAGCAGTCTGTCTTCTTGTGTGTCTTCCTTAGGTAGGAACAATGTGAGTGGACTTGAATACACTGAAAGTTAGTTTCGCTGTTGTAGTTCGCAAACAAAGTAATTTAATGTCATCGTTACGGACTTTTTGTAAGGTTGGTGAAGAGATATAGAAAGAAAAGATTTACTGAGAATTACGTAACGAAATATTCAATAATTCTGAACCTCTTTCGGTAGAATTTCATATAAACACATGATACAACGTCGATATTTCCCCTCTAATTTTCTCTTGTCTGGTTTAGAGTTTCTGAAACATGGAACTCAACAATTCTTCGTAACTACATTTGACGTACCAATCATAGATAATTTCATTTTCTACGTGCCGTGTATAAATGTAATTATGTGTTCTAAAACTCACCATGTAATTGATATAACATTTAAATATTTGTTGTATTTGCAAATTTATATATAAATATTATAAAGATCAACTTCAAAAATAGGATTTTTTCATTTTTTTTACATCACTTAAATATTTTAATATTTTTTTTTATAATAGATTTATACTAGAATATAACAAGCATGCTTGTTTCCCTAACATCACATATATTTCTTCAATAAATTATCATCGAAAACATAATTTTTAATTTATTTATATGTGTGTGCAGTGCACACACATACAAAAATGTTTAAAAACTAAATTTATAATAAAAACTTGCTTTAAATTTTAATTAAACTTGAAATATAAATTGTTTAAATTATAAAAATTACATTTTACTTTCTGATTTTCATTACGGATGTATGATGCCAATAAAATCTGTATCTATGTCCATAAAATTTTTATTTATAAAAAGTTTAAATAATAACTTTTTCAAATCGAAAACTGCTCTGCATTTGCAGTACAATATTCCTTTTTTAGATATTTTATTAATTGCCTATTTAACTTAATGAAATATGTACATTCTGGGTTATTTCAATAAAATAAAATAGTGTGCATTCCACAATCCCCTACCTTTCTCTATATATATTAGTTAAACAAATACACCGATGAGCATTGTGATAGTTCTATTTCCGGTTCAACAATCTATCATAACTTTATGTAGTAAATTATTACAGTAGCAAACTTTTTACAGCACAACATGGCAGATTATCGGGAACGCAGGCAACGACGCGACGCGAAGTCAAAATTCAGTACTGCGTCTATTCTGCTTGTCATAGCTCGCATGCTATTTTTTTTTCATTCATTCGTTCTGCGCAGAGTGACGTTAATTAGCTAATGAAGACTAACGAGAACGCGAAAGCCAGAGTGTGAAGTCTGGTCGATCCGAACGACTATACACGCGGAACGATCCCGGGGGCATTCATAAAGCTTTCGATGCCGACGAAATTCGATGGAATGGCCATTATACTGCACGGGTAAATTGAAAGCCGCGTAATTCGTTATTTACCAACGCAGCTTTGTAATTGACCGGAGCACAGCAGACTCGATGATTTATTGCGATCGTCGGGACCTTTTCGCTGGGGCCGATCTGTCCCGCTCGTGTCGACTGTCTCCGACAGAGATTTACGAGCGATACGACCGTCGAAACGGCGGCAGAAACATATGGTGGTGGCGATCCCGGATGATGTAGCTCCGCGTTAGAGAAGAAACTGGTTTTGAGAGTTCGCATAGAGTTGTCAAGATAACTCACAATACTCTTTTGTCCAACTTAACTAGAGCACTCGTCCAAATTTAATTTTGTAAGTCTCATTTCTGCTTTCAATACATTCGCTTAATCTCATAAACGTAATTTTTTTCAAATTTTAATACATATAATTCTCGATTTGACAACAAATTACAGAATATTAGGTTTTTGTATATAAAAAACTACTTTTTGGTGAATTTTTCGTTCTACGTGTAATGAATACTATCAAGTTTTTAGAGCATCACATCTTGAAGAATCAATCTCGAACTATCACCAATATATTCTAATCAATATATTTATTACATCATTTCATTTGGATTATTGAATGTGTTTAGGGCATTTGATTGTGACTTTATCTTAATTTTATTTAAAATTTGTTAGTTAAAACCGCCACTAAAATTGTTCTGAGGATGATCTAAAAAACTTAAGGTTAAAATAGTTACTATTTCTTTTATGTTAACATTCTAATAAATTTCATTTACTCTAAAAATCTGTGTCGGCTCTTTATAGGCATTCTTAATATTACATCAATTTATAATATCTAATTTAATTGGAGCCTTCCATTTAATATTTTTAATGTCACAAGTCTCATCAATATTCATCAATATTCATCAATTTCATATAAATCACAGCAAATATTGCGATGTTTCTAAAAAATTAATATAATTTCATGTGTCTTAAATTATTAGATCTCTTCCTCTTACTGTGATATTGCTACATATAATAGTTAATGAGCCAATCACGTTCCGATTTTACTTCAGAAATATTACAAGAGCAGCGCGATATTTGCACGATCAAATTAGTATCTTGTTTACTTTTAAACGTGCTAGTTTAACTCGTCAAATTAGACCCGACGCGTTTTCCCGAAATTCCCGGTGCACTAGATGGAAATAAATTGGCGAATTAGGGAGTGTGCATATCATGCGCATTGATTGCATGAAATTCACATTAATTTTCGGCTAGGTCTGCAAACGCAACAAAATAAAATATTACACACAACAAATAAAAACATTAAAATTTTCTATGATCAAAAGATATATTTTTGTTAATTAAGAATTCCCTATAAGGTCACAATTGCAGTTTAAAGAGGCTTAACGATGATAAAATTTGTGATAAAAATATAATAAAATGTGCGATGAAATGTGTAACATATGATAAAGTTTTTGATAGGAATCAATGATAAAATTTCTCGCAGCTTCGATGCAACGCGTCATGACCTATTTTACTTAATCCTTCCATTCACATATGTGTTGAATATGCGCAAGAGTCGCTCGCGATATAACTCTTTGTAAAAGAAGCTCTTCTTTAACGGATTTACTGACGGAAATTCGCGATGGATGCGAAACTTCGTCTGGGCGAAAACGTGGCTGCCTCGTAGCAGCTTCGATGGAAATCTCTCAACGAATTTTCTTTTGCATCTCTCTCAAAACCGAGTTTTCCGGTCACAATTTTCATATTTAAAAATATAACAAAAAAAAAAACGAAAATCCCCTTTCTCTTTCTTTCAGTGAAACTACACTATTTTTCAATATCAGCAACATCCTTTCATTGAGATATATTATAAAATTAGCTGGGTTGAACGTGCAGAATGATCTATTTTAAAATTTTAAAAGTATTCATATAAAATATGCTCCTGGAGTTTTTAACTCTGGACTGACTTTTCTCTTTTACTTATAAAAAGTTTTTTAATATTAGCCAGAATATATAAAACCTCATTTTTAATAATAATATTTTTCTGTGTTTTTAAGTAATTATATTATTTTAATAAATAAGTTTAGAAAAAAAATCATCAAAGTATCGTTATAACAGATTTTTTGCATTTTTTGCTAATACTGATATATTTTAATCTAAAAATTGTTTGTCAAAACCGTAATCAAAACTTTATTAAAAAAGATATTAGCAAATACCTACTTGCAGCATTCTAAAAATATTTATGCAAAATTGAATAATAAAAGAATAGAAAATTAAAATATTTTAAAGCAATTAATAACAATATTTAAAAAATTTGCATGTATGATTAAGTAAATTTAAAAAAAGCATGTGCTAAATAAAATAGTACTTTCTCAGAAAAATAACAGAAATTAATTTTGTTAAAGTACAAAACATATATTTCTGTTTCATTATTTATCTAATAAAAAGCATTTATAAGTAATTAAATATAAACAACTACTTCTTTATTGTTTATCATTAAAAGAATTTAGAACTGAAAATGGATAAAGAAAAGATTTCTCTACATTTTTATCGAAATACGCTTTAATTCCGTTTGAACGTAAACGCGACTGCGAACTTTCAGAATTAATAAGAGAAATAATGAAAAAAATTCAAGTGCCACGCCAGCGAGAGGAATAAGGAAATAAGAGCCACTAAATATTTATAGAATACTCTACTAACGCAAGACGATTCGACACGATACGCGATGTGCTTGCAAAAAGGTGGTTGCATAAATAAGCAGGCGTCTAAGAAGTCGATGTAACGCCCGACGAGGCGCGAACGAATACGCGGATGGGTTGCGACAAGAAATAACATCTTCGTCCCTTCGAGTGGTCGCGAAATGAACATGATCCATCATTACGGTGTATAATAACATGGACAGCGCGTGCTTCGGTAGAATAAACACGGAATTTAATATTGCTATGCTACTGCGATACGTGCATGCAACATTACCGATATGAAATTTTCGCACAGCACTGCGGAATTTCCGCGCATACGTAATACCGTATGCAAATTACCACACACGTGGAAATTCTGTTACGTTCGCGATCAGCGTATCTTGATCTCGTTCGACTAAATAAAAAAAATTACAAGCATGTACAAAAAGACATCAAAGCGCTGAGCAGTACCGTCATTAACTCACACGAACTAAATTACATGTTAACGGCCATCGTGGAAAATACATTATCGCATCATTAACATCGATCGATATTTAAATAGAATTTTTACCGTAATAAAAATGATATATGCCATAAATAAGTAAATATTGTCGAGTAAATTGTATCTTAGAACATGTAATATATAAGAGGCATCTTTTTTTTAATTTAGTGCAAAAAAATGATTTAATGATCTTCTTTCTTTATAAATTAAACATCGTTCTCCTCATATCACATTATCTTACAAAAAACATAAATAATTTATTGCAGAAAACATCTACAATATACTGTGCTTTGAAGGCAATTCTCCAATATGGAATATCCTAGATGTGACTATAGTATCCATAAAATATATCCATAAAATATATTATGATTAAGTATGATAATGCCGGTATAAAGGAAAAATTACCTCCGGCCAATGCAGTAAGTAAGAGAGAAAAAGAGAAAGCAAGGAAAAAACAATCAAATTTACAAAGATGGTTGAGGAAGACAGAGTGAAGAATACGATAAAGTATGGTCGCCATTAAATATTTATAAAATGGTTGCGGGTTATAAGAGCAAAACGGCGTATCGGGTGAGTCGTCTCCGTGTATCTCATAGCTGGCTCACGCGTAAAACTATGATTTCCATTTAATACCTCCATGAATACACTGTCTCTAGTGCGCGTCGTGAAAAGCAACCATGGAGAAAGAAAGAAGGATGCTCTCGCGAATCCGCCGACTTATATATGCATCCTCGGATGCGTTACCCGCGGATATACGCGGATATACGCGTACGTGGATCATGCAACGCGCTATTGCATTATTTCGACATTGTAAAACCAGCGCGGCATCTAGACTCTCGAAACAGAGAACATTCGTAAAAGTCCGACGATCTACAGGAAAAAGTGACACCAAATGGAAGCGGAAATCTCCCCTTGTAAGCTGTATCGCAATTTCCGATTTGGGATAAATAAAATTCAATATATATGCATATAAATTCTGTAAAATATGCGAAAAGATTTTTAGTATAAATTGCGCATGTTATTTTTGATATAACAATACAACAAATGTAAAAATAATGGAAATATGATCAACGCATTGATACTGTATGTAATTGTCGTAAATTGTTTCAAATAAATAAAAAATGTTCTGATAAATACAAAGAGAATAAAAGAGAAACCTTTAGATTTTCAGGAATTTCATGAAATATCATGAAATTTACATACGTTTTCGTAATAAACAGTATTAACTTTATTTGATGTAACACGTAATGATACAGAAAAACGAAAGACAGCCTTCTTAAAAAAAATATCTTCTAAAAACAGAAGTAAGAAAAAGCGAAATGACGTAAAACTAAATGGTGGGATTTTTTAATAAAACTAAATATCTGCAAACCAAATATCTACAAACTTGGGATGGCGTATCTACAAATAGTAGGATAATTTAAAAAAATAGAATGTAGTAAAAGAACAGGAAATATAAGACATGAAACACGATGGTCAGCCTAGCATAAATAATATCAACGAAATTATTAGACGTAAAGCCTGGGGTCGGCAGCACGTTTCATCTTCGCAGTCAATATCAACAACGCTTCGCATTTTCGATTTTGGCGGATTTGTTCGAACTATTTTTTTTTTCAGTGCCAGTCATTAATTGTCTGCAAAATATGATCGGTCTACTTGTGCCAGGGACAGGCGGCTTACCATAAAAAAACGTCACTCACGATCGGTTTATGATCGACGCGGGAGAGCTCGCAACGAATATTGAGGATTTTTATTTATCGCTTATCTTGACAGCTTAATAATACGCATTTCATTCATATGACGCCGATGAGTATTATACAGAACGGCTTTCGACGTAAAATAATTATATCCTGTCGTTTGCGATTCCAATTCGTAATTAGTTAATTGCATCGTGCAGCATGCTCTGTGGTACATTAAAATTATCACAAGCACAAAGTTGTTAATTGTATCTCATTATCTCGCAAGCAATATAGCAAATATGAATGTATGTACATACATTGGTCATGTATAATTTAATATGTAATATCTAAAAATTGAAATACAAAGTCTGTATAATTTTTCAATTGTAATATAATTTTTTCTCTTCTCTTCGAGAGCAAGACACTTTTCAGGTTCATTAACTCCTATTACTCTCGTTCGAACGAAATATCTATCGAGACAATTGGTAACAGAATCACGGTGGTATCGATTGAAACAAGAAGGGAACGCGGTACTATGGTCTGTAATAAAAGTAATTTCCATGGAATTTCGTGGAATGGGCCGCATAGAAAAGAATTGCGTAATTTAAGTCCCGCTGCTCCATGCCCTTCTGTGCATAATATTCCAAGAAAAGGAAAAATGCCGCGCCCTGGGAAATCCTGCATTTCGTGGAGACGAGTGAGCTTTCGACTTCGGTTATTTTATTTTTTCAACCGTCGGCAATATGCATTTCTATTGCATTAAGCATTTTATGTAAAAAGATAATACGTCATACTGATATTATGTTGACTGCATCTACAAAAAGAAATCTTTTTTATTTCCTGTTCTTTCTATCATAAAGGCAGTTGTTATTACATTTATTTTTAGAAAATATATAATATAATAAATGTATAGGGTGTAATAACTTTGGTCATTGCACCCTATATATTTTCCAACTTTTGTTAAATATTCTTTTGCAAAATCAGTCAATTATTAATTCGTTAAGCTTCGAATATTTATGTGTATATCACAAAAATTATAAATTTTTAGGTAAATTTTCTGTAAAGACCAAAAGAAATTCGGGGGATTTTTGCGAAATTTTTTTTAAGAGATCCACCTACAAGCATCTGGCGACGTTGCGGTCCTGAGTTTTTGATGGCGACGGTACGGACGAGGAGGACATTTGTTTTCGCATTAGAGCCGATGGAAAATTGTCGTGGTCACGATGCCGTGAAAAATACGGGTGAATATCCCGCTCACGTCTTCTCGTCTCCCACGAGCTGCTCGTCGTCGCCACCTTTTTATGGCTTGTCAAGTGTAAATCCCCGATGCCTCCTCACGACGATGCGATGAATGGAAATAGTGTTTAACGCCAAGACGGGAAATTCTGTCTCGAGAAACCATCGTGTGACACTCGTGTCATTCTCGCACTTATTTTCTTAACCTTGTCGTATAGAATAAGATGAATGCCTAATGCGACGATGCCTTTGCTACTGCATGGGTAACGATCAGTCTTGTCTATTCATGAACCTTTTTATTTTGACTCCTGAGAACGATTCTGCATAGCAAATCTAGAATACAATAGAGAGCGATGGCTAATTTCCTATTAGCGACATTTACGTTACAGATGAACCTAATGTAATTCAACAAATTGTCAATTTGTACATAAAAAGAACGGCTTTGTTACAGTTTCTAAAAATTTAACTAGGTACAAAGCTGAGACTATCAAAATAATTACATAACGCTTAAATATTGATAACAGTGCTCAAAAAATTTTAACATTCTAATAATCAATTTAAACATCTTGCATAATTATTTTGATAGTCTAAATAAAATTATTTTCCGATCTATAGCTATTTAATAAATTTAAAAAATTTAATAAATTTAAAAAATTTAAAATAGTTAAATTTTTTAATAAAATTCTTCAGCAAAATTGTTCTTTCTCTCTCCATGTAATAAATAAATATATTATAAAAATAATTATATTATATATATATATATATACGAAACTATTATATATTTGCTAATTAATAGATTGAATGATATTCTAAACAATCTAAACAAAAAAAGAGGCCTATAATAACAGGAAAAAAATTTGACTGCTGATATATTTACCTATCTATTTTTACGTCATGTTAAATAAATATAGATGTTGTATCTCTCGCTAATACTCTTTTAATTCAATAAACTGCGTTTACTTTGTATTCAATATTGTTTGCCGGCGTTATTTGCTTAATTTCGTGGATTTCCGCGAGCCCGCATCGATCAAACGGTCGTCGCGTCGACAGTGAATAATGAAAACACGCTTGGAAAAAAATGCAGACGATAAAACCGTGTAAACCCACCGTCCTTGTTTCCCAGTCGACTGGTGTATTCCTCCGCACACGCGTTTGCTCTAACACGCTCTTTAATTTGCCCGGCGTTTAGCTCGCCGTTGGGAAAACAGTTGTTTCAATTTATACGGCCGGCGCGGCGATACGGCACCTACGACGCTCGTCCGCATTGCGGCGCGCGCGGTTGGCGCAAAATGGAAGCAATTGAATCCCTTTAAATCGCTTTAATTGTACATATCCGTCGTTACGACGCAAACGGAAATAATGACACTGTGGAATACATGTACAACGTGTCGAAATTGCGACAACGCCTACGCGTGCAAATCGTTAAACTTTCCGTCTGTGCGAAAGGCGCGATGATTATTACGCCGAATTACGTAAATTCGCATAATTGAAAAACGGATCAATATCGGACTCATCGACTAAACGTTAATTTCAACGCAGAGAAAATGATTTTACCGAAGTATCTAATTTAGTTAGCTGCTGGATTATACGGATCTGAAAATAATTTTATTGAAAATCAAAACCATCAAAATAATTACGTAGAACGCTTAAACGTTGACAATAATATAAAAAATGTTAACATTCTAGCAATCAGTTTAAATGTCCTGCATAATTATTTTAATAATTCAAACAAAATTATTTTTAAATCTGTATCTACCTAAATTGTTAGATATTTCAACAAAATCATTTTTTCTGTGAATGATACTATGGAACATGAAACTTATAGCATTTTCCACTGGAAAAACGCTACTAATTCAACGTTCCCAGCTTCACTTAACGCATAAATCATCAAGCAACACAAATGAAATCTCGTTTGCATTTGATCCAACTTGATAAATATGAACACACTATCTCCTACTTTGAATGTTATATTAAAAATAATCAAAATAAAAAATATGGCGACTTGATAGACCGCAGATGGTATATCTGCATCAAAATTATAATCATACAACTCGCATGAAAAATGAGATCGCGCAGAGAAGAGGCGGTCGGCGCTCGCTTATCTGCACGACGATAAATGGCACAGGAGGTGATCTCGTTAGCAGTTTTCCGGTTATCCTGGTGTATCCGGAGTGGAGTGGTCTGTGCTTTACGAGTCACTTCAGGAGTCTCGATAGCGCAGCGCGGCACGGCACGGCGCGGCGCGTTCGTCGAAGGCAAGGCGAATACCATAACTTTCGGTCCGTTGCTCGTGCCTGCCCGCTACGGTTTACGATCATAAAATCCCGACTTGGTCTCCTCTCCAGATCCCTTTCGTCCCGTCTTTTTCATCCCTCTCACGCAACTGTACACGTAATTGAAAACGAATTGCCCGCGACCGGTTAATTTAGCCGTTTTTCCGCTCGCGAGTTTCCTTCCTTTTCGCCTCGTTGTGCTTTACCGCGTTTTATTGTTCTCTCGTGATTCCTCGTTACCCGGCATAGCGCTACCGGTTACAGCCGTCGCGTGTAATCCATGACCAGCTGCGACTTGTTCGAAGTTGAGCTTGTTCCGCTTCCGTAACGCGGCGTTCCGCCAATATCGGTGACAACGTACTTGTTTGTTTTGTTAATATGTATTTTCATGAACATCATACATGCCTTATTTTTATGCGATATTCATTATTTATGAAGATTCAATTAATTGAAGCATTCATTATAAAATGTCAAAACATACAGAATGTACATTTTATTCATTACAGCATCACTATTCATATATTCATTCACTATTCATATATAAATTTATTTATTGTTTTATAATTTCCATATTATTCATTATGAATCTTTCATCTCTATTCAGATTTTTTTAATATTATGATTTATATAATAATAATTAAGATTTTTATAGCGGTACTAATGTTTAAATTATATGGTTCAAAATTTCATTGCTTTTATCTAAAATTATTTAGATTAAACATACACGAATAAAAAGTTTTCTTAGATTATAAAATGTTACTCTATTAATAAATAAATAACAATATAAACATAATATAAATAGAAATATATAATAAAATTTCAGGAGAAGTCAAAATTAAGGTGTTTTGAACTTCTTGTTTCGGAGAAGATAACACCTACACGATTTCATTTCAAACAGCACAAGTTACGTCCCAGTCACTGCACACAATTGTTATCGCTGCAATTCTCAAGCTGCAGTTACCATCAATTGCAATAGTCAGCACTTTCAGTAGCAGATCACGAGATGCACTAAGGAGCATCTTCACGAAGGAATTCTCACGACTGCAGAATTTCATTATTAAAGCAATTGCAAATTGTTTTAAATCAATAACAGATTAATAATAAATAATTCAACGATTACTAGATTATTAAAAATTATTAACAAAGAAAAGAATAGTATGCAGGAAATATTATTTAATTGATTGGAAATAAACGAGTTGATAAAACAAACATGGATAGAACGATTTTGCTGAAGTATCTAAAAATTTAGCTATATATAGAATAGAAAATAATTTTGTTGAACCATTAAAATAATTACGTAGAAATTTCAAGCACGAGCAAAAAGTTTTGACATTCTAACAATCAGCTTGAGCATTCTAATTATTTTGATGATCCAACAAAATTATTTTTAAATCTGTATCTTACTAAATTTTTAGATATTTTAGCAAAATCCTTTCCGTGTACCGTTTGAATTGGAATCACAGCTAAAGAGAGTATTAATCTTCTGATACAATATGAATAGTCACATATAAAACGAATTTACGAATCTTGCGTAAATTACATAAATAATTCCATCGTATATTTTCTCTCATACATTTATAAATGTATACAAAATTAACATAGCGTACCCAGTCACCACCGATTGTAATTGCTAATTAGAATTATAATTTACATTTGTAGCTTTAGAAATGTAAATTCGACTTTAAAAAAAGGAGAAGTAGAGATTACATGAGGATAGAACGTGAATGGAGTAACGAGACAAACGTGCGGAGATATCACTCTTCGCATATACGAAAATGTTATTCTGGCAAATGCGCGTGTTTTTGAATGCAATCAAGTCGTTCGCACACGGTTCACGTTGGGTAAATATGATCCAAAGCTCGTTTGCGCGGCGGCGTAGTTGCAGTTTGCATGGCGTTGAGAGGAAATTTTTTTTCCAATAATATCGATGCTCACCGACGGCGGAGCATTATCACGCTTAACTGAAATTTTTTTTTATTTAATCCACCTCTTGCTCGAGATGCGATCGACTACCGTGAAGTATCTGCGATACTTCATTTTAATAACGCGCGTACTCTCGAGTATTCTCTTATAAACATTCTGTAAAAACACAAGACTTGAGGTGTGAAACGAAAATGTTCGTAATAGTAATTAGAATTTCTAATTTAACATTTCGTTACTCTAGCATATTTTCTAGTCATTTAATATTTATCGTAATCTTTATTGTACATCTTCTTTACTTGAATGTTTTAGAACCAGTGCATTTTTACCTCTTTCTTGAAATAGATGCATGCAATATTTCCTTTAAAAAATTGTAATTCTTTTATTGTATTTTGGTTACAGTTGCCATTTATAGCCACCGGTTTTGGTTGCAACTGAAATGAAACGAGGATGAGGGAGTTGTACGAGAGGAACATACGTAGACGTGCAATCGCGAAGTGGGCTTGGAAAATTTATAAACCTTCCTCCTTCCGGAAGAGGATCCGGTGAACGTGACCACGTTGAGCAAGCTGCTGCTCCATTAGGATTAGACCGGCTATACCGGAAAAAGAAAGACGACGGAAGACACTAATGCCAGCGAGGATTTAGACACATGCCGCGAGAAACTCCTCTCTCACATTCCTTTCGTTTTATGGCAAGTGCAGAATTTCCTACCAGAAAAGCGATAAATTGATAAGGAATGCTTTAATACGACAGATTGTCTTTGTAGTCTCTTTTAAATTACTTGACAAGCATTTTATCTTGTCCGAATCATTCTTTTGTCCAAACGCATTACATCTTAATCACACTTGATAAAAAATCGTAATTATGTAAATATCTTGAAAAATGTAAAAATATTGACTGTCAAATAAATATAAAAACAATGTACAATAATAAAATATTTTTCTCATACATATATAATAAATACTCGATATAATAAATGCACTATATAAACTCATTGCGTTTATAACACCGTATTTGAATGCATGTTGCATTTATATCTATCTAAAGAAAGGGGTAAAAATACACAGAACTAAATTTTTTAGCATGCGAATAATGTACAGATTCTAAAACATTTAAGTAAAAAGGATGTACAACAAACGTTACGATGAATATTACGCAAATGGATGGAAAAAACGGTAAGAGTAGAGGAAAAATGAACCCTCGGGTTCCCCCTCATTTAAAATCCTAATTGGCTTGGCCGCGGAATTAGTAATCGTTAAAGGGGTTAACGCAGGGGAGGATTATAAATTACCAAGCACTAGCTCACGAATTATCGTCGGCACGCAAAATATCTCTACGATTTTTCGTCTGTTGGAATAATCATGAATTTCATATTCACTCACTCATGTTTCTCATATTATCATAAATTAATATAAAATCATAATTGTCATAAATATTAATTCTTTTATCTTTTACGAAGCTAATTAGTCCTTCACGGAAAAAAATGTTTCTGATCACAGCTAATTCTGATTAGCTGAAATTGCATTAGCTACTATATCTATGAAATTTGCTAATATATATAAAAGATTTGCTGCTATAGCTAATATAAGGACGTGATAGCAAAATATGCATGTCTGTTACAGTCAGTTTATTTAGCAACATGAAGTTAGTTGTCATAGTTATCGGATATGTCCGTGTAAAAGAAAATTGTCTCTATCACAACTAAATTGGTTTGCTGAAACTGTACTTACTACCAAATTGTTTGCACAGAAAACGTTTGCTGTAATGATTAATACATCGACATAATAGCAAAATGCTTGTCTGTTACAGTGATAATATTTAGGCCTTATAGCTAATGGAAATTAAACCTTGCAGACACAACGTTAGATGTCCATATAATACTATTGAATTTAGCTGCCATACCTCATTTTTAGGTGCTGTGGCAGCTAATCTTTTTTTTCCGTGTTTGTGATACTTAAAGGATTACTAAAATGCATTGCTAATGCATTTAATTAACAATTTTTTTATTTGAATTCTAAATAAAATTGCAACGACAACCGAGAAAATAACATGAATTTTTGAAGGAGAGAGAGAGAGAGAGAGAGAGAGAGATTGAGAGGAGAGAGAGAGAGAGAGTTTTTTCAATAAATCTACAGTGTTTCCCGTCAATACATTTTTCGAGTGCATCGATCGGTCACATATGCTTCTGCAGTATAAACTGATACGACGTAAAAATAGCATATCAAATATGCTTTATGTATTTTTAATGTTCACCGTGAAAGAGCTTCAAGTTAAAATGTATTCACGTACTTTTTCCTTTGCTAACTGGAATATGAATCAATATTATATAAGAGACATTCCAATTCCAATTCAATCAAGCCTGCTTCATATTTTTGTAATATTACAACAAATATTCAAATAGTATTTTGGTACTGTTTTTTTCTGCAACATTTTTTTTAAAAGCAGACAGTTAAAATTACCTTGTTTATCTATACTTCAGTCACGTTAAATAATTATCTCAATTTTTTTTTATTCTATTCTTCGGAAGAAAAGACGATCAAGAAAATCTCTTTCGGTCAAGATCTCCGATTATCGTTTCCTCGCAAATAACAGTTAAGTGCTTTCACGGACATTCCCCCAGGATATTAATCGGTGACGGTAAATGCGTAACATTATTGCCCCGCGGAGATTCGAAACGGTGTTAAACGAAGCCGTGTCACCATCGCCTGGCGCAAACGTCGCAACGCGCCCCCATTGTTAATGTCGATAACCGATACTAACGAGTTGTCTGTAGCCGGCCCCCTGGCTCGCGCAACGCATTATAAATGGTTTCTCGTGACAGTCGACATTGAATAATGACAGTTGTTGTTTGGACGTAGGAAATCGAGCGGTGCTGCGGCGGCTACTGCATCCGCGCTGCAGTAGCGCAACGCCAATGTTACTTTAATTTGACGGAGAAACACAAGCACGTAACGCGACGTTGCGGGCACGGCTCCATGTTCTCTCTTTCGGAGGGAAGGGTGTCGTAAATATTGTCAGAACACAAGTTTCGAGCATTAAACTGAAAAGCAATAACTCGACCGAGACATGCAAATTTCGAACAATTTTCACGTATTTTACCGCGTCTTTATGTCTGGAAAAAATTACTTTTCACAAAGACGCAACTTTCAGATTGGCAATAAAAAACATTTTACTGCAGTCAAGATTCATGTTATACAGATTCAAATTTCTTTATAGAAGAATGACGTTTCAATATGTGTTAAACTTTTATTTATTGAAGGAGTTTATTTCTCTTATATTTACTTGATATCATATTTGCTGACAAATTGCATACTGCAATTTTGATTTTTGTTTTTCTAAAAAATAGCTTATGATGCAAGTTACGGATAACATCGAATTTGTGTTTAAAAGGACACGGCTTTACTGAAACGCTATTGTTTGATCTGTAAATGGCTTTTATTGATTCGCGTTTTTCTCTGGCGTTTACTTTGTCACTCACAAACAGGTCCATAAAGCGAAAATGGAAATCGTCACATACCAGAGCATTGTAATGCGTTGAGTGACCAGATAAAAAAAGTGGATCAGGCCATAATAGTATCGGTGTAACAAAGTCACGCGTCTAAAAACTGGAAACTTGAAAGCTTCTACAAGCTTAACGGTTTATCGTATAATATCCATTACATTTAACACAAATGGTTCCATAAAGATTAAATTACCGGATATCTTTATAAAAATTTATACATTTAACTTTAGTACTTTATAAAGTATAAAATTATAACTCTGGTATTTTCATTAAATTTTGTAGAAAAACACTAAATTTATCAAATATAATGTTTTAATAAAAATATTATCTAATGTAAAGAAAACGATATTAAATTATTATATCTAATGCAATTTTCCTTCATTAAATATTTTATCAGACAGATACAAATTCTTTTTATAAAAGTATGATTCCCGTAAGATTCGGAAAATGGCATGAAATTCGAACGTTCTTCCAGAAACTCTTTCGATTAGGGAAGTTGTAATTTTTTACACCCTCGTGCAAAATGGCAGACGTTTCAAAGAAGTCACCAAAGATTGCCGTATTGGTGCACATACGCACATTTCTCCGCTCTATAGATTTCGAATGAGGAAATGAACTGTTTTCCTATTTGAGTCAGATTGTAGAAATTTCGTTTCCGGCCCGTTTCCACGAATCCCAGGGGATAGTTTCTCGCGGGGTGAGAACTTGAGTGAAAAGAGTCTTGTATCGGTCGATGAAAAACCGCGAGCTTCCTCCTCCTTTTCTTCTCATCCTTGAAATCTGCTACTTTTTCTACAATTGTTTTTATTACGATATAAAAAGCAATCTTAATATACTGCGCTAACTGAAGTTGCGATTACATTCGTGAACTGTGTTATTATTTCTGACATTAACAACTTGTTAATTATGAGTTATCCGTAACAATTAAACTGTACAATAATGTATGTTATCAATTGTTGTAATTGTAATATTAAAATAAATGTAATTCTTTGCAAAGTTTTTAAATAATATAGTTAAGAACTTTATTTTCCATAATAATATTAAGTAAATTATTAAATAGACAGTTGAACTTTTCTAGCGAAGGATCGAAGAACGTTGCAGAACGACATTTAATTCAGTATCGCAGAGAAACCAAGCATCAACAAATAACCATGGTAATAAATAACCAATCCGTGCGATTTGATCAAAGCTGATAAATTTAGCCGATTTGTATTACTATTTTGATAGAGAGTGACATAGAGCTCTTCGTTAACAATTACAATGTATATTAACACGCACGTATGCATGCTCGTTAACGAATTTCATCTCTAATTGCAAGCCGTTTCGTTTGACATCCATGCGCAACATCATTCCATAGCGCTGCATTCCACAGTTGCAAATTGAAAAGCATTAATGTGGCGGTGAGCTTTTACGTGTAGAGTGTTTCGTAAACGTGCTTAATACGAAAATTTGCAACCGCAAAAAATGGCACGCGAACTTTTTCGAGAATGAACGAACTGCGAGAAACGAATAAATAGTCTCCTGTGAGAATCTAATGATAAAAAAAAATATAAAACGCTAAATTTTTAATGCCCAGATAAAAATATTTATAATAAAATTTTAACGCACTCAGAACGTGAATGTTTAATTTCCAGATTTGCATGAGAAAATGATGTTGTTCTGACCGATTTGCCGCTTGAATAATGTATTCAGCACCTTACCCAGTTTCCAATAGGTATACAAACATACTCATTAACTATTTGCGATTACGTCCCCAAGTGCTTCGACGACGGACCATTAAATTACTCCAGCACATAGAAACATACACACGGATATCGGTGAACGATATAATCGCGGATACATCCGATAGATGCTCCGTTCGCCGTCCAATCTCCAGAGAAGCGAGCGTTTACGTATAAGTGAACTCGTTGAGTAATGACAAGAACGTACTCAAGTTAGATTAGATGGAGTATGCCACCCCGAAGCGCGTGCGGGAGGAACAGAGGAGGGAGGGAGAGAGAGAGAGAGAGAGAGAGAGTTCCATCTCCTTAGTGAATCATTTGTCGCGAGTGGAGGAAACTCCATCGAACGTCCGCCGTGCCCGTTTCCACGCTAATTTTAATCATTCGGTCTCCGTGGAACATACTCCAATACATTCGCGCCCGCGTCCTCCGAAATAGCATACAGGGAGAATTAGATCGCGGCGCGAAACTACGAGCGATGAAACGCCGGTGTTACAATGTGATACATGACTGGCGGCTCCCAGAGAGATTGCTTGTCGTTCGTGTCGCACAGTGTCAGATACCGGGTGGCCAGGCAACAAACTTCAGCTTTTTCACGCTACCGCATGGTTGATGGAATTTCCTTGATTCAGCCATTCTAATATTTACGTGAATTTCGAAAAAGATTTTGCAATATGTGATAAATAAAACGAATTACAATTAGACGAATTTCAAGTAAAACTGGATTAAGTCTACACTGGAAGAATAATTTTGCTGAAATATTTAAGAATTTGGCTAAATATAGATCTGAAAATAATTTTGTTGGATATCAACAGCGTACTTAATGAAATCTTATGAAAAATTCCCTAATCAAAATAATTATATATGATACTCAAGGTTAGAAAGTTAAAACTTTTTGCAGCAATATCATAGTTCATCTTACATAATTATTTTGATGACCAAAGAAAATTATTTTTAGATCTGTATCTAATTAAAATGGAGATATTTCAGCAAAACCTTCTTTCCGTGTATTTTTGTCCCAAGATGTAAGTATATATAATAGACAGAAAGTAGAAAAATTCATAGAAAAATATATGCATTGAAACATTTTGAATAAAAATGCTAGTCCATAATTTATATCTGTAAAATGCATCGCGTGAATCTCTTAAATTTTACTTTACTTATAGTCCTAGTTTACCGCAAAGCTTTCAAAAAGTCTACCTTTTATCGTATCGTATTTATTATATACATAGCGGAAAACGCTGCCCACGGATATATATACCTATATTTTATTTTGCTTTCAACGTTCCTGGAAATCTCTACCCGGATCATCCCCGATGAAACTGTAAATATCATGCCCGATGCATCAAATCGCGAACGGTTCTCGATTCTCTGAAAAAAAGATAATTGAAGAGTATCCAGAAGCTCGTCATTTTTTGCCGTCCTGTGTGGTCGTTTGAAAAGTTCTACCCATATTTTTATGGGACCGCCGCAAGGCAATCGCAGCTTAGTATAATCCAGATCTCCCACGCTCTGTTATACATATACATCGCTCGGTACGTACATACATACCGACGTCGCTCGAGAGGAAACTCCTGGGGGCGGATAACTGTTGCTTTAGCATTTTCACCACCGTAGGATATCTCGTAAATTCGGTGCAGCGCATCTTGCCACGATAACATCGGGAAACCATTCTATTATCCGACACGACGACGTATGATGTGCGTCATGTGTATGTGTGTGTGTGCACAAATGTGTACATTCATGAAATTGTAGCTACTACATGATCTAAATACTTCTGTTAATGTTTCGTTGATCTTCCATGTTCTATTTACGCTGATACAGTATACACGATAATAGATATTTAAATAAGTACAGACAGTGTTAGAATGAATTTGAAATAAGTCATAAACTAGAAAATTTTATGAATCATCATTTCCTTTAAGAGTTTGAAATATTACGAGATTTTTCGCAATATTAACTTTTCATCTTAGATATCAACATATAACTGAGCGGATTTCAGAATCTTTATAGATTTTCAATTTTTATACTGATCCTAAGCCATCACGATACGCCGCCGATAGTTGTTTTCCATTGCTTCAATGCACTTAGGAGTAATTTAAAAATATCCGACATTCTAAATCCCTGACGTTCTAAAGTCGATACTCTCGACGCGACAATTGATCCTTCAAGAGGTGCATTTATATATATTTACAGTTTCGATTGTTCTCTTGTTGCTGATCTCGCTATAATTCGATTCCTTTTGATCTCAATCGCTGTACGTTACAGCCTACAAATTAAACGATAACGTAGTATAAAATTTGTCACTTCTCCTGTCCTTCCAGCCTCACGTCCTCTTTATTCGATATATGCGATCCTCTTTACCATAAATGAATGCTTTATTGCGAGCCTGCGCCATTGATGGCATCAAAAGCAAATTAAATACCTAGCGATCCACGCCAGACTTTTCCAAGAGCTTTCCCTGCTTGTAAGTAATTTTCCTCGTCTTTATCGAAGAGCATGATAACAAATAATTAGTATTCACATGAGGCGATTGGTCGATTAGGATTAATAATCGACGGAAGAAGAGTGCACAAGGAAGAAGAAAGAGGTGGTGCATGCAAAATTACGAGAATTTTTCTTTCAAAGCTTCTAACCAATATTTTTCAAGGGAGTTCAATCCGCATTCGACACAAACATTGAATTTTCAGTGAAAAATAATAGAGATATAAAAAAACGTTAAAAATGTATCTCGTTATCAATATTGCGTCACAGCGAGGTTACGTAAAAGGGTAATTCGATTAAAACGTGACAACATATTTCGAAAATATTGGCTCCATGTGATAATATTTTTTTAAGATAAAAATGTTGAAGAAGAAGCATCAAAGCAAAAATAAGTTTCTGTTAGAATTAATTGCTTTTATAGCAATTAATATATATATGATTTTATATATTTTATATTAATAAATTGGCTTAAAAGCACACATAATAGGGACAGTTACCTTAAGGCTTAGTATAATAAGACGTGCATCATAATCAAGATGACCGTTAATTTCCTTGTAATATCCGAATGATACTTCTCTTACGCCTTAATGCGCAATGTAGTAGCAACCATAAATTCGCCGCAGTAACGGATCTACGAAATCACTTCGCCGTTGTCGTGTCAACAAGAGATGGCCAGAGGGTTCTTCGGGGAGCTAGAGCCATTAACGGAATACCGAAATTCCATCGAAAACTTCGGCGCCACTAACTCGCTCGATTATGAATGAGTTCCTCGTTTCGTCTCCCGCTGGACAAGAAGCGATGAATTTCTCGCTTGCCCTCAGGAGCCAGTAACCATACGTAACACCATCCCCTCACGTAGTTCCAAACTGTCGCGCGTTTCCGCGCCGCGGGACAATGATACGTTAATCCAGTCGGTACGACTGGAGAAACCGGAGAAACCGTCTCGGATTACTAGCGCGAACCATTTGCAAATGCGCTCAATGTAACGAACTGCCCACCGCGAATTTTTGCAATGCAAATGCGTAACGTCGAGATTTCCGCGCGACGTTCTGGTTAGTGAAATGATGCGCTACGGAATCCCTCCCTGTTTCCGTCCCTGCCTCCCATGAATATTCCTAGTAATTTCAATTATTTAATCGTACTCATGACTTCCTTCAAGCAGCAATACGAGACTACAGACCGCAAAATTTTTCCGCTCTATTAATCTGACATTTGTTCGCTCTGATGCACGATATCGTGAGAAACGACAATTACATAATTATGCAGTGCAACTTGAGGAAGGAAATCATGTAATTTGTACGATTTAAATTGAAAGAATTGCTATGCAATTTATAAATTTTTTTTTAAGTCTTTCTTATGTTATAAAGTATTGTCATGTATGTAAAAATTATTCATAAAAAAAGTACACGATATCAATGATACATGTTAACTACTTACACGCTAAATCAATTTCTTTAGTTTTTCTAACAATAAAAATTCCATGAATAATTTTTCCTTTCAAGTTTTTAATTTCAAGTTTTTAATTTCAAAAAATATGAGCAGCACGCTGTTCGTTATATACAATTTATTCGTTTTATTGGCTAATAATTGTTCGTGGCATGCATTGTTAAAATTACACTGAATAATTTAAAGCGAAATTTTTAAATTATAGCAATATATCAACGTTATAAAAATTGTAAATTTATGTCGGGATGAGCATATGTAGTTTTTATATTTGCAAGGCAGGCGAACTTTTATATTTGCAAAGTAAGATCACAGAGAATTACGAGCGAGCTTTAGAATAACCTGACGTGATCTGCATTCTTTACGATCATCATACAAGCAAAGAAAAATTTTCTTTTTTAACAACAGTATGTTTTAGTATGATATTAAAGCGATGTATGCTCTAGAGGTAAACGTATGCACATTGATCAAATGCATTTTTTATAAATATGTATACTTTGGCTAACATTTTTTGAAATAGTAGCAAAATAAGAAATGAACACATAAAAATTTAAAGAGTTTCTTTAAAAACTAACAAATATTTAACTAGCTGCGCACGTAAACGTAAAAAATAAAAGTTTATTTTGAATTAACTCAACGATAAAACCACAATGCATTTGCTTTGCAACCATAAATTTTATTCCTTTTTTTGTAAACCCCCGGGTACGTCAACAACGTAGCATTAAAAGCAAAGGCGATTTCGTCGCGAAAATTAATTTAGCATTCGTCGCGATGCTTCTGGAAGCAGAAGTTGTGTCGAGAAAATCCGCAATGCTCTTTAATTTTAATTACCACTATAAGCGTTGACAACGGGCATTCTCAAGAATATACTGAAATTTAGAGTTTTCATTTTTAAATCAAAATTAAATCAAAATTTAATAAAAGCATCAAGTCTCATATTTATTATTGATTTATAAAATTTACCAAATGTGTTATAATTTAGTGAATTAACTTGCATCTGTTTTTAATAATACATATTTACTGTTGCATGAAAAAGGCGGTCTAAAATGATTATTTCCGCACACAATAAAATATCACGCAGATATCGGTACGATGTATGATCGAAAAATGTTTAATTACGACGACTATTTAATATCATGTCATTAACTGAGCGAGAAGCTACTATTGTATCAACCTGCCTGTACACCGCCGTAATAACTCGACGGACTAACGAACCGACACTAACGCGGATCTAAAAAGCGCGCTGAACTTCGTTGCCTTCATTGCCTTCGAGGGAATAAAAGTTCTACTCGTGAGTCCGTAGAGAAAAATATAAAATGGACCAGAGGCGGAAGAAGCGAAGGGTTGAGAATGAAGAAAAAAGGGCGAAGGTGGATCCGTCTCCTGGCGTACCCGATCTCGTGAATCTCGGAGTGAATCGTCGAGGAATCCCGAGCAATATACCGTCAAGAGATGGAAAAAGTGATGCTACTACAAATATATATTTCGTTTATCTCTGATGTCTATCATGTAGAAGATGAATGAAGTGCGACTGATATAATCGGAAAGTCGTCAAATATTCAAAAACTTTCATTTCTAGAATCTTTAGTAGTGTGCCGTGCATATATAATATGCATCTTAATAATAACTTGTGTAAAAAGATGTCTAAAAGATGTATTTTAATAGATATTAAAGAACATAATTATGAATAACTACACTATTCCATAAAAAATGTTGATAAGGATAAATAGATAAAGTGTAATAAAAATGTTAATTAAAAATTTCACTTTGTTTTAATGTAATATAATTAATAACGAATTTTTTCCCTAATTCTCACCAATTTTATACAATCCTACGTATATATATTTTTCGTAAATAAATATTCGAAAATATATATTCGTACGTAATATTGTAACTACGTAGTTACAACTTGATATTTCCATAATATTTCGTTACATAATACAATCTAATTATTCTCTTTGTTAGCACGCATAATATAACAAAAGTATCTATTTCCGCGATAATAAATAGAAATCAATCCCATATATATTAGTCAATTATATATTTACTCCGTGTAAGCTGACGTACCTATATTTTTCAATGCGAGAACTTTGCGGGAAAATATCCGAACCACGAAGAGCACATTTGTAAAACTTGGAGCGGGATTTGTGCCAGCTGATTATGCCAACGAAATCATATCTCCTCGTTACCAGCCGCGGCTCTTTAAATTCGGATCGCAAAGTTTCGACATGACGCGCGGTCCGTCAGCTGGAACTTTTTATTTTCATTGGCTACTGTACTATTATTTGTCAAAGCAACTATGAGGAAGAGCGATATTAATGTCGTATGAATTATAATTATACGATGACAAGCTTCTACGAGAGACTACATTTTTCATCGTAACAACACGTCGTAAAAGTGAACGTAACGAAATACATTATGATGTTATTTATCGTGTATTTAATTACATATTAACAGATGAGACGTTTAACATGAACCGTGATCTAGTGAAGAAATCATCTAGTCTTTTAATAGCATATTAAAAAATAAAACGTTTAACGTGAACTGCTATATAATTAAGACAATTAATTAATAACACAATTAATTAATAATGTTCCCATTATCGCAACCGCAAATTTTTGCATATATATCTTGAGAAATCTTACAAAAACCTCAGAAAGTGTTGGCCAAAATAAATTAGATTTCCTAACTTGCTCATTAATCCACAGTAATTAATATACGTAGTGACGTTATAGCACGATAAAAATTTTTAACAGAGCTAGCTATAAGCAATTTCATCTAACGGGATAAAATGTTTTTCTCAGTCAATTGACACGTATTCAACCTGACAAGTTTAAAGCCTGTTTGCCGACACAAGTAAATAAAATTCATTGATTTGAAGAGTTCAAATCTTATCAAGAATTCGAGCTCATCTTGACGAGATGTTTAGCTTTCGGAAAGGAGATGTACTCAACTTCGAGTGGCAAACACGCATAATGTGCAACATTCGACATCGTCTTCCACTTCTTCGACTAACTTCCCTTCGCGCATTTTGTATGCGTCACGACGACTTCGATATATATCGAAGAAGAGATAGACTATACCAACGACGAAGCGTGACAAGAGCGTAAAACATCGGGATCTTATCACATGCGCGAGCGCGTATAATGTGTTTCTTCGATCTCTTTTTTTGTTTTCTTTCAATGTCACGAATAGAACAATGTATGTACATAGATTAATACAGTTGGAAAATTTGTGTTAAATTTAACACATTTCACGTGTCCCAAACGGTTCACTCAAATTTTAATTTAACACTAGATGGATATGTTACAAAGTAAAAGACATTATGTAAAAAAATTATCATAAAAAAATAATACTGACACAATTTAAACAAACTGTAGAAGCATATTTTTTCAGTATAATTAATATTTATAATATGTTAAATTAACATATATTTCATTCGTTCACCTTCGAATTTAAATTTTATGACACATTATTTTTATGTTACTTATTCATTTACGAATAAATTATATTATTTTGACAAGAAATGTTGAATGTCAATTTAAAACAAAATTTTTAAATAATATAATTATGTTTATGTTAAATTAACACCCGAATATGTTAAAAATTCAACGCAAAGTTTTAACATGTAAGTGGACTGTTTCCAACTCAAAGACAAAATATTTTTACAGTGTACACACTCAAACTCACACACATACACACACACACACACACATACACACACACACACACACACACACATATACACACATACACACACACATACACATATAGAAATCGTACACTCGACCCATGCAGTGCAAATTATCAACGAGAGATAAGAAAGTTTTGATATTCTACACTAACATTTCCATCTAACTACTTTAATTAGTCTTGTATATTTGTATGCGTCACGACGCATACAAAATATTCTTGTGAAATATTCTTTTATTTTGGGTCACGATTTAGCTAATTCATATTTACTTTATAATATTATGTACTTTTACTTTAAAAATATACAGAGAAATAGGGAGGAAAATGTCAAAGTCTCTTAACGTTTTTGTTAACAACCAACTTACATAGCACCGTTTTTGCCAGATTCAAAAATATATCGAAAATTTTAATTAAAACAGCTACTGTACATTTGCAACATGCCGCTGCAATATTTAATATTTAATTAAAATTAAATTTGTTCACTGTTTATTCGCAAGAAAATTTTAGCAAATATTATACGACTCACAATTTTTTCCAGATAAAACTTTTTCTCTAATTTTTCCAAATATTTCGCGAGATCGTGCTCGTCGGTATTTACGATTGCGGCTCGTAAATACAGTTTTTCATCATCGCGAACTGCAGACTGTCGGTACCGGTGCCGGATGAATAAGGGTGCAAACTTACGACGAGAAAGTTTATCCTTTTACCCAAAGTTCTGTCATTCGTTAATCGTCTCCACAGGATCATATTGAAACCAGAAACGCCGTCGACCCGGAAAATCGGTCGCGATCAGACCTTTGTCGGTCGGAAGCATCGAACAACCTGCCGCTGCGATTAGCCGTCTAGAAATCGCCTTCCAGAAAAATGGAAAATCCACGGTAAACTTTTCCACGTAGACTAATCTTACTCCTAATTGAATTTCTTTGGACTCCTGTCTGGGAGATGCGCAGAGAAGTCTCGATAGATATAGATTTCCGCGGCGAAAGAAAGGGCAGTATCCGCGAAAAGAAATCGATATCTGAATGGAGGAAGGAAATAGGAGATAGTTGTAGAGAGAAGAAAAAAAACCGGCGTGAGAAGATTCCATTCGCGTCCGTCTACAAGGCGAACTTTGGCGATTTAAATTCCACCTGGTTGGATTGCTCTGATAGTAACTTCCTTTCGGTATTAAACCTTCTCGATATTCGATATCTACTTTCAGTTAAACTCTGATTTCGCAAAACGTGTTAAGAAACGATTGAATTTAAGTTATTTGCAATTTAATATTTTCTACCTATTCACGATTTAACTACAAATGTTTATTAAAAACGTTCCATGTCGAAATGTCTAATTCTAAAAAATGCGAGAAAGATAAAAGAACGTTTTTCTTAATAAGATAAATAATTTTATTGTCCATAATTATTGTTTTAGATAATTCTATTAACATTACTTCAACTGTATCTGTGCAGTCTATTAAGAGAATCCACATTTATAATTGTTACACACACACATACACACACACACACACACACACACAC
>NW_017256212.1:1882576-1925279 GCF_001594055.1 Mycetomoellerius zeteki
ACACACACACACACACACACACGCTCGACGTATAAAAATTGCTAAAACCGAGTATTGCTCTCAAGTTTGCAATGTACGAGCTGTCAGTCGTAAAAGTATATCACAATTTCAAAAGTATAGTGCTCTACAATCTACGCGCGTTTGAGAGTGTAGATCGCAAAATATCGAAAAGTCGAAACGCCGAACGCTCTAACGGTAACGATTTCGGTAGTACTCGTGTCAAATGTTCTGGCAGCTGTTCGACCAAAGCATTTCACTATTGGCAAACGATAATCACGTTTCACGAGCAGTCATGCGCGATATATTCATTCCTGCACTGCGTTTTGAGATTATTCGATTTCAGCATTGCGCGAGAGGGCTCGTCCGTTTCTGTAATTTTCCCATGTTTATAGTACACAAAATCCAAATCCGCAGAAGCATGAGAACTATCGGCCTTATCTTTTTTCGAAAGAAAGTCTGAGTTAAAATTGTATAATTTCGTGTAATTTCTACAGTAACGAGTTTTGTGACATTATTAAAAAATCAGAATAGAATCATAGGAAGAGATATAATCTCAATTTTAATTTAACAAGGATTAAGAGATTTTTCATGGCTAAAGGATAAACACAATTTTCGAAAAAATTTCTATAAATACAATTATTAACGAGAAATTTTTAATTTTTTAATCCAGGAGATTATTAAAAAATCAGAATCACAGAAAGATATAATCCTAATTTTAATTTAACAAGGAAACGTTTAAGAAGTTTTTTGTGAATAAAAGGTAAACATAAATTAAAAAATTCTCGATAAATACAATTATTAACGAGAAATTATTTTTAAATTCTTTAATCTAGAAAAATTTTTAAGTTAAATTATGAAGCAGACTATGAATTATGTAGAAAACGTATAAGGGTATTATAGTGTGTGTTAAAATGAAGTGTTAGAATTATTATCATTTATTTATCATCTCAACTACGAGTCATTCTTGGTATTCGAGAAGCTAATCCTATATTCGTTTTCACACTGTGCGTGTGGCTTTATGATTTCCGCTAAAAATTCGAGTGCGTTTAACGGCCGACAAACGACAATTACAATCTGCGCCTGACCGAAATGTTCGATCTCGTGTGAATTTGCACATACGCGCAGCGCGGCAACAAAAAAAAATAAAAATACGCTAAACCTCGCTGCAGTGGGAATGGAGTCGCGATAAAAATCATTAACCCGACAACCGAGATTCGTGCCCGGGATTCGAATTAGCGCGACAAATTTGTGACGTTCATCGAAAAGCATTGAGAGATAAAAACGATATGCTATACTTTTAAAAAAAGTTACTGTTAATAAAAATATAACGAGATAAAAAAAGAGCAAATGAGAGTCATTGGCTGCATTTAGCAGAAAAAGCAGCTTTGCAATTGTTGTAAGTTTTTTTTAAATATAATTGGTTTAAATATAATTGGTTATAATTTAAAAGGTAATCTTCCCATATCCGAACATTCACACAAAACTTTATTATATATATTTGTTTATATTATTATTAATCTCAAATGCTTTTTAAAATGTAATATCATGATTTAATTGTAGTCTTTAAATACAATTAATTATAATGTAAAAAAAAGGATTTGAGATTAATAATAATAATTTTATAATTAATAATTTTATAAATTTTGTATAAGTATTGAGATATAAGTGCGTGTCCGGAGACGTTTATCTTAGGGCGTATTCGGATCCCCACCCGGATGTTCCCCAGGTGTTATCCTTGTTTAACGTTCGATAACAACAAGAATAGAGTGATACCTGGGTGGGAATCTAAACATAGCCTTACGGTTAGATCCAGTAAGGAACAAGGGTAGAATCACAATTATATTAAAGAATTTTATAACAATTACATACAAAACTGTTTTTTCTACTATAACGCAGTCATTTTATACCAAAGCTAAATTTGGTGCATTGTCGTTCTATAATACCATAAAAATTTTAGATTACTGGTTTTCGATTGCAAATTGTTAATTTTCGAATCTTTGTCTCAAATTTTCTTCGAATTTGGGATTCTAGGAATCTGGATGCAACCTATTGCAAAACGTTTGTCTCACGTCGCGACGGAATTTGCGCACCACGACCGACCACGTGCGAGATGAGCAATCTCGCGTTCCGAGATTGCTCAATTATTTAACTAGCGAGACAAAGGAAGAGCGCCGGCATACCGCCGATTCGAATCCAATCGTGGTACGACCGCTGGAGATTAACCAATTTCGAGGCCGGTGCGTGAATTCGGTGCAGTGAGAGGTTTCTGCACTGTTTGTGACACGCGGAAAATTACAAATTATCACAGGAATTGCCACAGGAATATTAATGGATGTACATATTTGCTCCAATTTGAGCGTTGCATGAATTTTACAGAAATTACATATAAAACATGAGCGAGTGAAGTCTATTAAAATAACTATCTTAAATGGCCGGACTTTGGCAAAATACAAATTGATTACTTATTTGAATAAGCAAACAAATTCAAAAGCGACGATATCATTTTCTTTTTCTTATTATATAGACTGAAATTTAATTATTCTTTCGATGTTGCGCTGTACATGGTAGAAAACATCTTCCTAAATACCTAAATAATTATATCAACATCATGTTTCACGTACATTTATATATATAAATATAAAAATATAATATACAAGTAAATTATTTTGCAAAGATAATTCAATGGAATAGAGAGCGAGATATTTTATATACATATATTAATAATATTCTAATATTCAATATCTATCTAAAATGTTTGAGCATATCTAAACAGTTTGGATATGAAATATTTCGCATTCGAATTTTTCCAAACACTACCATGATTACATTTGCCAATCGAGCTAAATCAAACAACGCAGGGAATGTGTCTAAACGCGATTGCGCAAAACAAGAATAACAAGTGTCCAATGTTTCGGTATTCCAGATTGCTTGAAACACGTGCAACGTATAGCAGCTACCGCGTCGAAAGAACGTAATTAACTCTGTCATCGTTCGAGCGCAATCTCGCGTAGCAACCATATCGATCGCTGGCCGTGATGAAATTATTGAAGACCGCGTGACGAATCCGCGAGTCGTGCGCAAATACTGGCTTCGAAAACAAATCTCCATCAAAATCATCATACGATTTCAATAATTTACAATATTCAATATCATTTTAACGATTTTTTTATCATTATATAGTTATTGAAGAAAATATAATTAATTTCAGTAAAAAGATAAAGAATGAATAAAATTTTAATTTTCAAGATTAATCAATGTATAAATTTTACATCAAATTTCAATTTTATTATGTTATCGGAAGCACATGCAGATGTCTGTATCATAATCACATGATTTATGCTTACTCAGAATACACAGGTACAGAGATACGAATATGTGATATGGCAAGCTAGGTTAGGTAACGTCCAATCGTAAATATTAGGAATGCATTTCGTGTCAGCTTGATTTAATTACGTCGTTTAACGGTGTTTATGTGTGACATGGGCTACGATATCGTGAATAAGATTCTCTGATGCACGTGAGTACAAGCAATTAATCGATCAGAATTAATAGGTTATTATGAAATTACTATCGTCAATCAGAGATGTGACTTGTAAATGATATTAAATGCAAAAGCAACTATCAAAGAATATTTCAATAAAATTATGCAAATATCTAAAAATCTCTTCTTTATCGCTTTGGAATTTTATAAGTTTACGCATAATAATATTTTATAAATTATTATTAGATGAACGAGTAGTAATTTTTTTTTAACAAGATAATGAGATTCAATTTATTAGGTATTCAACGTAATAAATAAATTACTATTTTTAATAAAATCATTTTTAAAAAAATCATTTATGATATGAATATAGGGCCTTAAGGCCGAGTTGAGATTAATAAGGCATAAGAATAGTTACACAAGCAGTGGTGTCGTCGTGGGCAAGCGTGCTTAACAGTTCGGTTTGAGAGCGAAGGATCACGAGTTCGAATCCCAGCAGGCCCATCAGTTTTTCCGTCTCCAGTTTTCAGAGGCAGAAGAGGGGATATCTGGGCGCCGCCCCTCCATGCCTACGATTCGGAAGTGGATCGTGTATACCTGACGTCGAAGCTCCCCAAAAGGAAGGGAGCAAGCAGAGAAGAATATTCGGTAGCAGAAGACGTATAGCACGAAAGAAGTGCGTTCGGAGTTTGCTGTGTGCTCCGAGTACGATGGTGAGCTCTAGTGTGAGCTGAAGGTACACCAAGACGGCAACCGATTAAATTCGTAAGCTCTCCTGGCATTAGTGGACATCGCACTTCAGTTAAAGAGATAGAGTGCATGTCACTGGCCGAGCTGTTGAAGGGCCGCGCAAGGCCAAGCAAAGGGCCACAAAGGCCAATCCAGGTTATTAACAGGAGAATCGGAATGGTAAAAAAAAAGAGTCTGTTAAGCGGATGAGAGCGAAGGATCCCAAGTTCAATCCCGGTCGGCACCTTTATTTTTTATCTCCCATATAGAAATCTACTAACTTTAAATTCTAAAATAGGTATTCAAAATTATTAATTTGATAATTTTTCTGCTTCTAATAATATTTTTGTGATAATGTATTCTGTGCTGTGAAATTTATCGTACAAAAATATCTTCCTTACGAATTCATTTAAAATTATTATATATTAATTAATATTTTCATTAACACACTCACTAATAAAAAATAACTTACTTCACTAAAATATAATCGTAAATATGGCTAAATCATTAAAAAATTGTTGAATTGTTAAATAATATTTATATGATTTTATGATAGTTTAAAAGAGAATTTGAAGAAGAAAATCTCTATATTTAAAAATAACATTGTATAATTTTATTTTTAATTTTACAATGGAGTTATCTGTCCCATTTCAGCTTTTTTAAAACGCCAAGTTAATTATTCATGTGCATTCTCGCGATTGGTGATATTAATATAAGTATTTCTTGTTCCCTCCAGGCCAGGCGATATCTCGCGAATGCTTTTACCGAGCTTTTACCGTAAAAACTGCACAGAGATATTTTTCGCAAGACTCACCGACTTTTAACAAATTCGCACCATTATGACCATCTGCAAGATGTGCAAATATCGTCCTTTACTATTCCATTTGCTGAGAATGCATTTCTCATAAGTCTACGATTTATAATTTTAAAGAGAATAATTGTCAGTTTCTCAAAATGACACCAAGTATAGAATGAAAGCATCTAATATTATAGCTTATTTTCAATAAAAATTGTTTTTTCACAGATGGAGTATAACTATACGATTATATTTGTATTACTAATAAAAAAACAGAGCAGTTCCCCTCAAAGTTTGATAAATTTTGAATATATTGTGATTTACATCAAAATAAGAGACATTTTTTTCCTGCATTTCTAATATTCTAAGGATCTACTGTCATAAATTTTAAATATATAATATATGTTTAAAATAAATAAAAAATTACCCAACAACGCAACGGTGTAACTTAAGTTATCAACTGTTAATAAAATAATGAAAATAATGTCCTTAATCTTAGAATTAATTCTATAACGAGAAGAACAAGATCCATAATAAACAACTTAGGCCCAGTTCCACAACTCACGGTTAACTCTTAACCGGGATTCAACTTATTCATTGTCTCTTTCCAATTCTAGAATTGGAAAGAGATGAGAAACAAATTGAATCTCGGTTAAGAGTTAACCGTGAGTTATGGAACTGGGCCTTAATCACCCTGAATTCCATCTACATTTACATAAAATTAAAGGAACTATTAAACAGTTATTTCAAATATACTTTATATAATACTTTATAATGTATATTTTCGAAAAACATTGTCCGATTAAATCTTTTTTTCTTCATAATAAAAACTCAACCGATCTACGAAAAACCGAAGAAGGTAAACAGCCGGACGCGACCTGGTGCAAAAAGTAATCTGGAATCTCCGTTCGTTCGAAGATCGTTGACTGACGAGCGAAAAACCGACGATGGATATGAGGGTGCAGAGAGTGCATATAAGAATTCCGGAAGCGTTCCTCTGCCCGCCATTGCCTTCCACCAATCGCAACGCTGAGGAAACGCGCTAGAAAACATGCCGGAAACTCGGTCGGTGCTTTTTGCGATCGTTCGTGAGATGCGCGAGTCGCGAGAAAAATTACAGCGGCAAATATCGGATTAGAAGCGATAGATTTGAAGCGATAGATTCTAAATAATAACACATATCATTCTCGAAAGATGTCATGCACACAAAATTATAATTCTGTAGCAGTTTTTACACATTTACAGAAGACACAATTCGAGAAGTATTCTCGACTTCAAATAAAGCTTCACAGACTGACTTGATGGTGACTATTGTCGAATAATTGATCGAACTTTAATTAAAATTCCATCAGAATTTTAAAGAAGAAGAAGAAAAACCGTCATGTTTTCTAAATTTTTGTCGGCACTATCGTTAAAAATAAAGTCAAATGTCCATAAAATAATCCGGGCAAAAATTGAATAGCATCATCAAACGTATATTAAACATTATAATTTAATTATCATTTATATCATTATTAATATCCAATTAGAAATAAATATGAAATTACAACATTGGAGCATTTGCAAATCTCATGTTAACGAGTACCAAATTTATAAGAATTTACACAATATTCACAAAATACTATTAGTCTGTGTTATGTAAAAATTTTACTGCACAACACACACACACACACACACACACACACACACAGAGTTCAATTGTTATGAACAATAATAAAACAATAATGGAGAGCTAATGTGTGTATCTATAACTGTTTATCTTACTTAATTCCATAAAGAGATTGCAAATCCTTGTTACATTGATAAAAATTACATAATCTCATACTATTTTCGCGTATATAATTGTACCATTATGAACGCGATTAAATCACCAAGGATACTTAATAAAGTAATCCCTGTGAATTATGCCTGCAATTAATTGTCTCCAATTATCTCGCTGGTAAAGCAAAACGTTACGTAAAACAGATCCGGCTTTGCATCCCGTTTTCAAAATTGCAGCACTACGTTACTCTTAGTAACAGCCCGATCCAAAAAGTACGATGTAATCCCCAAAGAGTACGGTGCAGCGCTTTTAACGAATGTACCACTCACCAAAGAGTCCGTGTATAGACTAAACGATCAGCTTAACGGACCTTTGGAGAGTGCGCCGGCTTATTCAAGGATTCGACGTTAAGCCGATTCAAAGATTCGAAATCCCGCCTTCGCCGCCATTTCACCTCGATTCGATGATCTAATTTCAAAAGCTAGCCTTTTGTGTTCCGCGTACATACGCTCGCGTATGTTTGTGTGTTTGTGTACGACGATAAATCCGCGCTTAAGTTTACCGTCGATTGTAAACGTCCGGCAAAACGACGACCCTAATCGTTACGTACGGCGAGGGCGAGTCTACCGTGTCGAAAGCGCTCGTCGAAAGATTACGAGACTACCCGGTTAAGTTGTTATTACTATCGGGAAAAATGCCACGGTTCGTGCAAAGCTCATCTGATCGAGTCTATCGATTGCACCAATTTATGAGAATGATATCTATAATATATGTATGTATGTTTTCATGTCCTGCATTTATTGAACATAAATTTACCCCTTCAGACCTAGGCCCCTATTCTTGAAAAGAAACGTATAGAAAGTCTAGAGAAATACCACAGTATACGTTACGTACCTACTATAGTATTTTTCTAGAATTTTGTATAAGTTTCTTTTCAAGAATAGAGGCCTTGATTTTATTCGATCTTATGTTAACAAATTTTTTTTTAATTCAATTCACATTTTAATAAGTAATTCATACTAAACAATTTTTTTCAAAATTTTAACCATTTTCCAACATATACATTATTATGTGCATCAGATTTCAGATTATACCGATAGAATTAAATAATTTCAACAGATAATGTCTTCAAATTTGATATACAATGTACGCAGAATTTAAAGGGGTTAAAGCGGATTTCAAAATTTATCGATTAATTAAGAATTCGCATTTACTAAAATTATTTTTTTACAAAAGTCAATGTTTTCGAGCTTCGTAATGGATGCTATATTCTTACTTCTTGTACTGATCGAAGATTATGCAAATGTTAAATGCCATAATTTATCTTCGTTTTCATACGAAGTTTCAAGCATATTGTGCTATATCGTAGTCTTCATCAATTTAGATTCCACTATCTCGTAAGAGTCATTAATTTGGTCTAACGAGCTGTGATTAATGGAAGTGCGTAATAATTGTTAGTTCACTACATTTAGTAAAAGCATTACCTTAGATAACATGGTAAATTTACGAAGTAATATAACGGATACATTATATATCAATTAAAATCCATTTGTCACTGTTTTATAATATATATTGCAGTTACCGACTAAAACAATTCCTAAAACAAAAACATAAATTAAATTGTCTGTATCAATCAAACAATGACATCATTTGAAAAATAACTTATTAATAGACTAATCAGTTTTATTGTTATCACATGAGAATAAAATTTAATTGATTGGCAATTTAGAATAATATGAGCAATTCTTTTCAATCACTACCCCAAAACCATTATTTTTTAGCAATAAGTCTCTCTTATATCGACAGCGGTTCATTAAAAACTTTTTAATAATCGTTTCATATAAATTTCTTTGAGTATGTATAAATCGTATATATAAATAAACTGGCTTCTCGACGAAGCGATGCATTACTCTTCCTCGACCTTCACTATGTGGCATTCAACGCGTTACACTTTTCGGCTTTCTTACTAGTCCCAGCCTGCCATTCTTTCGCCTGTTGTACCTTCCCACCCTTCCAGCGTACCTACTCTGTTGTCCCTAGACAGCGAAAAAAGCACTTCTCTCTCCTGTATCCAAAGTTTTACCTCGTCCCTTATCTGCAGCTTACGGATCATCGCATCTCTGCACCCTGTAAGAGCTTGTACGCTGCTTCTATCTCGCGCTTCGCCGTTTCACGCGCGCACACGCACACACGCACACGTGACAGAAGAACGCGGAAATTGCGATTTCGTCACCCACGATGAACAACGGCGTCGTTTATCCGAGAAAAGCTGTATTCGTTCGCTTCATCGAGCACGCTCCGGGATTTATGGTATAATACAAGAGACATCGTTGTGTTGGTGCGCTTATCGGCAAAAGCAAAGCTTGTCAATGTGAATCTCGTGAAAAATTTCGCTTGGTACAATTGTATCCCCTTATTGTAAAAAAATATTATATTTTGTAATAATATGTTAAATTTATTTAATATAAAAATAATACACATTTAATTTTGTTAATAATTTAAAGTATTCAGAATTTAAAACATTTAGAATTATTTTTTTTAAAGACTTGAAAATAGTTGAGTTCTTACATTAAATACATCTCTGTGCTGCTTACTAATATTGACTGTTTTATTAACAATCAGTTAATTAATACCAAGATGGTTAGTAATTTTGAATCTGCATATTGTCATTAAATTATCATCGCTGTAAAATGTGAGATGCGAATAGAGGTCATTTAATTTTACGAGTGTCCTTGTTTTGTGGAAGCTTCGAAGTTCTCCCTGGTTTCCTTCATTTTCTCCAATCGACCCTGCTCTGTATTCTCGATCAGCGTCGGCGCCACGTATAGACTAAGAAATAGGCGATCGCGATCAGAATAATCGGAGTAATTCAAAGTACGGTACGTAAAATTTGCTGAGTTGGTGTCAAAATGAAAATTCTATTAAATATTTATTGTCTCTTTTCAGAATGGTAATTTCGATGGACATGTTATTTTCACATCTTTCAAGCAATATAATAACCATAAAAGTATAAGATTATAAAAGTATCAATAATTTTTCGGCTTTTATTTCCTATTTAGTTTTGAATAATTTTTCAGTGATAAAGGTGAAAAAATGTGAAAAAAACGAAATTATTTTATAATTTTATAATTATTTTACAATTATATATTTCATTATTATTTTTAAGTGCGATGGAATTTAAAAGAGTTTTGTTTAAAAAACTAACTTTTTGAAATGTATATCAATGACATAGTGCTTATCAGTTATCACAACAATGAAATGTTCGTTATTGAAAATTTATCGAAAAATTTTATAGAGTTTTTGGGCAATCTAAATAATCTCTGCTTTAATTTCAGTTAATATCAGTGCCACAAAAGCCATTGAGCAAAACCAGTTGTGCAGTTTATGTAATAGTACGAACAACAAGAAAAGTAAATTCCAGTAAATTCGGCGGTCAGTGATCAGACAGCATTGAATGGCCAGGAGGAGGCCTGCAATAAGCAAACAATGCATGTACACATATACGACGCTTTCAGATTTCGAGTGTCCGAGCAACCGCGGGGCAGTTTAACGTGCGGTCAATTATGTGCAATTAATTCGTTGCTTGGCCTTTTAATCGAATTTTCTCTTGCATTCTCCTGCATTGGTTTATGTGCTCGATTGTGCAATCGTAACTCTTGCGGGCGTCTCAATGAATGAAATTCCGTTTGTACGTCTAGTTTAAACGTACTCGCATTCAGTAATATGTACAATCATAATAAAGTTTGTTACTGAATAATAATAGTGTTACTGAAAATCAATAAATTTATATATGCGAAAAAATATTATATAATATAATCCCTAATAGAGAAGAATATTACGCAATGCATATAAACTTACTGACTGAGATTCGTCGTTAGATTATATGTACATCAATTTAATATATAATGATAAGAGTTAAAAATGTAAATTTTACACTTTATTAATTCTTTTTCCCAAGGGGATAAGATATGAAAGCTCCTTAGTCTCGAAATACGCTCATCCGCGCCAAATTGCTTTCTGCATGGATTTTCTAAATGCGAAAGCTTTCGCAAACCACGGTATCTTTAATCGCATTAAAGATACTTTTCATAAGTATATAATAATAAAAATGGTTGTTTGCGTCCTTTATAGACTGAAAAGCTGAATAAATCAGAAAAAACGATATGATTTGTTCAAGGAGTCGTGATTGTCAAAAAGTCCGCATCGACTTGCTAATTACGATACTACATAACTTATTTAGACTCACAATCGCAATAGCAGATGTTTTTGATCCAAATATCTTCTTCTTCTTGACAATAAAGGTGAGAAAAAACACGTACGATAATCACTTTTCACAGGAATCTCAATCACGGATACCCATAATCGGTTTCATAATGATTTTGAAGATTTTGCTGATCGAGATAATAAACATAACAATATCTCACATTAAATATCAATTTAAGAATAAAACTTTCAAATTAATTTTAAATTAGATGTTCTAATTATAACAGCGATATAAAAAAAACTGTGTAATCTTACATTAGAATAATTAATGAAATCGGTGGCTTGTCAATACGATTTTAATGCTCTTGATATGACTCTAATAATATTTCTTTAAAACAAAAGTTTCTACAATGTAATTATATAATTCAATGATAATAAAGCTTGTTTTAATTATCTATCATATTAACAACCTTACAATTTTTATAAAATATTAATATAAAATATAAATAAATGAAAATCTTAAAAAAAAAACAACAGAAAGAATGTTTAATTAAACGATTTGTTATTTTAATATGTAAAAAAGCCGTTTTTTGCTTTTACAAAGAAAATGTTAATCGTGCACATTATCATTCTTTAATTAATCGCCTTCATTATAGGACGATCATACCATGGATTACGAATGAAATTGGATCGCGAACTTCGTAGTGCATCATTAATAGGATAACTTCCATTCTCGAAGGATATCTAGTTAGTTTAGATCGGACTTCAACAGTGTTCAACCACGATCGCTATTAATGCGACAAGCGAACTCATATTTACACGAATCCTCTTTTGTATGAAGATTGTATTTATCAAAAACTTGATCGATCACTAAATTTACTACATAAATTATTTCCTCGCGTAATAATAACAATTTTGAGTGCAATATAACATGTTAAATTTTATTCATTTAAATTTTAAAATTATAAAATTATTCTTAAAATTCTTTTTATTTTAAAAATTTTCCAAAAAAACATTTGTAACATATTTAACAAGATTAAAAATAATTCTATCAAAATTATCATAAAATTAATTGAATTTTCGCGAACTTTGAACTTTTTCCTCCAACTTTTATTAAATTAACTAGTGATTCATAAAATATTGATCGCTCAGACTTAACGCGTCATTAGAGTTCTTAACTGGCAATTAATTTCCTCTAAACATCACCGGCCAATCACAAACTTTCCTCACGTCGTTATATGACTAACTTTAATCCTCAGAGAACCACGCAATCTTCTCGCAAGAGTTCTCTAACACTCAATAAGGATCATCATCGACGAATAGAGAATTATTCTACCAAGTCGTGTGCTGCAGTTAGCGTCCACGAAATAATCTCGCATGACAATCATTTCCTCCCGTCAATTAATCGTTATCTGCGACTTGTTGATCTCTCCCTCTTAATCTCACAATGACTTTATTCCAAAGTTTCGACATACATTGTCGATCAAACTGCGCTTGTTGATTGATCCGTCTGTACGAATCTAATTTCAGATTTGTGAATTCTTTCACTTCAAAGTAATAGCTCGTAAATCATAAATTTGTGTACATAATTAACAAATTTTAATACTTGTTTATGTATCACGCTGTGTTATTTCAAGTGACTTTTTATCATTTCTTTCTTGAATTCAATATGATATTCCATTACAAAAAAATAAACTTTTTATTAATAATATTAATCATTTATCATAACTATTATTACTTGACAATTTAAAAATATGATATGTAGGTAATTAAATGAAATTACGAACATTCAGAAGAATTGTCAGCTTATTGCGAAAATATTATTGATAATTCATTGATAATTCTTGTATACTATTTTCTTTCTATTTGTTGCAAATAATTCTATAATAAGTGTCACAATGATTCAAATAAATTTTTAATTGAACATAAAGCCACCAATTTCTATCCCCAATGTAATTCTCTCGATCACCGCATCTTCCTATCCTTTAATCCTCTTGCTTTGACACTTTTCAAAGATACTCTCGTTCTCAAGTTACGCGCCATTGTTCGTTTATCAATTAACCGATCCCGTTACCTCCACAATCTCGTTTCATCCCCAACACGACACTGCCGCGAATTCTCTCTCTCTCTCTCTCTCTCTCTCTCTCTCTCTCTCTCTCTCTCTCTCTCTCTCTCTCACGACCTTCTCTCTTATCAAATTCAGTTTATTCACCGACACTTGTTAACTCTCGACAAAGTTCTCTTGATCCCTAAATGCCCGTAAGTGTTGGATAGAGTTGAAATATATAACTCGCGCGCGAGAATCTCGAGCTGAGATTTCGATCGCGTGTCCGACGACGCCGATCTCGTCGGTCTAATAGGAAGGAGAGAAAGAGAGAATGGGGAAGGAAGTCGTGAGATCGACGTCGCGTTGTACGTGGTCAGTTCGGCGTCGTGGAGCGCACTGAGAGAGTATAACAGCCCCGCCCGCTCGCTACGAGGAAACTCGACGCCCGGCGTCGCGTAGATTCATCCCCATCGGTTGCCCGGAGCAACGCCGGCGTACACGGGGAACGACGCAATGCGAGCGCGACGCAAGCGTCCCAGACAGCCACCCCGGACTCCCAGACGATGCGTCGCGTCGTGTCGCGTCGCACCGCGAAATGTGTACCGAACGAAAGCGGAAGTGGAAATATCTTACCACCAAAACTTATCGAATTGAACCTAAATCATTCCAATCGTATCTGATCAGTCGGACTACAAGATGAATTATATACGGAATATTCAACTTTATTTTTATCTTCTGTCAGACTAATTGTTATAATTCTTATTTATGATTACAATTGAATTGCTTATACACACAGAAAAACATATTTGAGTAATAATTATTCAAGTATTTCAAAAGTTCTTGTATCCGCAAATCTATCATAAAAATTCATCATAAGTGTTAAATTTATTCAAAATACGTTCAGAATTTTAATAAGTTTGATATATTACAATTAAGATTATTAAATTAAAACAAATTCGATTTACTTATTATATGTATAAAGTCGTTTCTTTGATCAATTTTGTTTGATCAATATTCTTTAAAAGAAAATAAATGTTTGAGTACATATTGGGTATAGGAATAAGTTTCCGCCCTTTTTAAATGAAAAAAATATATTTATTTAAACAAAACAGTACAAAGTGAGTTTATTCAAAGTATGCTCCGTCGGAAGCGACAACTTTCTTCCATCTTTTCGGTAATAAAACGGATTCCTCAAAGAAAAAAAATCTAGTTCTTTTGAAGCGATTCATTCATCAAGCCATTTTTTGATACCTTCATAAGAATTGAATCTTATGAAAGGCCGAACATGGACCAGAACAAATGGAAATCTGAAGGAGCAATGTCCGGTGAATACGGCGGGTGGGGTAGAATTTCCCACTTCACTCCTTCCAAGTATTTCTTGACCAGTTTTGCAACGTGTGCCCTAGCGTAGCGTTGTCATGTAGCAGAATCAGCTTGTTGTGCCTATTGTCCCATTCCGGTCATTTTTCTTTCAAAGCTTGGTTCAAACGTATCACTTGTAATTGATAACGATCGCCAGTGATGGTTTCTTCGAGTAATGCTTGCAATTCTGCATCTTCAAATGTTTTCAGTGCACCTTCGCGTCCTTTGTCACGCACATCGAAATCACCATTATTGAATCGCCGAAACTATTCTTTACAAGTAGTATTCGATAGAGCATAAATATCTACGAGCAAACGATGTGTTTCCGCAGCACTTTTCTTTAAAATGAAATAATGGAGTAAAACTTCCCACAAATGTTGCTTTTTTGGAATAAATTCCGACACTTTGAACGGAAAAAAAGTTACTCTTGTTTACGCTTCGAACGAACGCCAACTACTGGGCTCAAAAGCTTGAACACTCACCTTTCAAATACATGTATTACCGTTTTATCAAACACCCAAGTAGTGCTACTAACGACGTTTCTCTACAATGGGCGGAAACTTATTCCCATATCCAATAATATTAATCAGTTTTGAATATATAATGAATTTTTCTAAAATTTGTAATATTTTAAGATTATTTAATATATTTTAAGATTATTACCAAAAAATCTTTTGAAGATAATCATTATTTAAAAAAAAAACAAAGTAAATCGAGTAATCACTTTTCATAACAATAAAATGATATTTTTTTGTATGTAGGTTTTTAAATATCTAACACTGTAAGTTTCAAGATTAAAGATAATATTTGATTTATATATACATATATAATATCTATATAAATATAAGATGAGCCTCTATATACAATATATGCATTCTCCATTGAACTCACAACAATACATATTATATAAACATGTAATAGTATAAATGTATAACGTAACTTAAAAGGTGTATAGAATTTGTACGAGTAATACATAACATATACGGCATAAAATTTAAATCTGTTATGATAGGAATGATTCAATCTGTGATCCTATAAAATATCTATCTCTGATGATTCTATAGAAAATTCTCTGATTATTTTATAAAAACAATAATTAATCATCTTTATCTTTTAATCCACATCTCATAATCATCACTTCAATAATGCTCAAAAATTAATTATCAACTAAATCATTTTATATATTGAAAAACAAGTATTTATTATTTACCTCAAAGGATAATTTATAACTCAACCCAATGTATATATAATTTTGTAATCTAGCTAGTCTCTGATTGGCTCAATAAAATCGTAATTTTAGTCAAAGAGAAAATGGTTATGAAGCGTCATATGCACGCAATATTGAAGCGCATCGGAACAGTTTGTAAATGCCGTATGCCCATCGCGCAAATATCGTATCCAGATATTCATTTTTACATCCATAACAAAGGCACTAACCGTTACTGCAACACCGCGTGCATTAAGGTCGATGCGATAACATAAACTGAGACTCACAACGATCCGCAGTACGTAGCGGGACAGAGATATTCTGAATCACTGATCGAGTTCCGTGAATTGCAAGGCGGTGAGCTCGCACACGCTTGGAGTGCATCGGCTTACCGCGGACACCTTGATGCAGATATGCGAATAATGCGCGTATCCTCTGTCGTGTATAAGATTCAATTCTCTGATACTCGCGGAAAGAAATCCTGTGCCATGCAAAATCCATTTTAGGGAATATCATAGAAACGCGCGTATAGATGAAATATGTGGAAATCTCTTTTGCATTTAATAGATATTTAATGCTCCATTTGCAATTTGACTCTTTTTTTTTTGGCACAAGGGAAATTTCACCTTCAAATTTTTTTGATATAAAGAAAGACAGAATCCAGTTTTTTTATTGCTAAATTATACATTTTTAAACAAATTTCCATTTTTTCCTTAATTTTGCTCAAATTTCAATTTCTATTAAATAAAGATTTTAACATTTAAGTTAAGAAATTATTTAGTAATGTAATAGAGATGTTGAAAAGTACCCCTAAATTTTTCTACATTTTTTAGAAGCATAAAATAAAAAAAATTTGAGCTGGACAAAAAAGACCCAGATTGCAAATGGAAAGAGTAAAAATTATGATTACAGACGAAGAGTTAAATATTGTACTGATTAAATAAATAATAAAAAATGATAACGGAAAGCTCGTAATTTTGATTCGAAAAAAGGAAAAGAAATGTTAGCAAAGAGTAATGAATGTTCGTTTGAAAATATAAATAGATATCCATATCGAAAGGAAATTTTCTTTTAACAGAAAACTATACAGATTATATATCGCTACACTGATTATAATCAACCAGCAGCAATTATAATCATAGCATCGAACAGGTCATTTGCGCTTTCAGACACACGATCGCAACAAATCAGTTATTGATTTTCAACTTGATCGCTGGATTCCCTATTTAATTCCTGCGTTGAATGTGCACGCATCAGCCATTGCCTGAATTGAAACCTAATCGTCCCGTCATCTCCATCGCGTCACAACGGCGGATGTCTTTGATCGTATCTCGGTTCTACGCGTGGTTAGATTTCAAATATCGGCTGCAACCAGTTATCGTACGGCATGATCGATCCCGCGAAGCGTTCTACAAACATTAATCTTCGGTCGTCTGACTATCGCTCGACACCACGTCGTAACTTCCATCAATTCGCCGCCGCGTCATTGAATCGCCAATTAAACGTTTCCAGCCGGTTTTAACTTGGAATGTAAAAAGCAGGGAAAATTGACAGTCTATCTAAAGGACAATAAACTCAATTCACAATTCGCGACGTCGTTATTAAACGACGTAATTATTCGATATTTTTTCGCAATGATTTCCATAACTATATCTACAAACATCTTGATATTTTTCTTCCGGTCTTTAATAAAAATGGTTTCACTATTTCTGATTTACTTTGTAGTTCCCGCAACTGACAAGAATTAACCGTTACCACCTTGCAAGTAGAAACGGCATTAAGTAATGCGCCATAAATGTATTTCTTCACGGCGCACTTCTCGTAACTAAAGCAGCCAACGTGCTGCATGCTAACTGCAGATGTAGTTTATGCGAGATGACAGGATGATTGATGTTGCAATTGAAAAGAAGTAAATTCCGAATACTTGCTGATGGGCGCGTTAATGGACATCTACTAGTAGATGTAAAACGAAATCTCATTCATAAATCATATTTTTCTAATTTCTCCGCGATTCCTTCTAGTCTTTACTTTTATATCTATAAAATCCTGAAATTTTCGAGTCTTTCCGTAAAAAATACTCATGTTCATTCTTTTTTAAATTAAGCCCGACTACATTCTCACGCAGATCAACATAATTCAGTTGACGAGTTCATTAAACCCATCTCACCGTTCAAAATTCATCATACTCTCCGATAGATATCGATATCCGGCGCACTTCAATTCCAGCTAAACGGCTGCGTGAATCTCGATTTTTTTCGATATTCTAGTTCTTCTCTTTATTCCGTTTCCACTCCATTAACTACTCGTCCATCGGCGATTGTCTGATATCGCAGCATACTTGATTATGAGTCGCTATTGACTCATAATTGAGTTAGAATCGTTTAATCTTCCGGAAATCGCGCCATTTTGCATGTGATAATCCTTTCGTGTGTATAAACTTTTTTATAATAAAAAAAAATACGATTTAATAGAGTAATTTTTCTGTGCTATCAATCAAGGATTTGGCTTAAATTAATTTTAGTTAAAACTACGATATATAATAATTAATTAATTTTTATCAAACTATATACCTTAATTAATTTTAATAAATCTAGAATTAAGTAAAATATTCTTCGTCAATTGACGTCTTTGTGCTTCGCATGTCTCTTCATATATGGTTAACGGAAAATTAACTTGCGACTGTGACACTAGTCTGACATCTCAAATACGGAATAAATAAACATTTATCTGAAGTAAATGCTATTTCCATGATGACAAGCAGAAGCTACTAAATTGGATTTCGAAGAGGTGTTAAACGACAGTGTCGTCGAAAAGGGGACACGCAGAGTTTCTCATTATAGACCTGTCTAATTTTCTTTTCATCAACTCCGTCGTTTCCCGTATTCTTTCCATTAAAATCCATTTTAATTACAAGTATTCTCTCTCTCTCTCTCTCCCCCCCCTCTCTCTCTCTCTCTACCGTACGTTTTCCCGCGCAAGAAAGTGCTGAGTACATTTTGCGTGAATGACATACCACTGGCGAAATGCGTTTTATTAAATATTTCTCCTTGGTTTCTTTTTGCGCAGAAAACTGATAAAACTTCAAAAATATGTAAAACGGTATGTATTCAATTTAAGATCGTAAAGGATTTGAAATGATATATAATTTTTTCTTATACTATCTTTATATATTTTTAGTAGTTGTTAGTAGTAATTTAGTAGTAATTACTGGAACTGATGTAAGAATCGCAATTTGCTAAAAACATGTATCATAATTCTTTCTAAATACATTTAAGGATTAAACGAAGTTCGGGCCTAACAATTCGCGCGATGCAACGTGCCTTATCGAGCGTCAGTAAATGCAAATCAAATCCACTATTGCGGAAAATGGGCCGCGAGAGAAAAGGGTACAATCTGATAATTTACGATAAATGGATGAAACGTGGCGGCCAGTCTGCGAAAGTTCTGCAGCGCAGACAAGGGAACAAGAAAGAGGAATAATGCCTAAATCTGAATTGCTTCAGTTTTTAATGCAACCCCTTACTATACCAATATCCCCTCCAGACAAATCTTTTGTAACTCTACCCCTTAATAGTTTATTTTATTAATGATGATCATTAACAAAAAAGTTATTATAACTCATGATTATTATAGGAAGTTATTACAGAAATATCAGTTAATTTCATTAAACAGATTCAAAGTTCAAAAATAATTTGTTTAAATAGAGTTTTGCCTCCCAGTGTATAGAAATCATAAAAATATTAGAAACATATTACAAATCAACGGAAAAGAATTTTACTGAAGTATCTAAAAATTTAGCTACAGATCTAAAAATAATTTTGTTGAATCATTAAAATAATTATATAGGACGCTCTCAAATTGGTTGCTAGAACGTCAAAACTTTTTTAGAATTGCTCATTATATTTGAGATTCCTATGTAATTATTTTGATAGTGTAACAAAATTATTTTTAGATTTGTATTTAGTTAAATTTTTAGATACGTCAGCAAAATTGTTCTTTCTGTGAAGTATAATGTTCATCTCAATAAAATAACATTCACATTATCACTTTAGACAGTATCCATATGTAATGTGTTCAAATGTGGATTTATCGTAATAGCTGGAATTTATAACGCCTTCCAGCTTTCACGATGATAGCAAGAATACAGCATTACACGGATAGTACGATGCAGGATGCGCTACTTAAGCCTACATAAATGCATCGCATCGGATAATTAACGTGTATTGCCGGTCGCGCGTACGGGATGCACCTGCGCACCTGTTATTTATCTCATCCGTGCGAGTCTGCGATTTCTTATGCCGCCACGACATCCGTTCGCAATTTGCTGATGGCAGAGTACCGGACATGACGGACGGATGTAGCTAATGTTTTTGCGAGCGAGAGAGAGAGAGAGAGAGAGGGGGGGGGGGGGGGGGAGAGAGAGAGAGAGAGAGCATCCCGCAGATCATCGCGAAATAAGAACGAATGTAAGCGCAAAGACTGATGATTGAAGAGAATTTACAAATTTGTTGAATCCATTTACATTGCCTTCTCAGCAAAAAAATATTAAAAGCGATTATTTAAATATACATACTACCTTTCAAAAGACTTTTATAACAGTTTCGATAAATATTGTTACATAATTTCTGATTAAATTAATATTTACGTTCAAAACATTCAATATTTCATCGAGTGATTCAATTTTCAGAAATCAGAGTTGCATGATTCAATTAAATATATATCAAATTATCATTAATGATAATTCATTAAAATTTTATATCGTTGCTGTAAATTTCATTCGTAGAAATAAAATACTAAACCAAAGCTATTTTCATTTTTTAACATCTCTTAATCTATTACGACACAAAATGGCTTCATTTGCTTGTAAATCGATTGTACAGTATTGTTTGCCTACATCACTTTTGCCGACAGTTCGTTTGAGCACAAAAATTAATGCCTACCGCTCGATTGCCTACATTGTTTTTCCCATATTTCACCAATATTGGGCAAAAATTGAATCCCCAATATTGGCACAATATTGTTGAACCAATCGATCTGTAGGCAATAATAAATATAGGCAATAATAAATGTAGGCAATAATAAATGTGATTTCGTTTCTGAAAATTTTATTTGTGCACAAAAGTGCTTGTAGGCAATCGAATTGTAGGCAATAATACTTGTAGGCAATAATACATGTAGGCAATAATTTTGTGCGCAAACGAACTGTCGGCAAAAGTGATGTAGGCAAATGATACTGTAGGCAATCGATTTGTAGGCAAACAGGATCCTCCCTTACGACATAGAAAGAATTATTTCACTAAAATATATAAAAATCTAACTAGATACAGATCTAAATCCTAATAGCACAGATCTCCAAGGGACGTTCCAAAGAATATTCAAAGAATATCCCTATGTCCTAAGAATAGTTCGCCAGAACGTCTCTCGAATAAAGTGTGCTATTAGAGAAATTAATTTAATTTTGATGGTCTAAACAAAAAATTATTTTCAAATCTGTATCTAGCTAAGTTTTTAGATACTCCAGCAAAACCTTTCTTTCCGTGAATCTTCTTTAAAAATGTCATTTATCTCAAGACGAATTTAATGTAATTAATTTGAATCTAAATATTAATCGTGCAACATAAAAGCTGCAGCTTTCAATGTCAATGTGAAATGAAAATCAGGATTATATTACAATAAATTGGATTATATTATACTAAACGTGACGAAGTTTTCTGATACATGCAACTCGTATATCTTAATACGCGAATGCACATGCGAGTGCATATGCACAGGCGCGTTGTATGCATTCGCGAGTGCATTCTACGTTCTAATAGAGAACATGACGATAACCAACTACGCGCTTATTGTTTCGAATTCCGAATTACTATTCTCAAACGCTTCGAATTACCGGCGAATAAACCTGGTTAATACCCAAGAGACTCATAGAAATTCCCGTGAAATTCGCGTGAATGTCGAATTCGGCAAAAAGAGCTATAGAAGATGAACTTGTTCAAGCATAGGCTACTTCCTCCCTCGTGTCCTAGTTTCACAGGTTATCGACAATCCTCTCCGCGAACCGAACTCTCGAATCATGTCATAATAATAACGGCTGATGAATCGTGCTAAAAGTTTGTCTTAATTCTTAGATGAATAAAGTTTTATGCTACTAAAGAGATATTGAGCAATTTTATCTACTGCAGTACAATTGTATCAAAGAAACATAAATATAGAACTATTATGAGATAAAATAACAATAAAATTAATGTTAACATTCATTCTTTTGCCTAAAAATTTAAACAACAGACGAGATAGCACAAAATAGCACAAAATAGCAAAAATGGAGTTACCGAGGATTGTGTCTCGAGAAATCTGAGATCCTGTTATCAGAAGAAATGCGCTATGTGCCTAGAGGTTAAAGCGAACGCTGTTGGAAGACTGCTCATTTTCCTCCATCGTACTGGCCGTCATTATACGCGGATTATCTCCACCGGTAGTAAAATAAAAAACTTCGACGCGAGCGCGATCGTAAAGATTTATGGCCGAGTTTACCAGCGAGCGAGCAAAGTTTTAGCGAATTACAGAGGGAAGCGTGCGCGCTAACTGCACGACTTCTACGAGTGCATGCTATTTGTTTCGGAATATTCTCTTGGTACTAAACCTTTCGCACTACTAATTAATTGGAAGCCGGAACATTTTCCTTTCAGCGTAAATATTTTCTTTTAAATTCATACTGTCAATAGTTTCTCAAACATAAGTAGACTAAAAGTTGGCACATTACAGTCTTTGAAAATTAAATTTTAAAAATTAACATTTTTTTAGACTATAAATTAAGAGAATGCCTGTACCTATAGATATAGAAAAAAATATTAACATTTTTCATATCATTCCAAAATGTAATTTTTAATATTTAATAATTCAATGATTTATAAATCCAGAAAAATTTCTGCACATTTCATGTTTCGAATTTTAAATATAACCATAATTATGTTTATAATTAATGTATCTACATTAATGTACCTAAACTGAAAGAAAATAATAACTTTTAATGAATATTTATGTGAATAATTTTAAGTAAATATTTACTAAATGTAAACACATATTTATTTGATACAAAAACCATTAATTTGTATATAAATGTTTACTTAGTACTATTCAAAGAAATATATATTAACCCAGATAACAAAAAGTCCAAAATCGAAACACAAGACGTTTTTTTAAAAAAATTTCTTTAAGATATCTTATGTCTCGTTTTCGAACAGGCGTGTTGTCTGGGAAAATTCAATAAATGTTTTTCAGTGTATGTCAGTATCGATAAATTTTACAATTTTTTGCAATCCTAATCTCCAGCTAGATAAAATAAAAAATCCTTATTTTTTTATCATGTTGGTGATAAGCGGAACGTGTGCATCGGCCACAAAAACGTAATACATTGCGGCAAATGGATAAGCGCGGTAATGTCAAAATGACATTCGTGTAGTTTTTCATCAGGTGGTTTATTGCAACGGATGATAGAAGCGATGCATTACACGCTGGCTGAATATTTTCCATTCGATCAGACAGAACAGCAAAATCAATTCAATGCACAGTCGACCGCGCATGTATGTAGTGTAAATAGCGATCGGAACAACAACAATGGAATGTCCCGCGCTGTATTCTCCTTTCACAAGAAGGATTCTGGGACCCTACACTTTTATGACACCCAAGAGCGCTTTTCCAACGAACGATACCCAGTTGAGAGCTTACTTTTCGCTTGCGAAAATGGTTTTCATTCCGTCGCCGATTTAGAAGACGACATGTATCATGAATCATGTAAAATTTTTGCTCTAAGCGCGTTAATAAACAATTAATACTTTCGCATAAGTTCTTTTACGATTAGCGGTATAACTAAGTTAAGTAATCTAAACTTTCTTACTACACAAAAAATCAGTCTGAAAAATTATCTATGTGCAATGTTTACTTTCAGTTACGCAAGAAAAATTTTACCTCACTGTATAAAATTTTTTATCTCCTAAAATTGAAGATATATTTGGTATTATAAAATGCAACTATGATTTTATGATGCGATTAAGAAAACATTCTTAATTTTTTAGAAGAAAATTTTTTCTTTACAAATGACATTTAAACTATTTTTCTCGAGATTAAAATCTATCGTGTAATAATCAACGATTCTTGATCGATATATGTGCATGCGCCATAGTTTTAAGTAGATAATGTGATTCATAGTAAAATAATATTTAATAATATTCGAGACAGTAAAATATATGTTACAATAATTACTTGTAAAAAATGACACGACTTTATAAAATTGCATATTAAATGTCTTCAAACAAGATAAACTTATCTTGGAATGTTCTTTAATTATTTCTATCTTTTATTAGAATCTGTTGCATTTCTGAGTCAATGGGTCTATGGAGAATCATGAGTTGGTAGATGTAGCTTGGTCTTTCTCGCTCTTTTGGAAACCGGCAATCACTTCTGGAATATCCCGGAGGGCGACGAAGACGTCGGCGGATTATTGTTGTCGTGTTGGTTCGACGCTCGCGGTTTGATGTCGGTACCTAGACGTCGGTGTCTAGACATCGGCGTTGGCGTTGTCGCTGTAGCCACTCCGTGGAATCTCCCGTGGGAAATGCGAAAGGTTTATTCCCGCATCGTCTCCTCTCGGCGAAATTCTCACTGGCACGTCGCGTCGCGATGCGTCACATCTCCGGACGAATGGACCCGCGCGAAAACAAGAACGTATATAGTAGAGCGGATAAAGCGCACTCAGTCGCATTACTAACTGCATACGGAAAACAAATCATTTCTAAACTAACGGAAACGTGCAAAAATTCTTGAAAAATTTTTGAACTTATTTATAGGCAATAAACTATCTCATAACGAAAAAACAATTTTGCTGCAGTATCTAAAGATTTAGCTAGATACAGATTTAAAAATAATTTTATTAGGCTATCAAAATATGTAATTATTAACTATTAAAATGTAAAATTTTGTTTTATACATAGTAATAGATTTAATATTTTACTTAATTCTTGAAATCCGATAGAATACAGAAATACAAAAATAAAAAATGAAGGCAATTTATGTCACAAAAATTTTTTATCTATTTTCTTACAAGTTTTTTTACGAATCATGAAAACAGAAAGTTAAATCAATATTCAACTTATCATAAAATAAATTTGCTTTTTCATCTATATTCATCATTGATTAGTTAAATTATTTTCCATAGAATCGATCAACGTGTAGAACAGGATTAAAATCAGATTCGAAACCAAAGCATAGCGTCGCATACGAATAGCGCATGACGTCCGGATCGCTAAGCATTATTTGAAGCGTACGGAGATGCGACACGGTGCATCGAACAATGAAATCATCGCGATACGGGAAATGGCGTGTAAATCGCAAATGTTTATCCACCATCAAATCGTTTACCGACCATAAAATATGTCTAACTTGCAGATGATTTTTGGGGAAGAAAACAAGTAGTGATGCAATTAAAAAAAAAGTAAAGCGAATCTCTTCACATAAAAACCATAATCAACAATCTACTCTAAATTCTTTGAAATGGAACCTCTAAAGAGTGATTCACTCGAAAAATTTTAGAAAGATATACAATTACATATACATATCATTAGTTTAACAACGGTGAATACCGAGAGTCTACATTTAAAAAATCCCATATTTTCCAGCGTTAAATATAAATAAGGCTAAAAAGAATAATTAAAAAATACACATGGATTAGTCGAAACTATGGGGCACCGCGAAATAAAAATGCCGTCTCTTTATTTACACATGGTACACCGTTTTTTGTTGGCAGAGCAATCCACCGTTTCAAGCGAAAACCTCGACGTAGCTCAAAAATGCAACGGGCCGTGCGTTTCGTTATTTCGCGAAAATCCGCGGAAACGCAGTCGTCCGATGATTGCGTGCAAATCCGAAAGAAAGGGAGATTCCTCATGGGAATTAAAAATTCGTCATGAACAGCGTGAGGGACACCGCGAAAGCCAGAAACGAAGATCCCGTGAATGAAATGAGATTTGATAAAGCAATGCGTGAGCGACATAATGGCGGTTCGTTGAAAAAGCAGACCAACGTGGCATGGTTTCGGTACTGCGACTACATGCAACTCGACAAATTAACTTTTTGCGAAACAATGAAAGCACACCATGCGTGTTCGAACGTTGTTCTGGACGTATACACGTCTGGCATACAACGATCTGCTCTTTCATTTATGCTATTGTCGGCGAAACCTCATAAAAGCGAGAATATATGTATTGAACAAATGCAGACAAAAATTATGGTTATAATTTGTTACTCCTTCTCTCTCTCTCTCTCTCTTTTTCTCTTAGTAAATATAATAATAGCCGCAATTATAAAAATCGCAAAAAATTTATAAATCAAATTAAATAATTTTTTAGCATGATATATTATTATCATAATATACTACAAACTTTATTTATAATTTGATTTCAGTCTTATCTAAGCTTTGTTTTCAACCCATAATATTATATAGATTAACTGTTTATTATAACATTTTAGAAAATCTAATAAAGTTTAATTTATATCTCAATTTTACTCAATTTAACTCCGATTATATATTTATATTGAGATCGTCGAAAGCAAGAAAAGAAATCATGTAAAACGTAGCGGAAGCAAAGTAAGCGATCTACTAAGGTAAATGCGCGTGCGACGAGCCGTCGAATAATTCACGCACTTTCGGGTCATGTCTCTTCATCCATATATGCGGTTTCATGATGCCGTGTGTGCGCCGATGAACACAGCCGCGTGATGATCCCGTGTATCCACTGTGTGTCGCATAACAGGCCGCGCATGACATACGTTACGGTTTCGCGAAATGTGTAATTGCGTGCAACTTGCATCGTCTGTCGTTCGCATACGTGGTGACGTTATAACGTGCACATGTGTCGCGTACCGTGATAGAGTGAGTGTCCAAGCTCACAAAAAAGTTTAATTGCCAACACATCAGTCGGACAGCTTGAAAACAGGAAAATTTCTATAAATTAAGAAAGCTATCAAAAAATGTATATCCTAAAATTAGGGTACGCGCGAATGTACAGAATGCATTGAAATACAAAATACAATAGGAAATGGTTTTGCAGCATTATTTGGTAGGCATGTTTAGACAAATGGAGAAAAAATTATACACATATAAAATAATCAGTTCAAAATTTTTCAATTAACACTTCGTCACTATCAAAATAGATAAATTTTGTATATTTTAAATAGAAGGTTAATTCTTAAAGAAAAAATTATAAAAAAATCGCGGTGTTAGCATTGAAAAGTCTTCTTGCACGCCTAAATTATTAATCAAGATTATAAAGTCCCTTGAAGCATACAAATTTAAAATTTTTACTTTTAATACATAATTCCATATCTCCATGAAACTTGTACTTTTATCAGGTATTATTTTTTATATGACATAAATAAATTCAATATTCAAAATACCAATGCAGAGAGTTTTATTTTTACCTGTAACAAAATTCCAATTTAATTTCAATCATAATATAGCGCAATAAATTATAAACATATATGTATAAAATTTTCTATCATAATTTAATTTACATCGGCCATATTTTTGGACAGATTAACATGTAACAGTAAGATAGAAATATTCAATTTTACAATAAATAAATTTTAGAATAAAATGCATCTTGAAATTTACCTCATAAATAATTTCGTCGAGCAAGTTATTAATTTTAATTAATTTTTGTTTCGCGTCGCGCGATGTTATGCATTCAATTTTTCGCACGACTCGCTATTCACAATTATTAATGAAATACGTTCACATTACGAATCGAAAATCGAATCGTGATATCTTGTATAAGCAGAAAAGCGAACAACTGGTCATGACTGATACTATATGTTTACGGAAATGACAGTAATATGATTATGAATATCAACGGTCCCATTTCGATTGCATTATGCGTTATAGATAGAAATGGAACCAATCTTTTCGTAAATTTCAGAACTTTAGACCACTTATCGTTGTTATTTGTAGTTTTGCAAACAATAAAATTTATCTCATCATATATGAATCGATTTATTTATATATATGTATAGCAATAAATAAGAATATATATTATTTAAGTTTAAGCAATAAACATCCATATGTCTGATGGTATTAATTCTGCCATATTATGAATACTATCTCTTAATAATTTAATATACGCACAAATAATTTTAAGTTAACATTTAATTACTATACAAAATTTATTTAGGTGATCAATCGAAATTAATTTGCTAGCATAACGGAAAGTTTATACAAATTAAATTAATATTGAAAATATATATATACAGATTGATTTTATTATTATACATATACATATATATATATGAGAAATACAATGTTTTCTATATATGAACAGATAATGTTGCCGAATCTCGTCAATATTCTGCCATTCTAATAACAAAATTATCATCGACATTAAAATATGTTTGTTAGGTTTCGTTCTATCATTACATTTATTATATCAACATTTCTGCTTTTATCGGTATAATAACTGATGAAAATACATAATAACGATTCTTGTGTTTATTTATATGAAGCATTTTTATAATAATATACTTGAAAATTAAAAATCTTTAAACAACAAGAATTTTATTGGATCGTACATTTGAAAATTCTTTAATAAAAAAATCTTTAAATATAACAGAGTTTGATCATGTAATCGTTACAAAAACATACTAATGTTGATTGACATTTTGATAATTCAATGTAGATATTCGAGATTGCAATTATACTACCAATTATATTACCAAGGTTATTACCTTTCACAATAATTGTAATATTGACGCAAAGTGAACGCGCACGAAAAGATGAAAGAAATTATGTTGCTCAATTTTTTATAAAATATAGACTTAATTCTCTCTTTGTTAGTATAAATTGAATTGGCATTTTCTGTATTAAATTCTTTCAAAGCAGTCATATAAAAAATTAACCGAATTCCTTCAAGTTGACATATATATCAAATAGCATTAAATAAAGAAAGAAGAAGAAAAAAAATTTTAATATATTCAAATATAATAATAACTACATCAAGTATGAAAGACTAGATACAAAGAACATTCCAAGATTCATTTATCACATTTTAAAATACCTTACATATTATTTGTGATTAATAATTTAACAAATTCTTATCTACCAAACATAATAAATCATCACTGTACAAAATAACCATAATCTTTGTTAAAATTTTATTTAAAGTGTTTGTTGCGAAAATTTAATTTAAATAAAACCCTCAACTCAAAATAATTTGATTGCAAGTGGATTAATAAATTGGTACGTCAAACGATGTAGTAAGGATTAAGCTGCGTATTACGTGCAGCAATCACGCTAACATGAATTCCAATAATCTCACTTCAAATATTAATTTTCTTTCTACACTCCAATACCAAATCCGTCGATGCATCCAACACAATAATCAGGTTACAAACTGTTCGTATCGTGCCGGAAATCACATTTTATTTATTGTCGTTACGGAACGTGTCAGCGGAATGCGGCTCAGCTCGTAAGCTCGTTACAATGCGGAAGCTCACGTTGCGAGGAGAAGCTTCGACAAATTTCCATGGGCACGTGCTTGCGATGCGACGAAGCTTAACATATAGGTGGGTAACAGTAAGTGAACTCACGCGATACCGTGCGTGCAACAAACACCGCTATTATATATAATCATTGTTAGACTGCATTGGAATTGAGTCTATATTTACCGTTTCACATGTAAACTCACGGTAATTATCTGCAATCAATTAAAAGCTAATGTCGATTAAGAATCTTTAATAATTTAAATAAGGATCAAAAGTAACGATTTTTTGCTTCCGAAATTCTTCGCTTGCTTATTGGAAAAATGTAAATTTTATTCTTAATTAGATTTCAAGATATCTTTCATTATTGCAATAAGTAACGTTTATATATTGTATATAAATGTTGATAAGTAAATATTTTTATTACTATGCATCAACTGTTCTAATAATCTTATATTTGTATAATAAAAAAAAGAAAAATAATCAAAAGTCATCGTTATACATCCATTATCTTATTTTAACAAATTTTCCAAATAGAGAATAAATTTTAAAATCCAAATCGGTTAACTGCTTTGAAAACTGCTTTTTTAAATCAATTCCATGGGCCCTTTTGATTTCTTCCAAAGCAACATCTGCAGACATAAGTTGTGCTGCAACCGTATCTTTAATTAGGAAGTCAAAGAGGAGGAAAAGGAGAGAACAGGACCAGTCAGAACGTGACTTGAGAATGACCAGGTTTGCTCCAGGCATAAACACAGCCATTGTTGCGCCCCGCAATGAGAGAATCCAAGATGAGAAACACGCCACGCGTAGAAGCTAATTAAGTCAGCTCGAAACCACCGTCGCGGATGCTTTATTAAACTGGCGCCAGATGCTCGGCCATAAATTCTCCACACGGTCACGTTCCAATTTCCGAATTGACCTGCCACGCGCGCAGGACAACGGCGATGGGCAGGAAATGCAACTAGTGCGAAGAGCTTCTGTTTTGCGACGCACTCCGTCTCTTACCTCGAGGAAATAACGATGTCGTTCTGCGAGAAACTACTGACAACAGCTCTTTACCTTTCCGCCTCTTGAATTTTTGAAATACAATATGTAGATCTTATATCGCAATGAAAAATATATCAGACTTTTTATTCCACGAATGAACAACGTAAATTGCACAAAGCAAAGAGATTGTCACATAATGTCACGCCAAGAATACAATGTCAGTCTCATATCTCGAAAAAGTGCGTATATTTCTTGTTAAAAATAATTAAATTAATATTTAAAAAATGCGCAAATGAAATTTTCAAATTTTTATTTGAAAGCTGTGAAGATTTTTTTAATGGTTTTAAAATATTCATAATTTTTTTTATAAGAAATTAATTGTACCCAAAGAAATTTTTGGTATCAGAAAACAATATATTCTTTCAATGCAAAAGATTATGATAAAAATGATTTACTTGATCAAAAAGAGTAATGGACATATAAATGTAAGATAGTAACAATTTATAACCTTAATAAAATAATACACTGTTAAATCTATAGTGTCAAATTTAACTTAGTGTTATTCGCCACTGCTCCTACTTAATCATATCTATATAGTGTCACACTATATAGTGTCAAATGTAACTATTGTTTTAGTATAAAATAACGATATGATTAAGTAGGAGCAGTGGCGACTCACACTAAATTAAATTTGACACTATAGATTTAACAGTGTATAATATATCTTACTCTTCTCTTTTCTTTACTTTTTGGAAAAAAAGCTGTTTCATGTTTAAAATTAAAAAAACATTGAGTAAATATCTCGATAAACTTTTAAGTTGAAATAAAGTATTGAAAATAAATTGTTAAAGTAACAATCACTGAAGTAATTATTGACGGTTCTGATGAATTTATAGATACTATTTATACTGAAAAAAGATTTTTCTGTAAAAACTAAAAATTTGCAAACGTTAAATCACGTTTTTATCTCTATGTTATTTTTGCTGTCTTTCATACGTATAGTATTCATGCATATAGTTTCATACATTCAATTTTCCTTGGACACAAAATTTCCAAAATATGAAAAAGTATTTGTCGCGAATAGAAATTGCGATTTCACAGTAGCAAATTGGTGCTTTGCAAAGATGTATAGAACGTCATCGTGACAGGAAATAATTTTGTAGTCGATATTCAAAAATATATCGAAACTACCAATAAAGATAAAATTCATTGCCAATTCTTTATACTAAACTTTTAATACGCGAATCTTTTCTATTATTAAAAGCAATCAAAGAATCTAATCCATAATCTTATAAAATCTCGATAATTTAATAATAAGATAAGACATAAATATCTTTAGGATCAATTTTTAACTTTTAAATAGAATAATTAAAATGAGAGATTTAATAATTATTATATCGCTTAATAAAAAATTATTTTTCATGTAAATATTCTAACAAGGAAAATATGTCAATATTAACAAATTCCAAATGTTTATGACAAACGATATTATCTTTACAAATTTTAATAAAAATTAATGAAAAGGTGTGGAGATAATTTTGAAATGCCTCATAAACACAATGACAAACGTGTCGCGAATTGACATGAGATATAGGCACAATTTCGCAATTTCCCCTCGTCGTAAAAATGCCCCTGTCGTCGTTTATCTTACTTTTATCAGTCCACGAACATTCAGATGTTTCTACGAGAAATATTGTCGATTATCTACTGCGTATACTATATCAAGAGAAATCGCGCCTGTCGCTTCGTACCTTTTGTCAATTCAAAAGCATTCGCGAGAAAAACTATTTTTCGCCTATTCTTTTAGAAGAATATTCCATCGATGAAAATGTGAATTGAATATTTAGTAAATAAATATTTAATCTCTGCATAAAATACATTGTATATAAAAAAATATTCTAGCTCTTACATATAGCAAAATTATATATGCAAATGTAATTATCAGTATATTTACCAAATCAATGCAGTCATCTCGTTAGATCTAAAAAATAACGTGATGATAAAATTAATTGCTCCAAATAAATAATTATAATATCCAGTACGATATATGTATAACCTAGTAATAAATGTATATTAAATGTTTTGTGTATCATTTCATATTTCTAAAGTAAATTTTTCATATATTAGATATATTCCCCAAAATATTTTATTTATTCATGACGTTTTAATAATTATTTTTAACTTTATTTTATATAATTTCTCTTTTAAATGGCACGATAATATTCTTATCACAAAGTAGTTCGTATTTATTATCTGATTTATGAGGATGCATCACGAAAGTAACAATCGACAATAATACTAGCTACGATATAATTATAATTGTATCATTGTGAATTGTAATGACACAACGGCTTCAGTAAAAAAGGCAGCTTCTTAACTATTATAAAATTTTGTAATATGGTTTTGCCCTGAGTTTTTCATTGGCTCTAAATATATAAAACATTAATCACGTTGAAGAATCATGTTAAAGAATCTAAAGCCCAATTTTACGAGGCGGTAATTACTTAATGTAATCGTGGGACAGAGTCCTCAAAATCATTATAAAATTCACATGAAATCTCTACGTATATATAATCCGATAATTACATATGCAATCACGAGAAATCATTGTATAATATTAAATAAAATCGTACATTTTACCAAATTACTTCATATGTAGTGAAAAAAATTATTTGTAGTCAGATGAAATCATGTAATCTGTGGGACAATATTTCAGCTAGTGGTTACCCCTTCGCTATTTTACAAGTGATTGTAGCTGTAAGAATTGATCAATCACAGTCAAATATAAGAAGAATATTCGATTGTGATTAATCAATTTTTACAATTACAACTGCTTACAACTACGCTTACTGTCTTATGCAATTACAGAATGAGCTTTAAAACAGTTGCAAAGCCGCTTTACTGTGTGCTCTATTGAACGCAGCCAAATGCAAATACATGAACGCTCGAATGGATTCACAATAAACACTCACCGGTCGATGAATCGTTGCCGTTCTATCGCTCCATCTAAGGATGCAGGCTCCTCTTAAAAGCACGATGATTGTAAGACTCAAATGTCGTCCTCACGTACATCCATTCCCTCGTCAGGAACTTTACACGACATTCCCGATACTCATTACACGCGCTTCGAACATGCAAATAACACGATACGTACGCAATGCATCTCGCCGTGTGAAACGACGAAGGCAACCGACGCGCTGACAACTTCACGCTACGCGCCGGCAACTTCATGCCGCTACGTGAACGATTGCGTCGCGTCGATACGAAAATACCCACCCGCCGACTCGAATACCATCGAGCGTTAGAGCGAATATTACTATCAAATACCTTATCGTTCCGAAAAATGGTTCACTCGATGCTCCGGTATGCAATCGCCCGCGTAATGCACTTGTAAAACGAGTAGAAAAGATGGAACGATATACCTTGATAAATAAAATAATTAGGAATGCATCGGATCGTAAAATTACTGGATACCGGATATCGGATATCCGAACAGAATGTAACATCGGATATCCGGTCGGATATCCGAGAAGGCAATTTCTTCGAGTCGGATATCCGACATTTTCCGGATATCCGACCGGATTTCGGAAAACTGTCTTCTAAAAAAAAAAAGGCTGTGTAGAGAAAAAATTGTAATTTTGTTAATTGTAATTGTAAGTTTACAACAATATATAAGATGTTATGGCATTATGCATACTTATTTCTATAAAAACTTTTAAAAAAACCACTTTTTTCAAATTGCTAGAAAAAAACGAAAAAATTTCGGTTTTTTTTTCGAAAAATTGATTTTTTGAAAAAATTGCTATTTATGCTATGTAAAAGACATAATAAGTAATTTCTAAATTTCTTTATAAAATTAACGCGATCTATGAAATTATGAAACATTATTTTTATTAAAATTTTTTAGTTATCCTTCTATTTTTATAATAAAACCTAATCTAACTTTCCTTTAGTACATGGCAAAGCTTAAGTAGACAGATTTTTAACTCTAGTTTGCCACACTCCGGTCTAATGAACTCTTGAAGTGTCTCTTTGTAGTTTATTTTTTTTCAAACATTTTGTTACGAATTCAGTTTAAATTCAAATTATTTTCTAGACCTACTATTATCATATAAACATGATGTTTGGACTCTATATTTTTAATTATTGCATTAATGGTGCAATAGTGTATGTTTTGTATGTTTTATTGAATATATTATGCGACCTCAATCTTTTATACAATTTCAAAATTTCTGTTAACTTATCCCGCTGTGTACCTTATACGCAATTATTTTCTTTACGGAAAGAACCAAGAAGCAAACATGGTAGGTTTTACGAGCACACGTGAATTTTTCCAAAATGAATTTTTTTACCCTTGGAAAAAAATCCGAAAAAATCCGCAGAAAAATTAGGTTTTTTTCCGATTCTTTAAAATTATACTTATTTCTAAAACATTTATATAATAACAAATCAATAATTTAATGATATATAAAATTTCAACCCCAGATATATTCCCGGATACTAATGATATCCAACTATCCGGTCGGATAGTAAAAAAGTACTGGATAATACCGGATACCGAATACTTTCCAGATGCATCTCTAGAAATAATTATATCCGGTGCATCTCTAGAAATAATTATTACAAGGATCGACACACTTGCGGCACACAAAATTAGGCTGCGTTCAAAAACTAAACTTGAATGCCCGCACGAATTATTTTACCTTTATTTTATGATTGAACGATAAAGATACTTGAAATGACGCACTATAGGACATTCACAATCAGATAGAATTGTCGAATGCAGCCCTAAGATGACCCTACACAGTCAATAATTAATAAATACTGACAAGATTATTGATGGATTGGCGTAGAATACCGACGGTGATCTGAATTTTGATTCTCAAGCATCAATATCGCTTTATTATGATTCATGTCACAGAGTAAGAGCCGGTTTATTATTATAAATATTGGCCATAACCGTTAACTTAGGCCGGTGCCGTAAAAGTTTCGTACTTTTTCCGTACTTCTCCATGGCCGTAGGCCGGTAAAGATAAAGTTGAGTCAACTTTTTAGTTACAGTCAAAATCAACAGATTTTTGCCGGCAATTATAAACGATAGTACGGATTTTCTATCTTCAAACTTTTATAGCATCGGCTTAAGTTAACGATTACGGCCTATTATAAACCGGCTCTAAGTCACAGTGCAAAATAGATATTATACAATATGTAAAACTAAAGTGAAATGTGTTGTCGATAATACTGATCGTGTAAGATTGTAAAAATTAAAATACTAAAAATATTGATGCGTATATATATATATACTGTCGGTATTATAACTGATTCAATATTATTAACGATCAGTATTATTAACCGTGTAAAGTCACCTTTAAAGAATTTCTCTTGTCGCACGAGCATATCAAGGCTTTTCGACATGCGACGACGATCTGTTACTAAATTCGACACTTTCCGATTATCACTCTCTCGCGTGTTCTCGCGTGTGAAACTCATTTTCGACTCGGAAGGTAGATAATCGTGCGTGACATGCACTAAAACAACCGCCGGATTAGTTAAATTCGAGACAAAAGGTTTGTTCGCGTCGCATGCTCCAACATGTTCCAATATGCTCCTACCATAGCTCTTACTCACTCTATCAAACGCGTTGGAGTGAGTAAGAGCTATGGTGGAGCATGTTGGAGCACGTTAGAGCTTGCGACGCGAACAAACCTAATGCGTCGTCTACAATATGCGAAGTAAGCTTGGTTTAAGAAGTAAGAGTAAGAAATTGACCAATCACAGTCGATTGTGAAAAGAATAATCGACTGTGATTGGTGAATTTCTTACTCTTACTTCTTAAACTAAGATTACTTCGCATATTGTAGACGACGCATAAAATATTAGCGCGGTTGTAACGTAGCGATGACGTAATGTGACGTAGATCGCGTCGCGCGACCGACCGCAGCAAGACTGTTACCATTGCAACGCGTAATTTGGAGTCTAATACATTAATACAATAATAATAAACTTGCTACAAGCATTTCTGAGTCAGAAATTCTGACGTATGCACAACGCGAAGTAAGCCTAATAGCCTCGATACTCTTTTAAGTATATAGACACATAAGTCCGTATTCAGAACGCGCTTTTATTTCCAAATTTCTATAATATGCGTAACGTAAAGTATAGCATACCGTTATTGAGATTCGATAATCTCAATCTGCCACAACTCGCCGGCTCGCGTAAAGGAGGCACGGCAGTGTCGCTGCGCTTGGCTTAGCGCCGAGACACTACCGTGTCTCCAGATTAGCGCGCTAACATCGCTGCAAGCGCGTTCTGAATACCAGCCAATGTATGTGACAAAGAGTGACCTCAAAAAAAGGGATCTTTTTCGCCTATTTTTAGGCCCTCAATGTTTGGACTAAACTGTGTGCCAAATGATACCCTACTATGAGATATTAATTACAAAGAAGTTTCAGGTTGAGGTGACAATTGTTATCATAGCTGAAGGGGGTGTTATGTATATTACATCTATGCGAAAATCCGATTTTTTTACATTCAAAGCGTCATTTAGTCAAATATCTTGTTAATTATTGCGAAAATTACAAAATGGTAGAGGATCTTTTCGACTCAGTTTAGTCCGCTCTACCTGCTTATGAAATATTTGGCGATTATTTTGGGACATAATAATATATACCCGTATAATAATAATTCGATAATAATGATTCCACCTCCCCAGCTCTGAAAACAATTGTCACTTCAACTTAAAACTTCTCTATGATTAACATTTCATTATAAGGTACCATTGGATACAGAGTTCAGTCGCAAAATCGAAGGCTCCAAAATGGGCGATTTTTGAAGTCACTCTTTGGTAAGGAGACGCAATTTCGTGTCGCTATGCAAATTTCCGACATAAAAACCGAGGTAAAAACATCATCAATCTACGTACTATTGAGTATAAAGTTTTGTGTCTACAATTCTAGAAATCGGTCCGAGATCTCGGATGAAAAAGGAATTGACCAAATTGTTCAGTCATATGATCAAATTGTTCAAATGTAATTCGTAATTAAGATTCGCGCGTTCTTTCTCTCTCCGAAGTCTCGAATCAGTTTCTAGCATCGTGGGAACAGGGGTTCACGCCGATATTACAAACAGAAAAATATATACTATACGCAGGGATAACACTTACTTGTTTCAAGTATTTCAAAAGTTCATATTGTAACTGCAAATCTATCATAAGAGAGAGTTCATCACAGGCATTAAATTTACTTAAAATATGTTTGGAATTCTTTAATAAATTTTATACTTCAATTATTATAATAAATATTATAATAAATTATTATAATAAATTATAATAATTAGATTATTAGATTATTATAACAAGATTACTCTATAATAAATTAAAACAAATTCGATTTGTTTATATTATAAAGTCGTTTCTTTAATCAATTTTATAATATTCTTAAAAAAAAATAAATTCTTGTTTTGGGTACATAATAATGATAATTTTCTAAAATTTATAATAATTATGTGATAATAATAAGGCTCAATAAATTAAAAAAACCGAGAAAGAACTACAAGCCAAAAGTCTGTCGTTATAATTTAAAAAGTTAGTAAATAAAACATATTGTCACAGAACTCTGAAGTGAAATGATCTTTTTCACTCTCATCGCATTGTCTCAAATTTATTTCCGATTTTCTGTGTGTGTGTGTGTGTGTGTGTGTGTGTGTGTGTGTTTTTATTATTCTTGACCGAGATTCTCATATTAAACTAACTCTTGACTGAAGAAACAATAATCTTGTGTCGACAATCTCTATACATTTTAAACATCAACAGAACATAATTCTTGCTAATTTATAATTAATACCAGCGTTCTACTAATATGCGTTCAATCTCCAAGTCACAATTTGTCTATTGAACCGCGGTAAAAAATGGAAAATTTGTCGCTAACAGCGTCAAAACTATGAGTGAGAGCGAATTATTTTTCTTTTAAAACTGTTATTTCATCGTTCTAACTAATTATATGTTAACATTGATAATGATCCGATAAGGATCGAAACGTTTGTTTTTGTTTATAGCCGGTATATTCTTAAAGATTAGATTTTAACTGAATTATATGTTTTATTTACTAAAAAACTTTTTAAATTATGGTATAACGACAGACTTTTGGCTCGTAGCCCTTTTCTTTCTTGTTTTTTTTTTAATAATTATATTTTAAGATTATTATCAAGAAAATATTCTTTATTAAAGATTACTTAAAAGGAAGAAAGTAAATTAAGTAATCACTTTTCTTAGCAATAAAATGATATTTTTCTGTGTATACCATACATACCTTATTTAAGAAACAATTCGTATCGAAATTCGATATTCAATCATATATGCAATATTGCAACGTACTTGGAACGAAAGCTCTTAATAGATTATTTCACGGCCTGCACAGTTATACGAGACGACACACGCCGAAATATAAGTCCGTAATCGAATATCAGCGAAAATATCCCGTAATACAATCGCGACGACAATCGCTCGTTTTTATTTACTTCAATGTTCCTAATCATTCTCGAAAGTTCACGCGTAAGATTTGTTTTCAAATAAGCGAAATAATGGCGAGACGCGTGCAGATAGGTGAAACGGGCGGAAGGTCGACGAACTAGTTGAAAACAAAACATGAGAATGGTGCGGCTGTGACGTAGAGTGACGAGTGGTGCCGAGGGTACGGTCAACGTAATGCTACAAACGCTTTGAATTCTTTGATTGGTCAATTCGTAAAATTCTTTTTTCTGGTCATCCATTTTGCACATCTCGGGAACAAAACCTTTATAATTCTTACTTATTATACTTAAAAATATTCTTTGACTGATCAATTCATAAAATTCTTTCTTATGATTGATCAACAACCCGAGCAGCACAATTCATTGGCGAAACATTGATCAAACGTTGGCATACATTGGGGATATGTTGGGTCAATGTTGCGCCGATAAATTGTGCTACTAGGGAATTAAACCATTCGCAGCGTTAAATGAATCGCATCCTCAGAATGTGCGTTTCACTTGATGTTCGCAACGCTCGCGGACAATATTTCATCTTTGTTGTTTATCAAATGTTAAACGATAAAGGATAAAATAATATTTGCGAACGTTGCAAACGTCAAATGAAACGCATCCAGAGTACAATGGCGTACCTAGCCTTGAAGGATGGAGGCGGAAGGAGCGCCAATTATTGTGGAAAATATTCAATAAATAGGGATCAAATTCATAAATTCTGTTTATTTTTATTCTATCAAATCTAATAACACTATTCTGTTCACTTTTTTCTATTTATTCTATTTATATATTCGATTATCGCTGAATAAAAAATGAGCGAATGCGCAGAAGAGAAAATTTTGTTTTAATTAACCCCTTCACTAGCACTTGATGTCATGTGGCGTAAAAACTTGTCATCCTTCATACAATATATATGTAACAGTTATGATTTTATTTTTTTAATTTCTTTTTTCAGAAATTCATTTACAAAATATTTTGAAATCATTGACTTCAAATTTGAAGTAAAAATTTTTGAATATTTAAATATGAGATCTCGAATTGCCGACTTTTGTGAGAAAGAAAATAAAAATTTAATTTGAACTTGCCAGCGAAGGAGTTAAGTAATTTGATCGGTTTCTGCACTGTTAGAAATTTCTGTTATAAACTCGCAACAAAAGTACTAGAAGTTTTTGTCCAACAAAAAAGTCACCTATATAAAAATATAACAAATCATTAGTATGAAGCATACGAAGTTTTGCACTCGTCCAGCTGTGGAAGCGGCTGTCTTGTATGCGAGTGAGGCGGAGGAGGCAGCTGCTATGCCCCCCTGTAGTTACGCCACTGCCACAGTGAGAAGTCAGCGCGCGGTGGCGTAGCGCTATGACGTAGCGCTACGTAGACGTGACGTTGCGGTGACGCGAGGCGGGGCGTATTCAGCAAACTTCACACCTATAATATAACGTAACCTTCGCGCGGGAGCGTGTCACATCGTCTGCTGGCAATTCGATGATCGTGGCAAGTATTTTATCGTTGAATATTTCGATTACGCAGAAAATTAGAGCAGGGTGTATTTCCGATATCAGTTTAGATTCACTCACGCATTGCGGTTCGAGCGAATTAGAAATAACAGCGTTATGAATACATCTCAATAAGCAAAGATATTATTAGAAGAAAATGGCAGCTCGTAGAAAAACGATCGTGTTATTTATTCTAGATCGCGTTATTTATTCTAATCAGTGTAATGATGATATCGAAGAACGCATTTTTGATCGCAATCATGTACAATTTAATATAATCATTTATTGTTGAATCTGTTCTAACGTTTCATTCTCATTTCCGACCGGACAATGTATTTCGAAAACATATGGATAGAAACACGAGTTAATAGGGAGTTTTTGCAATAACGTTTATCCAGATACAGTGAACGCTAAAGTCACATTATCTTCTTTTTAACAGCTAATTAAGAAAAGAATAACGTGACTTTAGCGTTCACCGTATCTGGATCCATGTTATTATAAAAACTCCCTAATAACGCGAGTCAAACAAGAAAGTAAAATGATATAAAAAAGTTGTCGGTATATTGTAACATGACAATACAAGCTGGGCTTTCCTCGAAACACTATCATCACGTTGTTATAAACAAGCCAGTCACGACGCAAAGCTGTCGACACGTAATACATTCCTTGACGACTTCCTCGAACGAGTTTTTGCTTGAAGTTCGTGCTTCTCTTATCTTTTCGTTCAAGATTATTAATAAGTTCAATGAATAATATAGCAATGCCAAAGCACATAGCAATGAAAGACATTATCTTTTAATCAGAGTTGTTAACGTTACATAAAAAAGTAACGAAGTTTCGTTACTTTTTTTTTAGTAACGAATGAGTAACGTAGTTACTTTTCCAAGCGAGTAACAGTAACGGTAACTAAGTTACAATTTTCAGTAACGAGTAACGAAATTACGTTACTTTTCTCGTTATTCCATTGATATAGAGTTAGGGTGAAATCATACGGTGTGGAAAAGGACTGTGGAATAGAGAATGCATCATTGAAGTAATTAGCGCTATTCCGCACTTTTCCATCAAGTTTTGTGTGCTATGTTCACATGAAGAGTCAAAGATGCATCTAGGATGAATATAATTTATAAGAAAGATTTTTTAATATTGGTGGACTCGTTTTGCACCGCCTAATACACAGACATTTTGAACAACAATTGTTATTAAAGAAAAATTCAAGATTCAGGGAAATAAATCTATCATAATTTAAAGTTAAAAAATATTCTGCTATTTCTAATGTAAATTGATGTGTATCAAAGGTATCAAAACCAAATAAAGAACTCATAATATAAAAAATAAAATAAAGAGCTAATAAAATATAAAATACAACAAAACTATAAATTAAGAAACAATTTATTCTTATGTAGCTATATATTTATATAAATATAATTATTTTTTGAAAAGTAACGAAAAAAATAACGGTTTTTTTCGTTACTTTTAAGTAACGATAACGCGTTCTTTTTACAATCGGTAACGAGTAACGTATTACTTTTTATCGCAAGTAACGGTAACTGTAACGCATTATTTAAAAACGGTAACGTTAACAACCCTGCTTTTAATATATAGTTCTAAATATATTCGCAGACGACATGCTTGTTTTGCAATTGCGAGTTTAATGGAAAATATTGTTCATCGAGATGTCGAGACACATTAATTAATGTTATTAATCACGCTTCTCTCAACATAATTTCATAATTATATACAGGGTGTCCCATGGGTGTCCAATGTGTTGAAACTAATCAGCTGTCATTTTCGAAGGTATTCAGTTAATGAAAAAACAAAAATTGCGTTGAAAAGAGGAAAGTCTGCAATTTTTAATGAGTATAAATAAAGTTTAACAAAATGTTTGTGTATCAATTAATTTTATTGATGAAAAATATATTCATAATCCCAAGGAATAATTTTTTCGGAAAGTGCACCATCTGAATTTGTACAAAACACAATTTTTTTACGAAAGCTCATAAAAACTTTTTCTAACGTATCATTTTTAATATTGCTAATAACTTTTTAAATAGTTGTTACTAAATCTGAAACTGTTTTTCGATCTTATTTGCGATTTTACATATAATTTTAGCCTTCTATTTGATTTTAGCATAATTTTTGTTTTTTCGATAATTGAATACCTTCGAAAATGACAGCTGATTAGTTTCAACACATTCCTATGGGATACCCTGTATTACCATTCCTATTCCTCACTTTATTGTTGTTTTGCCATAACGCGCTACATTCTCAAGGACGATACTAATCTGGTTAAAAGTTTTTTACCTGCGTCAGATACTACGTTCAAAGATATTGTATTATTAATATTATAAGATACTATTATTCACAATATATTTAAATATAAAAATACATGAATTTTATATACATGTACATATGTAGGGTAGAGCGGGGCTAGTTGTGACACTTTTTCTTTAAATTATTATAAATCTTCACACAATTATGATAGATTAATGGTATAATAAATGCTTTAAAATGTTGCATGTTCATCTGGCTCAATAATTAAATACTTATAAATCCTTAATATATCTCGTAAATAAGAAAAAAATTACGTTAATT
>NW_017256212.1:1925303-1942745 GCF_001594055.1 Mycetomoellerius zeteki
TAGAATAAAAAGCATTGATAAAGACAGATTTCATTTAAGCAGCTGAGTTTATAAAGTTAGTTATGAGGTTACTGGCCCAACAAGCCCCATATTGGTGTTGACTGAAATACTTTTTTATAACTGAAAAACCGTAAATAAAATAGCAACTTAAACATTAAAGTTAAAAAATACGATAATAACTTATATCTAAAAAACACATTTGATTATTATCAATCGCTCTAATTACCATGTAGACCAAAAAGAATACTCACCTAATAATTTTACTTTTGATATACAAAAACGAAAAAGCGTACGTATTTGGCTGTTGATAGCCGGACACAGATTATTGTATTAAGGTACAATAATCTCTGTCTTTGTGCTACATTATGCAAGCATAGACGTATCTATATATATTTTAGTTATTTAAATATTTGCATTTGACCAACTTGCCCCTATGCTCAAATAGCCCCGCTCTAACCTATATATAAAATTCATGTATTTTTATAGTTAAATATATTATGAATAATAGTACCTTATAATATTAACAATAGAATACTTTTTTAAATACAATGAATGATACAGGTCAAAAACTTTTAACAATTTCAGATTAGTGTCTCTGGCTACGTTTACACCGTGCATTTAGGCCGCGGTATATACAATAGATGTCCTTGTTTATTCTTTATATTAAACAAAGACACCTATTGTATAGGTCGCGGACTGAGCGCACGGTATAAACGTAGCCATTGACAATAAGACCGAGCATCGCGCGCTACAACAATGAAATGAGGAATAGGAACGGTAGGCATGAATACCTACATAATTCAATTTCAAGCCAGTCATTCAGCTTTGCTATTATAGCCAATCAACAGGCTTGAAAAATTTGTCGTATGACAAAAATATATAAATGAAATAGTGGTCTAATAATGTCTTCCCGAATACACCTTAAGTAGGAACATATTAGAGCATGTTATGTGAACAAACCTAAAAAGAATTCCGAGTGCACGATCAAGAATCGGGAGTAACGCGACACCATAAACCAAAGTTTTAAATTCGCGATACATCGCGTGTGTTTATCGGGAATACCGAACAAAGTGACGAGCGATTTTTATGTTAATTATCGTCACGTGTGTGTGTCTTGTGAATGCTTCAAGGAGCGACCAGGCGAAGCTACGGCGACGGTACATCGGCGCCGATGAATAAATCATTCCTGTTGCTCGCATGATTCAGCAAATTATGTTAGGCTAGTGCATATTAAAGTCATTGTATATTAATTTAATCTGAGTCCAAAAGTGAAATGTAATTATTTTGAATTATAAGATAGATATTTTACTGAACAACACAATAAAATGAATTGAGGATTTCACAGTTTAACTCGTATTTATATTTACATTAAACACACATTTTTATGTTAATTTATGTGCCATTTTTAATATGTACTGGTGCGTACTGAGTGCGTCCAATCGAATTTGCTGTAACTAGTTTGATGCTAAATTGTTCATCTATTTACAATTTGAATTGTTATTTTAACTCTAATGACTCAAGTTACGCTGGATACCATAGACTTATAAGATAAAGACCATGACTCCATAGTAGAAGTGAAGCCGACAGAACAGAAGAGTGAATGAGAGCAAAAACAACGGTGAAGAATCTCTATTCTTCTTCATTACTGTAAATATGGGTGCGTAAGAGGAGGATAGAGATGCACTGATGCATATTTTGCATCTCTCACCGTTCTGTCGGCTTCACTTCTATCCGAGGGGTCAACCACTATAGCAATCAGTGTACAATCAGTGTACAGTGTCTTTAGAAATATATTGCGACAGTAATAAAACAGATAATGCTAGCAGTAGCAATACTAGCAATACGCTAACAATATGCTAGCAATACAAGCAGTACACAGTAATGCATTAACAATACTTGGCAATATTGTGCGCAATAGGTGGCAATACATAGGAAATAATAATAACAATACAATAGCAATGCTAGCAATAAAGTGTGTTGTATTGCCATAATTAAACAATCACTGTACATTTTTTTAGTAACGGTCTAGTGGTTGACCCCTCGCTTCTATCATAGGGAATTTCACTGGAAAAAATTCCACTGGGGAAATTTGGAAAAATTGACAATTAAGTACAAAACTGTTTTAAGTACTTTTAGTATTCAAAAATACTCAAAAATTGTTTTAAGTACTTTTAGTGTGAATTTAATCCTTTTAAGATTTTAAGAGAGAAGCAGGTTATCGTGATAACAACGAATATGTAATTAATTATATGTATCGACTTCAAAAATTAAATTAAATTAAATTAAGTTAAATTTTTTAATTAAAGATATTCTTATTAACAAATTATCAATTATTTTTATAAGATGTTTAGCATCAAAATTATTAAATTGGTTATTGTCAAAGTAATATGTGATTACTATTCTAGTTCTGTTCAAAATTGTGTTTCAATACTGAAAACGATTACGGCGCGCGGTTTGCAGAAATATTGGATATATATATAAATTCACACTGAAATACTTAAACAATAAGATCCGTTTTGATCGAGAAAATAGGGTTATTTCTTTTAATTGATAAATTAAAAAATTTCCATTTGTGTCTCGGCGCGAAAGCAATTCAGACGATAACGCAGTCACAAAAAGAAATTGTAAGCAACGGATTGACAATCGTTCGCTTGATGGACGTTTCCCGATCTTTTTCAATTTATTTCCTGGCAAATAAAATGATAAAAAGCACACGAATTGATTGGTTCTATGTCGTAACATGTTAAATTTTCTTTTTATGATTGGATGAGTGCAAAAAATGATGACAAATGGTAATAATTAAACGAGAATAGAAATTGGATATTATAAAAGTTATATTTCTGTTATTAAATGTCTTCATAATGGTTTAATACGTTTCATCTTTTATTCCATTTAAAAAAAATTATATATATTGACTCCTTTTTCTCTGAACGTCCATAAAATGGATTTCATAATGCAGATTTAACACCAGCCCATTTTTTCAAATAGATTTAATTTTTTTACAGGGAATAAGACTTTAGTAATGCAGCTCCGTCGTACTTCATCTTGGTAAGTCAGTTCTATTTTCTTAATGCTATTCTATTCTAAATGCAACAGATAATATAAAACTGCAACTGCAGTGAAAAGGTAAAAAGCAGAAGCTTTCTCTGATTAAAATATCGGAAAACTGGATATTATGAAAAAGAAAGTTGTGAGTTTCTCTCTTTCTCTCTCTCTCTCTCTCTCTCTCTCTCTCTATTTCGCATACTGTAAGAATATCTATAATAACGTTTTAAAATCAACAGATAATGTATTAAATTCGAGCCCGTTCCCGTTGATTGAACATTCATCCGTTCCAACATTATCAAATTTAAGATAATACCATATTACGCCCGTTTCACGCGACTTGTCTTTACAAGCTCACTCGTACGCAAAGTTAAATTATAAGCTCAACTGTGCCGAGGTTTGAGTCTGTTCCGTAGATAACACCCCACGAACGACTACTCCGCGTAAATCTTGTTAAAACCTTCACGCAGCCACGACATCGTCTTCAAGTTTATCTTCTTCGGCTTTGCATTCGCGACACTTTGCTAAGAAATTAAAAGGCAAATAGCTAAACTATTTTTTATGAATTAAAATACAGAGACGTATTTAGTATCTCTGTTATACGCTAATTAAAAAATAACAGATAATAATAATATTGAGATATATTTCCTGTTGAAATAGAAACCTCGTTTACAATGCGACCGATCACTTATTATCACTTATTATCATTTATTTATATTAGAAATCTTGTTTCCATTCGTAATTTACCGCATAGTAAGAAATTCGAGAATATTTTTAATGAAACAAATATAGTGAATATTTATTTAAATCTTTGCTCTTCTAATTTTAAATCCTTCTCGCAGAGATTTTCAGATAATACATTTTAAATACATATTATGTCGCTGAATCTTATTACATAACCATATTAACGTTAGACATATGATAGAAATGTAAACTTATGATTCAGTGATCATCTCGTTTTTGAAAGAAATAAAAAAGAAATGTAAGTACTTATTAGTCTCATCCACTCAATGCTTTTATTTCGTGCTTTATGACGGAATATGAAGATTAATAGTCAGCCATTGTTTGCAGTAGTCGCATCCCCTCTCGTTTCCGCGAAGCGACGAAATGCGCGAGAGTGGGCCAGAGGGGATGAAAGAGGGTTGTGAGCTGTTAAGCTTAAGCTAACTCACTTGTCTTGGTGGCGTGAAGGATATACCGAACGACCTTCTAAGCACCGTTGTGGATATTTCACCGGGTTCGAAGATTAAAGGATTCTTGAAGTATCCTGGGGCGAGGATAGAATGGACATGAGGATGCGGGGGATGGTTACCATCACTCAGGATGGACAGCTTGTCTTGAGAGCGTCGCGACGAGGAATACGGCACTGATGAATTCGCATCGCGAAGAAACCGTTCTCGAAACGTTAACCTTTGTGCCGGTCGATCTTTATTTTTTTAACAAAATATTCCCGAGTGACATAAATAAAGTCACCACAGATTTTGTATCGCTGAAAGGCTCTGCCTTTCAATATTAGATAGCACTCGAGACCAGAAAGTAGAATATATAGAAGAAAGATGAGTCAAAGAGAATATCAAGTTTATGGTATTGAAATTCCGTCAACATTGTAGGAGAAAAAGTAATTTATATTTGACGAAGATTGATAAAGACATAGATACTATGACATAAATCATATTTATGGAATATATTATTATTTGTAAGATGACGTTTTCCTTCCAAAAATTCATATAGTATATGTAACAAATGCAAAGAGAAAACTGTAGAGAGAAAAAGATTTATTCCATATGGATTTATACAATAGATTACGATTGCTTATGACCATATCTTTTTAATTCATGCAAGAAAATTATATCATATAGATTTTATCTCCGCAGAACTCTGCATAAAGAAGTAAATATAAATTTTAGCTATAGATTTGCAAAATGTTTCTTTATAAAAGTCCATATAAGATCTTTTATTAATGTTGCTTTGTATAAATTGCTTCTTTTGGGACGTATAAATTCGAAATTCTGTCTTTATATCTAACAATATTATCTTTAACAATTTTGTCTTTATATTTAACAATATATCTAACAATATTAATCATATTGTTATATTAGATATCATAAAAGTTACTATTAAAAAGCAAAAAGAATTGAAATCTGTATATAGTTTAAAATAAAGTTTAAGATAAAATTTAAGAAATGAGTTTCTCTGAGAAGTTGTTAGTTACGCCAGTGATTCCTTCGAGGGATATAAACAGAGTCCTCGAGTAGCGTGCAACATTTGTTCCTGGGAATCACTTTAACTTCATCAAGGAAGCGACGCGTCTGGCCTTTGCAATGAACAATCGTGGTCGTGTCCTCTCTTTCAGTTCCGTGCAATTTCTTACAGCGCGAAATCGTGTAGGAATACAGAAATTAAATTGTTGAATGAGAAACAAGGATACGATACAGTGCAAAATTTTCTACTTTGAGTTGAGGAATGCAGATATTACCAGAGTAGACGCATTAGGTTCCGTATATTTCCAAGTTCTTTAAGTTTTATGAGACGATACACTTTATTTATATTTATGAAATGTATAAAACATTTTTGTGACTTTATGTAATTAAAATTTATATTTAATTCTTTATACAAAATTATACCGAGATAAAATCGATATAATATAATCTTCTTGTACGAATTAAAAAGAAATTGCTTAAGCAATCGTAATTTATGAATTCATATATAAATACTATCTTTAGATTTTTCTAATATGAAAATTAAAGTGTTAATAATGTATTAAAAAATTAGATTCTAAAATAATGTAAAGATAAAAAAATATGACTCTAAATTTCGAATATTTTGCAAATTAAAAAATAGATACGTATTACAAAGAAACTTACCTGATTTGCAAAAAACAGAATCGCATTTCTAAACAAAGCCATCGTTATAAATAACGGATTGTGATATCATATTATAAATTACATTAAAAAAAGTACAAGTTACAATAAACATCTGTCTATTCATCGACTAAAAGCAACTTTCCAATTTTTACAGACACAAAGCAAGTTTCTTTCATAAAACTACATTAGTGTCACACGCTTTGAATATTTTGTATATCCCACAATCTCTCTCCTTCTGTGCAGCGCAGCTTTTTTAAATACGCTCGAAGGCTTTAATTTTTTGACGCTCTTTTTCAAAATTCTCTAACGACGCGATTCAGTCAAGGTTCTTTGTAACGCGTATTTGTTTATCAATTTGCAAAATATTCAAAAAACCTCAAGAGTCAAAGTCATTTAAAGAGAAATTATACGTAATTAAAATTAAACGTTATATAAAGTAAAGTTCCGTGTAAAATCACGTAGAAATCTTTTTTCAAATCTTTTTTATGTTTCTATTTTTTTAATAGGTCGCGAAACTTTTTCCACGATTCACTATCCGATTCTGTTCGAGTTCTGCTAAAAAACGGGACAGTCTCGTAAAAAAAATACGCTGCGATAGAATGTTATAGGTGGAAGTTAACTTCGCGACCGGAAACTTGAGCGATAAAATTTACCCCCGATTTTACTCGGGGGAGATATCCAACTCTTCCACACTCGCTATTACTGCTGGTCGATCTTCGCGAGCGAACTCACGATAAATACTAATTAACCTGCGCTGTATGTGCCGCCGAGATAAGGCGCGACGTTCTTTGTTCTTATACTCTGGCTTACGAAACTAGGAATGAGATCGAAGATCTCACGAAAGGATTTTGCAGAACGAAATTGTATGCATACGACATCGCAAGGAATAACATAAAAATGTAGAATTTAAATCAGGCTGTAACAAGATTCATGAGATTCAATCTACAAGGGAGAAATATTATAGAACAAAAAAGTATATAACAGAGATGAGACTGGAGCTGCGCTATATATTTTAGATACATACGATGTACATTAATATGAAATTACCTGAGTTCCCTTTATACATAGCGCTTAAAAGTATCTCTCACTATTAATCAAAATGTGAATTTTAAAATCTAGACGGTTATTTTCCGCTCGATGATTAAACAAACTTGTATATAATTTAGAATTACAAACAAATTTAATTATTTTCACCAATAAGATTATATTAACGCGATTTTTATAGCTTTAAAACATTTCATGAGTTTATCTAACTATTCTGTATGATTCTTCCGGAATAAAATCCGCTTTCTAATAAACCTCTGTGAAACAAGTGTGCACCGAGGCGTACACCCGCACACTCGTGCAATACTCAAGAGGCGAATACCACTTTGGGAAATTGCTAGCCCTTCCTAAACTACCCTTTCATAGTCATCACTTCTTCCTCTGATCTATTATACTCGATACATAATTCATTGTCAAAGAAGCTTCCACGTACAAGCTGTTTGTACGAAGTAGTTTTAAGTTTAACTTAATATTGTGTTTGAGAAGGTTATCTGTGTAACATATATTATGTATAATATCAATTTTAGGTCTTAATTCTTTTATTAATGTTTTTTTTTTCAAATATCTTTATTCTTCTCAAGTTAAACTAAGAGAGATTTCGCAAAATGTTTACTGCCAAAAACATTGTAAATTAATTCACATGTAATTAATTCACAAAGTGTTTCTTAGTTTAATATAATTCTGTGGCTTCCCAGATTTATTTTAAGCGATCTTTATCGTTAGCGATTTTAGCAGATTTTATTAAACTTTGCAAAAGAGAGCAAAGCTATAACATATTTAATTAGTGTCAGTTTTGCCTAGTTTATTTCTTCTCAGCTTGTACTTTTGGATTGTACTTTTTTGGTTATGTTAAACTTTCGTTCGAAAGTTTCATTTTGTTAAGGGACCAAGTTTTATCTTTGATTTTATCTTATAAAATCTTGATTGTATAGATTTTTCCATGCAAGATGTTTCCATAAAAAACACATGGCGTAATCATGAAACTACTCAACAGATGTTCGCATGATTAAATTGCATTTCACGTGGTACAGTGTAGCTTAAATATTTTTATAAATGCGATAATAAATGTATTTTTTATTACATTTTGAAATAATATTTTATCATTTAACGTAAAATATTTTTATTTAATGTTCTATTTGATCAAATATTATTATTGTATAACATTTTTTATTAATTACTAAAAATTCATAAATATTCTTTATCTATTATATATAAACTACTATATATAATATAAATTAATTACTATATATAAATTAATATTATATATAATCTACTATATATAAATGTTTTAAGTACATAAAAGATTTAAGTATACAAAAGAAATACTTTACTCTGACTGAAATATAACTATTGATTCTTCAACGTTAGATATTTTATTTGACCAAATATTCCACAGAAAGATAAAAAAGTCATTTTTGTCATTTCGCAGGTTTCAAAAATATGTAGATTGCTATCGTGAATGATATGAACGCAAAGAGTAAGGCTTCCATATGTTAAAAAATAAAATTTCTCGCGAGGAATCTTTGAATACTGCTCGAGCTAAGATCGAACAGAAGATACAAGGCAATATGATATTTTCTGTTTTATTGACAATAACTATATGCATACGTATTGATTTGAATGAACTCGTAGAAAACCAATTCACATATGTTAGATATATATAACTACGGTTTTATTTAAAGATTGTACATTATTCGAAGAATATAAGATCTTTGAAGTTAGCACGACATTCTATTAATATAAAAAAAAATAATAACAGTAGCACTTTTCATAGTTCTATATTTCCTTGTAAAAATAGAAAAGAATTCCGCATTTCATACACTAAAAGAACCAAAATTGGAAATATAGAAGCTGAAACTCTATGTTATATATACACTGAAAAAAAAGATTGGCTGCTGCAGCAAATTAGATGGTAAAATATGGCATAGCATTTTTAATTGGTTGCAGTAGTCAATTTTTGGTTGTGTTAGTCTATCGAAATCCTATACTGACATTGCAGATAGGCTAAAGCAACCAAAAATTGGCTGCTACAGCCAATTAAAAATACTATGCCATATTTTACCATCTAATTTGCTGCAGCAGCCAATCTTTTTTTCAGTGTATAGTAATATTCCGTTTAATTTTTCTATGCACCTCTTTATCGTCTAATCGCAAGGAATCTTTGGAAAGTTATAAGGGAACTTCTTCACAGAAAAGTTTGCACGAACTATACTGTGAAGAACTTGAGATATCGCGCGGTAGTTTTTTCATGATTGTATGACCACTTAAGACCGTGAGACTTGTACGGTAGCAAACCAAGACCGCTGCTCCGCGTTGTTTGCATTTTCCCTTAAAGGGCCGCTTCGAGTGCTATGTGGGTCAGGATTACTGCAGCGTGTACTTTGTTTGCTGCTCGTCGCAGTTGTATGCTCGTGTAATACACCGACAAGTAGTTGAGTTCCGTGGCGAGGAAACCGACTCACTAAATTGGCACGACAAACGTATCTGTCGCAACTACTCCAATCTTTCGGTGTAACTTGTAAGCATTCCAATCTCGTTCTAAAATCATTTAAATAGTTATGTATGCTATAGCATACATTTCGTAAATAATATTTAAAAATTCAAAAGGAAATAAAAATAAAAAAATCATAAATTGTCTGATTCTTCTTCAATAATGATTCTCGAGAAGAACGAAACTTTATGCATTGTTAAATTGATAATGTCAAATTATATTTATTTGAATTATTTTTGATCATTTCTATAGATCACCACTGATGCTTCTATTATACTCAATATATCGTTAATTTAACTAAAACATAATTTAAATAAAAACTCAAGAAAATGTAATAAATTTAGCTAAAATTTGGTTTATTATTTATTACTGTAAGTGCACACGTTAATATGGAATTTATTTTAAAACTAAACTAATCACAGAAATGAATTGATTTACATTGTAATACACATGTAAGTTAGAAATAACAAAATGTTACTTAATTTAAGGGATTGGTTTATCATTGTTTCTTTGATATTTGACAATGTATACACATAGGTATAATTCTATGATATGATTTTTTATTTTTATAATATTTCTCCATCTTTTTATAAAACATGATCTTTTTATACGATGAAATGATATGAAACCTAGAAATTGCATTCTAAATGTTCAACGCAATTTCACACAAAATATTTGTTATTTACTGCAACATCTTCCGTTATACATATGGCAGGCGTATACTAGATTATACATGCCGCATCTCACGGACGCGCAAAACTATCTCGAAAAGTTCTGGTATATATTTAAATGCGTTTTACGATGGGAGAAGTTTCGTAGATATAGATGACGGCAATGATGCTGCGCGAAAGAAATGAAAAGCGGAAGAAAACCGCTGGCTAGAAATACGGATATCTGGAGACACGGTAGTGTCTCGGCGTTATCAAGGGAACCTCGCGAAGTGTCAAATTCTGATTTTAATGAAACTTTGTGAACTTGTAGCTTACATAAACAGATAAATTTAAAAAATATCAGTTACGGCGGAAAAACGGTTTGAAGGAGTGAAATCACCCCTTACGTGTCGTTTTCAGCTTTTTCCATTATATCTTGAAAACTATTCGAGATATCAAAAAATGTTTTATACAAAAGTTTTACAACAAAATTAGCTGTATTCATTCACGTCAATAATATTGAAAAAAAAATTATTTTTCGAAAATTTTGAAAAATAATTTTTTTTTTAAATCTTCACTTTTTCTCTACCTTACCCTACAAGCGGATATATTACGACGCAAAGTCCAGATCTGTAACTTTTCAGATTCAAATACGTCGTCGTTATTGTTATTGTCGTCGACCAGCTCTCAGAATGTATGGTTGCACCGTCTCAACAAAACTTGTTCATACACGGAGAGAATTTTCTTTTAAAATTTACCCTAAAAATATGGTAGTTGTGGTACAATACAATATTTTAAAGATTTTACCATGCACTACCATGCACAGTAAAATTGATCAAACTTATTTTATACTTTATTGTAGTTTTATTAATGAATGAGAGAGATTTACATTAAAATTCTTCGAAATACAATGTTGTCCCACGCTTGTCATATTTTCAGGGTAAATTCTAAGAAAAAATTCTCTCCGTGTAAGAAATAGTGATTGGGGAAAAAGGAGGACCCTTTGTCTTATCTAACGCTGTTTTGTTTCATTTTCGTGGGGATTCCGATCGACGAAAACTAGAAAAAATTTTTAATATACAATAGGTATTATAAATTAGATATAAATATGTAAATACGTAATAACAAAAAAGAAGAATGCTATCTTTTGAGATATAGATTCTTTTATTATTTTTATTTTATATGAATTATGGATATCATTCACATTTTTTTTTGTGTATTTTAATCTACAAAATACACAATATAAAAAGATATGACATATAATTGTTACACAAAACATTTTAGAGATTTTTCGTTATCGCGCGCGCGTGTTCACTCTCAACTTTGCAAATCAAAGCAGCTAGCACGTTCTGCACATTCATCCTCAATCGCCCGTGATCGTTGTCAGCAAATAAGCGATTGATATCGTGTGTTAATCTCAATAGGCTCTCGTTGTGGGCACATTCGAGTACATGAGAAAGATAGAGAGAGATAAAGAGAGAGAGAGAGAGAGAGAGAGAGAGAGAGAGAGAGAAACCTGACTGTAAGTGGCTCTCGAAAGTGGTGAGTTCGTCGCCCAGCGTTAACGAGATTATTAACGCGTCCGCGTGTCCTCTAAAGTCTAAAGAGTCGTCTCGTCATAAGATGATCCCGAAAGAATCCTCGCCCTTTCCGGAGGTGAAAATGCGGTGATTAAGGCGACCCCGGCTCCTTTCCAATTCGGCGATCAAGAGAATCAGTCTTGTGAAAAGCTCGTCGCCTCGTCATTTAAGTGCAGTGTAGATTAAATTAAAAAGTGTTTATTATAATTAAATCTAACAGCTATGAACAGTATTATATGCGATAAAGATATGTGGAATTGTAAAATCGCACATTTTTTAATAATCTAAGTAATAGATCCCACACTAATTATATGGAAAACGTGGTATTAGTCAAATTAGCTGAATATTTCTTAATTTATAAGATGATAATCAAAGTTTCCATAAATACAATTATAAAAAAATGGACAGATTCTGCTGAAGGTTGCTTATATTTCTAATCGCACTGTAAAGTATCTACAACACTATTTCTAATTGTTTTTAATCATTCTAGTTATTTTTTTTAGTATACAGTTTTCGTATATTAGATAATTTTTTATTTTGCTTTCGTTGATTTAATTTAAAATACATCATATTTCTCTCATTTCGTATTTTTCTCTTGTTATATCACCATTACCAATACATTTATATCAATCGACATTTAAGATAATACGATCTTCTTTTCTCTAAATAAAAAAAACTCTAAACAGGAATGATTTTTTCATGAGCGGAATAGACCGAAATGAACGGATGGTAGACACTACCGTCCAGAGAAATGGAACGGAAGGCAGTAAATTACGCGGAAGTACATTCGGCAGATTGAATTAGCATTTTATGTGCGAAAAGCAAGCAATCGTATGTGCGCGTATGTTACCGGTCAAGAGTATGCAATGTCCACTCGATGTTAGTCAGTGAAACGTGCAAATATCGCTCGTGACGCAAAACGATACCGATAGAAAATTCATAACGTGTTTTTCCCTCGTACTAGAAACGTGTACATATTGAATGCAAACATCGCAGGACAGAATCAGTTTAACATTGATCAAAGAAAATTCGTAAATGAAAGCCGACCTCTAGCCATGGGACACCCTGACAACGCACGTAATCTCGAACTTGCAAAATGGATACCATTTTTTCGTTAGAAAGAAACTTTTCTTTAGGTTACATACGAGAAATCGGAAAACGGATTCTGGCAAAACTTGCGAGCTGTTCCCAACTCTATCGGACAAATTGACCGGTGTGTCGCGCGTGTAAAAAGATTTTTACCGTTCACCATAAGTGCGCTTTCATGTGTTCCGGTCGAAATGAGAAAGGCGAATTTGCCCTCAAATATCTTTCTGATATCAAGCTGTGCTTGTGATATTTTTCACAGAAAATGATCCTACATTTTCTTTTTACATTATCAAAAACTGTACATTGACGATATCATTATACGATATATCGATAAGTATTCGTCTATTTTATTTTTTGTTTGCATTATGCTTTATCTCCTCATGCTTTTCTGCATGTACTTATAGTTCTTTCGTATATATTAAACTAATATAAACAATTTTAATCTAAGTCAATTAGTAGGAGAAAATTATAATTATAGTTAAATTATATAATAAATTATATACGTACAAGTAATAAATTATTTGAACGATAAAAATGAAAGCTATATTAAAAGAAATTATAACGTCTACAATTAAATACTCTTAAATAACGCTGTTACGTGGTACATGTCTTAATAGATATTTATGTTTTAATTGAATGTCTTTAGTATCTATTCCTGAAGCATTTACGACCACTTTAAGCAGCCAATGCTTTATAAGTCAGATTTACGAGAGGATTAAAAATCAAATCACAGTACGTAACACTTAAAAAAATTTTAAGTGTAATGTATAAAAAAATTTAAGAAATAGAAATAATCATTAAATATATCGCATCATTATTTTCATCTCAGCAATGTTAATAAAAGAGATCCGGGTTCGACTCCCGGCCGAGGCATTATTTTTCGCAATAAGTTTTATTACAGTTTTTAAGTTGGGGAATTTGGGGGGATTATTAATTTCAGATTTGATTGCGTTGAAAGTCCGACAACCATATCGGCACGCAATTATCATTTCTGAAAAAATTAATTCATTTAAAATGAATTTACAATAGTTCAACATCTTAACGTTCTGACCGTTATGGCGCTTCTTAATTTAAAATTATTATTAGCGGTCTTTCAATCTTATTAATATTAATAAAAATTATGAATTATAATAAAAATAAATAATTATATATAATTTATATAATATTATATATTACATAAATTATATATAATTATTTATTTTTGAATTATTTAAAAACTATTTATATCTACTGTATTTGGAATTTTGATTGATTTCTGTTGCAAATATACTTAAATTCAAGATCGCAAAAAATTAATTTATGTTACTTGTGAGGTCAAAATCATTTAATAATTATAACAGTAATATTTCTTAAAGTCTCAAAACAAACCTGAAGAGAGTAGATAACTTGGTCCACGACAGAAGCCAATTTTCACAAAAGTTGCGCGAGAGTTCGGAAATAACGCTTGCAACTTCAGCAACCGGATAGTTCCTTGACAGCGAAAAATTTTCGTCCCTCATCAGAAACTTGTGTATGCGTCACGGAAAATCGATCACATAGCTCCATCCAAATTTGCTGTTTTGCAGACGTAAACGAATTCGGCATCTTTCTAGTTCAATTCAACTTTATCAAAAATATATCTTGATGTGTGAACCACAAATTGTCACAGTTTAAAATGTTAATCACTGTTGCATAAGTATAATAATATAGAAACATACTGAGATATTATCAAATCTTTCGATACATTATTTATAAAAATATGTCGTATTAAGTAGAATTAAAAGAAATTGGAAAGAATAAGGGCAATAGGAGTCAGGCGCAGAAGACGTCGCGCAAATAATACACCCATATGATAAATAATACACCCGACGTCTTCTGCGCCTGACTCCTATTGCCCTTATTCTTTCCAATTTCTTTTGATTTATAAGGAGCCTTTTTTAGTTTGATTTGTTAAGTAGAATTAATATTTGCATATTTCATATTTTATCACATTCTTAATTACATTTGTATATTTCTAAATATTACATATTTATTAGATTCTTTTGAAAATGAAGAGAAGCAAACTAGTTTTAACATAAAGTAAATGTACGAAATGACGCCACTGACCCGAATAGCGCCCACCATCATGAATTTTGGCCCCCAACATTAAAAAAAATAAAGTTTCTATAGCTCATTCGATTACTCATCATTAGCACATGTATGCACATTTCGAATTTTCGTTTGCACACTTTCAGTTTAAAAGTTATTCAAAAAACAAATTTGGGGAGGCCAACTTCACACTAGCCCTCCAACTTCGAGCAAATTGGATCAAAAAGGTCTTAATCGATAGGATTTCATTTGCACATTCCAAAACAAGTCGATTTTTCGTTTACACACCTTTAGTAAAAAGTTATTAACAAATGAGTTTTGAGGGGGCTAATTTCACACAACAAAAAGTACGTGTTTGATTCGAATTCAACAGAAACGAGCTTAAAATCACATCAATCCATAGGCTTTCGTTTGCACATTTCGAAACAAATCGATTTTTCGTTTGCACATCTTTAGTTAAAAAGTTATTAACAAATGAGTATTAAGGGGGAGGGGGGCTAATTTCATACGAAGAGAGAAGTTGTAATAACTTTTTAACTAAAGATGCAAACGAAAAATCAACTTGCTTCGGAATGTGCAAACGAAATCCTATCGATTGATGTCATTTTAAGCTCGTTTGTGTTGAATTCGAACGGAAAACTTACTTTTTGTCGTGTGTGGAACTTTAATTGTTAATAACTTTTTAACTAAAGATGTGCAAACGAAAAATCGATTTGTTTCGAAATGTGCAAACGAAATTCTATCGATTGATATCATTTTAAGCTCGATTCTTTTGAATTCAAACCGAAAATGCACTTTTTGTTATATGAAATTAGCCTCCCCCCCTCCCAACACTCATTTGTTAATAACTTTAAAATTAAGAGCGTGTAAACAAAAAATCGACTTGTTTCGGAATGTGCAAACGAAATCCTATTGATTGATGTCATTTGAAGCTCGATTCTCTTGAATTCGAACCGAAAACGTACTTTTTGTTATGTGTGAAACTTTAATTATTAATAACTTTTTAACTAAAGGTGTGCAAACGAAAAATCGACTTGTTTCGAAATGTGCAAACGAAAATCTTTCGATTAAGATCTTTTTGATCCAATTTTCTTGAAGTTGGGGGCTAGTGTGAAGGTGAGCCCCCCAAATTTGTTTTTTGAATAACTTTTAAACTGAAAGTGTGCAAACAAAAATTCGAAATGTGCATACATGTGCAAACGATGAGCAATCGAATGAACTATAGAAACTTTATTTTTGTTAACGTTAGGGCGGCTAACTTCACGACGGTAATAGCGCCACCTTAACCTATTTTATACACGCAGTAAAATACAACGTAGTAAAAGTGTTCATAAATTTTTAGAAAGAGATTGTGAAGGTGTGTGAAATGGTTCCGCTAAAGTATGAGAAAATATAATCTGATTTTCCGTGAAAAGCAGTTGTACAATCTCATGTCGAGAATGTATCACTTTTAGCTATTCGTGATTGAATTTGTTCTTAAATAACTACCATGACAAGGTAATCTATAAAGTGAAAAATGTGATATCTTTGAACTGTAATACAAAGTATTTGGTTTTGTATTATATTAATATGTTTAAAAAATAACAAAAAAGTAAAATATCACACAATTATACAATTTTTGTATAATATAATATAATAAGGATGGCAGATTTATATGCATGCGAAAAGCATCATGTGCATAAAACCGCCATAAATATATAATAACACTTTAATACAAATTAGTAAGAAATCAGGAGACGCGGTAGTGTCTCCGGCCATGTTCAACTATCCTAACTACTTTAGGATTAATGAAAATGAAAGACACTACAAGTCTCTTATCCCGAGCCACCAAAGTCCATTTTTGGGGGATTATACAGAACTACTAAAAACGTTCGAACCACTTGTTTGCATCAATCGACACGAGCATCTTTTTGAGATTTTGTCAGATTATGTGGGATCCAATGAGAACAAACCTTTTTCACGGCTAAATGATCATGCAATATTTTATATATGCTGGTGGAACTAATGCCTAAGGTTGTCTCAATCTCACAGTATGTCACATGACGATCTTGCATTATTAGTTTTTGCACAGCATCAATGTTTTCTGACACAACAACTGATTTTGGACGACCTTCACGACTTTCGTCGGTGAGCGAACGGCGACCACGATTAAATTCGTTATACCAGCGTTTCACAGTGGCAAGGGATGGGGCTTTATCGCCAAAAATGGAAGTAAGTTGATCGATGCACTCCTGTCTTGATAATCCACGTCGAAAGTCGTAATAAATCATTGCACGAAAATTTTCACGAGTTAATTCCATTTTTTTGCTGAGACACAATTTTCAAGTGACTGTAAACAATACAAATCGCGCTCAAATAACAAAACGTTCTGAAGAAGGTTATGGTAAAAAATGTCAAACTTTCTAGTGGAAACGTCAGATGACACCTGACAACACTCAGTGTTGCCAAGGCTCAAAATATAAGTAGTGCCCCTCGTAACTTTAATCGTATACAAACTTACCTTTTTAAAAAAAAGGTAAAAAAAGCGCTGAGCGTGCGTGCTTCTCGTGTAGAAGCACCATTTGAGCCGGTTTCACCAACGTCAATTACTTAATCGGCCGTGGAACTGATGA
>NW_017256212.1:1943611-1952239 GCF_001594055.1 Mycetomoellerius zeteki
CATTTTTACTTAAATTAAAATAATAAATTTTCAATAAGCCACAGAGACACAGAGACACAGAGGCCAGAGACACAGCTAAGCATACGCATGCGTACACTTGTCCACGTACACTTCACCCAAAGTCAATGTTTTTAAAAACTAAATCTTAGTACTAATAATAGCCAATACAACCTTAAATATTGTTACGCAATATAAACTTACGTTGTTATACTATGTATAAAACATGTACATACCTATCTTTTCTTCCTTAATTTGACGTAACACACTTTTCCAGCAGTCAAAAATCTATCGATGTTACGTGCTGTTTTATAATTATGCGTATATTTATTTGATTACTGTGCATAGAGTTCCAGCTACTGTTTAATTTTAACTGGTATGCAAGCGTCACTACTCGGCTGACAGTAACTAACTTCCATCTTCCTCTGCTGTTGAGATATAGACAATTCGCACACTTACCCAATGCGCGCGTTTACCCCGAATGACTCTATAAAAGATTTGATATCAACAATTGTGACGCCAAGTTAAATTGTGTTAATTTAATATCACAAAATTTACTAAATCTAATGATATATATACGTTTCATCTGTATAAAAGATTTGATATCAACAATTGTGGCGCCAAGTTAAATTCTGTTAATTTAATTAAATTTATCAAAATTTTATGTATTATTCGTAAAAAAGATTTGATAGCCAAATTAAATAATGAATATTAATTTAATATGTATTATTCGTACAAACGATTTGATATCAACAACTGTGGCGCCAAGTTAAATTCTACTACAAAATAAAAAGTAAAACCTAAGTGATACTATCTTTATTATTTACTTAATCCAAATGCTACTATTTTTAATTTTTATACAATGAAACCACGTATTGATATTTATTGTTTAATATAATAACGATGGGATCATTAGATCAACAACAAATTACTGCTTAGTAAGGAGCTACGAGCTGAAGCTGAGTGTTCATGTATTATTAACGAATCTTATGAAGAACAAACGTTACGACCTTTATTAGATTCTTTCCAATATTAACATTATAATTACTTATACTTTAAACATAAACAAATTTTAAAAATACAATCGTTAAAGTTACGTCTAAATGTACAAAATTATAATAAATATGTTCGAAAAAATAATAGGTTTGTAAAAATTTCATTTCTTTTATTGTAATTATTTACACTTAAAACAGATCAAGGTACGTATTATGTGGAATTGTTCGGAATAGATTCCGTTTGGAATTATTCAATTATTTCCTAGATTTCTATTGTGTTTTCTAGAGAAAATGGAACAGTTCCGGTTCCAGAATCTATTCCGATTTGTTCCATGATAGATGTCCTGATAAGGTAGCGTCATTCGGTGCATATTAGTGGCGTAAATCGGGACGTAAATCACACAATTTTAGTGGGCGTAATTTAGTACATTTGCAGTTCACGTTTAATTTTTTTGTACATTTAAGTAACTTTGTTTATTTTCAATTTTTATATATGATTTCATTAATTTATAGTATCAACTTTAAATAAAATTTATAGTTTTATGTAATACTATGTTACTTTTTCAGGAATAACCTTTGCAAAATCAGTATTTGCTTACAGTGGCGTCATCTCGTACATTTACCTTAACTTTCTTTTATTTCTCAGTTTAATGAAATTAAAAAATTAATGAAGTAAAAATCAATTATATTTCATTATATATGTATATATATATATCTTGCTTTATAATAAGACTCTAATTTGAAACTAATTATATAAACTAATATTAATTATATATTGTACTTAATTAATTATATAAATATGAATACTAAATTTTTCAAAATTATGATAAAATCATGAGATAATAGATATAGTTTTTTTTCACAATGATATATTGTATTACTTTTCGTTAATGTATAATATAAAATAATTATATAATCAGCAATAAAAATTAAAGCCATTATTTCTACGAGAAAAGTGTACCTTAAGTATAATTACTCGTAACATACGAGAATATATTGCAGAAAAAACGTAAATTTTTGTTAACACAATTAAATAATTTATATTACTATGAAAGATTTAACTTTGAATTATATAACCAGTTGCGAATTAGAATCGTGTTAAAGCAAGATACATATACGTATAGAGAAAATAGAATCGACTCTATTACATTATTGACAATCGGCTTGCAATGCGTTAACTTACTCCTCTGTGCGAGATTCGGTCAATTCTGTGGGTTAGTTGATGTAGTACGTGCCTCAATAAAGCTAGCCGGTTGTTTCGAATCTCGCAGCTCGATTCGTCTATAACTCATGGCCGATGGACTAGCTAGAGCGTATTCGTTTTTCGTACATCCGATGCAAAGGCTCTGTTATAGATCGAACTGGTTTCAAGAGATACTCTCTCTTCCACTATCTCGTTCTTTTCTATATCGTTCATTCCATCGTTTCTTCTCTCCATTCCCCTCCAGTTTTTTCTCTTTCCTTCTCTCTATTCAAAGAAAGGATAGAAGATATAAAAAGATCGGAAAACCACAGGATCAGTAAGGAGACGGAAAAGAGAAATGAAATAGAGAGGGGGAGGAAGAGAAGAAGGGGGTAGAGCGACATCCAGCTCGACATTCCACGAGATCTCCCCTCTATCTTCTTTCGATACTTTTTATCCCTCTTTATTCCGTCTGTTTCTTATCATGCTGCTGCTGCTCTTCGCGAGGAATCTCGACTGTCGTATCGACTACCAAGCGACTACATAAGACGGATATAAAGGCGTTCCGCAGGATACGAAACTTTATTCAGGAACTTAGGGCCTCAGTAGTCTTGAAAAGACCAAAGGAACAAGACAGGAATACCACTGTGTGGTGCTCCTGAGACTCTCTCGACACGCGAATTGATGTGGCATTTCCTTTTTCGTTATTTTTAGAAAGTCAATAATAGAGCTTTTTTCCAAAAGCATTTTTTCGATTTCATCGAAACGTCAAACATTGTTGAGAATCACAATTTACACAATATCTTGTCTGATGGTGTTTCTTTATCTATTTAGAAATTACGAACATGTACTTTGCCATATTACATAAATTATTATAGCATAATGTTATAAAAGGATCTATAACATTATGAATCATTTGCGCATACGATGAAAAATTCTTAATGTCATGGATATGTAATGTTAATGCATGATCAAATCATTATCTGCAACTCAAGAGAAATACTTAATACAAAAGTGACAGCCAATCATAGGATTATGCACTGAGAAAGATGATCTGATTTGGCTAAATAGTAACTATGATGAAAAATGGACGAATCAGAATTTTCTGGTTAAATCTATTAGAATTCTAATTGAGATAACTAGAATTCTGATCGATATACAGGGTGCGAGGGACTAACTATTACTAAGAAAAAACGCCACACAACTCTGACAATTATTGATATTTTTATTTGAAATTTTCAGGAAAAAATTGAAAAATGATTTTATAATATTTCACTAAACAAATCTTATTGTTCGATGATACCATCTTTGGCTTTGATGATGGCGTTAAGTCTGTTGATGAACGCATCGCACGCTGCACGAAAGTGGGACTGCAGGATTAGCTGCCATTCTCGGCGAAGAGATGTTTTGAGCGCGACCAAACTTCGATGTTTTTTAATACAAACTTCGGTGTATTTTGCAGACCAAGGTATCCTCTAAAAAACATCCAAGTTTGGACGCGCTCAAAACATCTCTTCGCCGAGAATGGCAGTTAATCCCGCAGTCCCACTTTCGTGTAGCGTGCGATGCGTTCATCAGCAGACTTAACGCCATCATCAAGATCAAAGGTGATATCATCGAACAATAAGATTTGTTTAGTGAAATAAAATCATTTTTCAATTTTTTCTTGAAAATTTCAAATAAAAATATCATTATAATTGTCAGAATTGTGGCGTTTTTTTTTTATAGTAACAGTTAATCCCTCGCACTGTAATTATTCCGGTAAAAATAAGAATTCTAGTAGATTTTGTAAAAACTATTGTATCGATCAGAATTCCGGTTATCTCAACTAAAATTCTAATAAATTTAACCAGAAAATTCTGATTCGTCCATTTTCAACCAGAATTTTTTTCAGGGTGTAAATATTATATATTCATGAAATCCGAAAATATGCGTTTATATCCGGTTAGCTTGGTAACAATAAAGCAACCGTAAGAAGATTGCGAGACGAAAGCCAACGTTGTCGAAGTACACTCGATGAGGAATTATATGGAATGAATAATAAAGCTTTCCGAGATTTGCAAGTAGATGGGTCGGTCTTGTGAAATCCGAGTTGCAATGTCGATCAAGACAATGAGCAACGACGATGAACAAGATAGGAATCAGCGTGCGCCCCTCGAAAATTTGAAAATGCAAATGCGCTATGCTAGAATGCGATGCGATATTACGCTTGGAATCATGGCAGCCTAGAAATTTGCATCGCGATATAATGGGGAGCATGCTTAGTTATAAGATTGATAAATTGATTAATATAATGTGCAGAATACAATGTACGATGAAATGTTAATAATTTAAATTGCATAATTGAAATTTTGATTTTACAAAAAGAAAAATTTTTTATAACAAAGAATCTTATAACATATAGTAAGAAATGGAATCTTTTAAAACTGAAAAAATAAATAAATATAAATTATCAGTATTTTCGGAATATTGTATTACCTATATTTAAAAAGTATGTAAATGAAAAAAAGAAAGTTGACATGAAAAAACTGCGTGTGATAACTAAGATGTAAAATATGGATAGCTAAAATATAGATATCATAGCTAATGTCTTAGCTCTGATACCAATATTACAGCAGCAACAGCAAATCATTTCGCCGCAGTTTATAAATTTATAATTACAGCAGTAAATATATTTTAACAAACCAAGATTAGTTACGGCAAGGAAATTTTTTTCCATAAATAATGCTTTTCCATAAACATGTAAATTAAAGAAAAATTTGAAAATTAAAATTCTTACAATCCGGTTAATTAGCGATTCGAATAATTAGCGTTTGATATATGTGGATAATCATTATGGAAAGAACATATAGAAGATATTTAAGCAAATTAGAAACTATATGCAATTTTCAGTATACGAAACTACATATTCGCGAAATTATCTTGCTCACATTTAATATAAGCGGACGACAGATAATCAAGTCTGGTCTTATGCTGTAAATATGGACACCAACACAAATTCATAGCTTATTACATGTAAGCGTAAATATAGATCTATTTAAATCCGTGGTAGATGAAAGATGAAAAGATATGTAAGATTTAATAAGATATTAATTACCGTACTTTTCATCCCAAAAATATCTTTTTGTGTAGGTAAATTTACATTGATGATATCTTGCAATACTATTGCAGTCATATTCTATAGGCAAAAATTTGAAAAAATTACTAACTAATCATAATTTAAAAGTTTAGGGGAGAGTTGCCGAATGCGTACTGGTCGCCTAAATCGTACCTCATTAATATTTTATATTATTAATTAATATAAGCAATATTTAGTAACAATAATATAAAATATATGAGAAATGAGTAATAGAGAAAAATATAATAACCTACATCTTGTTTTGTGGATGTTAGCGGCGTTTTAAAAAATCAGATACATCTAATATTAATTTTTAATCAATTTATGTAGCTGATAACAACGCGATCATCCAATTTTATTATAAATTTTTGTATTTTTATAAAAGAAGATTTATTGTAGAGTATTTTACATTCACTGTATATACATATTTGCAACCACACTGGACCAAAACTGTACGTAAATTCAATAAAATATTCATTGAATTATGAAAAAATAATGATAATTGGTCCAATGAATTCTCATCGTGATTTAGATTATAAAACTATTCCTAGAATTCATTGCAAGAATTAATATATAGTTATATAAATGAATCCAATTATTGTATCAATGAATTAACTACATTAAGTCAGACATTAAGTCGGATATTGATTAACGATCATTCATTGGACCAAAAATGAACAAAATTTTTTTCAGTGCATTGTAAAGATAAAATCGATATTTTTACAAAATTCATCAAGTTACCTAAATCGTTCCAAAAGATAAGGCTGATAACTGACAATAAAACTAATAATTGATATCAATATAAATATTAAGTGCAAAAATATGTATAAGCAAAGGAGGGAGTTTAAAAATGGTCAAAATTGGCTCTGAATGAACACCATTAAAGTTGTCATTTTGAAAGTCATTCATGGAATAATGCTAGAAAAGCTTGGGAAACCTTCCAAAAATAATAAAATAGATCGTTAAATGCTCTGCAAAGAAACTCATTGTTTCTAATAAACGATGATAGATTTCAAAATTTGGTCCAATGAATGATCGTTAAATGATGTGTTTACATTTAACACAAGTTGGATTATGAAATGCTATAAGAATACACTACCAGGAAGATCTACAAATATACAGGGTGTCCCATTTTAAATAATGCATTAAGATTCCTCGAAAACTATGGTAGATACGGAAAAATGTTTCAAACAAAAGTTGTTTGGTTCGGAGAGGGATATAAGAAGGTTTGATTTGATCTTGGATGGCGTCGCCAAGGCTAGATCAAGGTCACGTCGATTTTTTTAAATGGAAAGTAAAAATGAAAATGAGAAATACAATCACCAATGGTCTTAATCTTGACAAATGTTATCCAGGACATGATTCTGAACAACATTCAGGAGATTTTTAGCCGCCGGTCGGACACCTTGGGTAATGCTAATGCCGGAGGTATTGTAACTTCCAAGCCTTATAACTCAAAAAGTATTTAATGAAAATGAACATAATTATAGTGTTTCTCGAGCTAAGCTACAAGAAAATGTAATGAAAAATCGACCTTGACCTGGCCTTGGCGACGCCACCCAAGATCAAATCAATGGTACCTTCTTATGTCCTCCTTCGAACGTTACAACTTTTGTTTGAAACATTTTTCCGTATCTACTATTTTATTTTTAGTTTTCGAAAAATCTTAATGCATTATTTAAAATGGGACACCCTGTATATTTGTAAATCTTCCTGGTAGTGTATTCTTATAGCATTTCATAATCCAACTTGTATTAAATGTAAACACACCATTAATTTTGAAATCTATCATCGTTTATTAGAAACAATGAGTTTCTTTGCAGAGCGTTTAAACGACCTATTTTATTATTTTTGAAAGTTTCCCAAGCTTTCCTGGATAAATAAGCATTATTCCATGAACGTACAGACTTTCAAAATGACAACTGCATAGGTATTAATGATGTCCATTCAGGGCCAATTTTGGCCATTTTTAGATTCCTTCCTTTTTTTTATGTCATTTGTTTTTTTTTTATTATTGTTATTTATAATAATTATAAAATATTTGATTTTCTTCAATAAATTATTAAAATTAGGTATTAATTAATTATTAGGTATTAGTTAATGATTTCTTTTATTGATCTTATATTTTTAATTGTTTTCATTCATAAATTCAATACTTTCAAAGGAAATACGATAAAAAATATCTATAGGTACGATTTAAGTGACCGGTTGCCTAAATCATACCTTTTGCAGCATGTTACAAAAAGATTTATAACAAATTAATTTGTTATTGGTGGAAAGTTAAATATGTAATAATAAGCGTTCAAAACCTCAACCTACAATTTCTAATGTTCATTTGCATACAAAATAGTGCCAAATGGAAAATATAATAAAAAATAGAGTGATACGCGTTCGGCAACTTTCTCCTACATTGAAGATGTATAAAAGTTTTATTTTTTTATAATAAAATGCAGTACAGTTGTTGAATAAGAGATGGTTGCTTTTGCCTACAAATCGATTGCCTACAGTACCGTTTGCCTACATCTCATTTGTTTACAAATCGATTGCCTACATGTGTTATTGCCTACAGATCGATTGCCTACATGTATTATTGCCTACATGCATTATTGCCTACATGTATTATTGCCTACGCGTATTATTGCCTACACGTATTATTACCTACAGTTCGATTGCCTACAGCTCGATTGTCTACAAGCATTTTTGCGCACAAATAAAAATTTTAGAAACAGAATTACTTTTGCCTACATGTATTATTGCCTATAGTTCGATTGCCTACAGCTCGATTGCCTACATGCATTATTGCCTACATGTATTATTACCTACAGTTCGATTGCCTACAGCTCGATTGCCTACAAGCACTTTTACGCACAAATAAAAATTTTAGAAACAAAATTATTTTTGCCTACATGCATTATTGCCTACATGCATTATTGCCTACAGTTCGATTGCCTACAACTCGATTGCCTATATGTACTATTGCCTACATGCATTATTGCCTACAGCTCGATTGCCTACAGCTCGATTGCCTACAGCTCGATTACCTACAAGCACCTTTGCGCACAAATAAAAATTTACGGTTAAACTTCGGAAAAGCTACAGCATCTACAATTTTAATGCAAATACATTTTTTTCCATGTATTTTTGGCTCCTGAAAACGAATCTGACAATAAAATTTGGCGGTCAATCATACTTTGGCCGTCATTTTGAAAAAACTGCCAAAAAATCGATTTTTTTTCGCTCTTTTAATGCATATCTCAGAAAATATTGATTTCATAAAAAAAAGTTTCAAACAAAAAATGAAGCCCTTTAAACTCTCTACAAAAAAGTTTCTATGC
>NW_017256212.1:1952271-1954339 GCF_001594055.1 Mycetomoellerius zeteki
GCATAGAAACTTTTTTGTAGAGAGTTTAAAGGGCTTCATTTTTTGTTTGAAACTTTTTTTTATGAAATCAATATTTTCTGAGATATGCATTAAAAGAGCGAAAAAAAATCGATTTTTTGGCAGTTTTTTCAAAATGACGGCCAAAGTATGATTGACCGCCAAATTTTATTGTCAGATTCGTTTTCAGGAGCCAAAAATACATGGAAAAAAATGTATTTGCATTAAAATTGTAGATGCTGTAGCTTTTCCGAAGTTTAACCGTAAATTTTTATTTGTGCGCAAAGGTGCTTGTAGGTAATCGAGCTGTAGGCAATCGAGCTGTAGGCAATCGAGCTGTAGGCAATAATGCATGTAGGCAATAGTACATATAGGCAATCGAGTTGTAGGCAATCGAACTGTAGGCAATAATGCATGTAGGCAATAATGCATGTAGGCAAAAATAATTTTGTTTCTAAAATTTTTATTTGTGCGTAAAAGTGCTTGTAGGCAATCGAGCTGTAGGCAATCGAACTGTAGGTAATAATACATGTAGGCAATAATGCATGTAGGCAATCGAGCTGTAGGCAATCGAACTATAGGCAATAATACATGTAGGCAAAAGTAATTCTGTTTCTAAAATTTTTATTTGTGCGCAAAAATGCTTGTAGACAATCGAGCTGTAGGCAATCGAACTGTAGGTAATAATACGTGTAGGCAATAATACGCGTAGGCAATAATACATGTAGGCAATAATGCATGTAGGTAATAATACATGTAGGCAATCGATCTGTAGGCAATAACACATGTAGGCAATCGATTTGTAGGCAAATAAGATGTAGGCAAACGGTACTGTAGGCAATCGATTTGTAGGCAAACGGGATTCCCCCGTTGAATAATGTAAGGAAATTGAAGAGAAGCATTTAGAAGAAAAGAAGATTAAAATATTTTACAAATAAATTACAAATGAAAACAAAAAACTAAGAAGTTTTTGCCACAAAGAAGCTGCTCCTGGTCATGCAGACATGGTAAGAAATCTTATTTATAATTAGTATAATTTGCGCTGTATTCATTTGTATTATATATTGAAGAACGTAAACACATTGTAACAAACGATGTGACTTTGCTGAGTCTTATCTTGTATGATATGATCACATCATTTATTCTCATCACCTTTGTTCTCTACGCATTAATTGCGCTCGTGGTTATTATATAATATTATTGCTATTCATCAGGAATCATCCTGTAGCAACTACATTAGCATTTTAGAGCGCATAGCAAAGAGAGGAAGGGAAAGGAACTTTATTTCAAGCGTAAACACTATCCAGCCACATAGATCCGAGCACGTGCATGTAAATCTGCTAGACCCTTTGCTAAGTTCCTCGTAGAGCAGAATGCTGACGGAAGATCACAAGGAGCATAAGAGATAGACAGTGTGAGTAAGAAAGAGAAAGGGAAAAAGGTGTTCGAAAGCGAGAAACAGAGATAGGACGCTGCAGAAGTTACCAAGCAGAATGCAATATCCTCGCACCTCTTCTCCTCCGTGTTCCTCAGTGAGCTGCGAGCCATCTTCCTGTGTTCTGCTCTTCGCTTCCGGGAACTTCAATGGGACGTCACAACCTAGCATCCCCCTAAGGCTACATAATATCCTCCCTTGAATTGGCTCTTCAACCAACCCAGCTACCCGGAAAACCGACTTGGAACTTTCAGAGCGCCGATATCGTGAAAAACCAGCGACGAAACTGACGATACGATGGAATTATAATGATGCATCATTGTGCATAAGACGCGAACATAACGTGCGCTTGAAAATATATAGGATATGTTATAATTGTCTACATGATTCAAGGTGACATATCTTTCGTTATGGATTCAACGTGACATGGTTTTTCGATAAGATGAGGCTTTTCCTTAAAAGAGATATATTGAAACATTATTTTTTAATTACTTATACTTTATACAATAGGAACAAGAAAAATTCACAAGCAAATGTTACATGTGACGTTTTCTTTGATATTTATTGCTTATAAAAAAGTTTGACTGTAGTGTGTGTGTGTGTGTGTGTGTGTGTGTGTGTGTGTGTGTGTGTGTG
>NW_017256212.1:1954413-1958744 GCF_001594055.1 Mycetomoellerius zeteki
TGTGTGTGTGTGTGTGTGTGTGTGTGTGTGTGTGTGTGTGTGTGTGTGTGTGTGTGTGTGTGTGTGTGTGTGTGTGTGTGTGTGACGAAATCTATATTTCTAAATATACATATCTCATTAAGTGTAAACTAATAGAATAGATGGTTTATTTGTTAGGAATAATTTTATTGCTTTATTTAAATAAGGATTTATTTTAGTGGAATACATATATATAAACATATCCTATAAATTTTTTAATATTTTTTCAGTATGTTTAATAAAAATACTTTTTAAAAAATGAATTAAATTTAATCATTACTCAATTACGTTAATTAGTAAAGTACATGTAGAACATATAGTTTTGAAATATTATAGAATAATTCTAGCGTGCATAATGATAATGCCTAACGGTATCAATACGTTTCTTTATTTTGCGAATGCAAATATCACTTTGGAAGAAAATAACGATTTTTTTTAATGGTAAATCTATCTATCCTATCTTTTCTCTCTCTCTCTCTCCCCCCCCCTCTCTCTCTCTCTCTCACGATGCAACTCACGTGGATAAGTGCATCAGTGCTCATGGCAAAATACACGCTCGAATTGTTCGCGAACGTCGGTATAGCCTGGTTTATGACGATAATAAACTATTCGATACTGATACCTGCCGACGATGGCCGTTGGTATTTTCATGTCCGTGTTGCTCGACTCTATCGGTGATCGAGCAATTTATACGCGAGATATTTCGCGTTGCGGGCGACTCGTACACGCGTAAATTCGTAGGTCAGGTTTTCTGCGTCTGGCAAAAATCGATACGTCGCCGGGGGAACACGAAGAGTTGCGTAACGAGCGGGAGCTTCGGGATCGAGCGAAGTCTTAAATAATTGCGCATCGATGCGCACAATGCGCTGTGTATCGGAAACTTGCCAACGTCGCGCCTAATTAGGTGCAAATAGAAATTATTAACTTCCCAACGCGTAAAAGTCTTACGGAATTATGCGGCATATTACTATATATATAGGGTGGGGAAAAAAAAAAGTACCGGGACACCTGAATATCATAGAAAATATAAGTATTACAGAAAAGTGTTTCAGACAAAAGTTGTAGGGTTCCAAAAGATATATTTACTGATCATATCCGTTTGACCTTGCGTGGCGTCTACAAGGTCAGGTCAAGGTCAGATCAATTTTTTTTAATGGAACACCTTATTTTTCATTGCATATTCTTATAGAACATCTCGAGAGCTTTCCAAAACACTGTAACAAAATATTTTTTCATAAAATACTTTTGGAGTTATAAGGCTTGAAAGTTACAGTACAGTTGACATTAGCATTACGCAAATTTTCCGACAGACGGCTTAAACCTCTTATTTCCATTTTTATGTAAAAACGAATTTTTAGTGCAAAAATGAAAATGAGAGGGATAATCTCCAATGGCCTTGATTTTGACAAATGTTATCCAGGACATTATCTTGAACAGCATTACAACTTTTATCTGAAACACTTTTCTGTAATACTTATATTTTCTATGATATTTAGGTGTCCCGGTACTTTTTTCTCCACCCTGTATATTATCTCTCTTCTCTAGATACAGCCATTGACAAAATTATTAGGCACCTTATTTATTTAACAATTTCTTCAATTTATAAGGAAATAAATAACACTATCTTTATAAATGTTATCATTTATTTCTTAAATAATCATATAAACTAATATTTGCTTGGTCCGCCATTATTTTTTATGACTTCTGCTATTCTTTTAGGTAAGCTATGTACTAATCTTTCGCATATAGTAGGTGATATTTTCTCCCATTCTTCGAAAATCGCTTTCTTGAGCTCAGTAATTGAAGTGCACTTGCGAGCGAGGCATATTTTGAAATCTCGGATAATATGTTAACAATAATAAGATAAAGAATTGCCTAGCAATTGCTCGAAACAAGACTGATAACGTCCGTATTATTCGAAGTCGAAATGCACACTAAACAGTTTTGTACATATTATCATTTCTCTAAGAAACTTATATGCCTCAGTTGCTTGACCTTCTCACAAAGTCAGTAGCATGAAAACAACACGCAAATAGAGAGCTTATGCACATTCAGTTGTGAAAAATTTAGAAAAAGCAAGGGTGTCTAATAATTTTGTCAATGGCTGTATTTATACAATAACGTATTGATCATTAAGAAATAATTCATTATATGAATAATTTATTATAGGAATACTTCATCAATATTTAAGTGATAACGTTTCTCATGAAGGAATTCATTATTTATTATACTAGATATATCAGGCGCGAGCTTTGCGCGCGTTACAGAACTTTTAATATTATATATACAAATATGTATATAACATTTATTAATCGATTACACTTAACCTTCGATACACATAACCGTCAAAGCACGATCTCCGCGATAACAGTCGCTCACTTCAAGTGAATGCAACGAGAGAACCAAATCGACAAGCCATTCAAATCTCACAACACGAAGTTACGCATGCTATATGATCGAGTTTTAGATAACCAATCAGTATCAGCAGAGAAGGGGCAACAATGAATTCGACTATCGATTTAACATCTCAATTTGATTATAAGAGGATCATTCATTTTAATTTTTGCCTGCTTTATAGCTTCTATATACACAGTTGGAAAAAATTTAATATAAATCACATGTACCAAATGGTCTACTCAAATTTTTGAGTTAATTTTACACAAGATGAATATGTTAGAAAGTAACTTACACAAATATTATGTAAGAGAATAAATACAAAGAAAGATAACCTCGACACAGTTTGTAAATGTACCGTGGGAACATATTTTTTTTTCAGAAAATTAACATTTATGATATGTTAAATGAACACATATTTCATTCATTTGTCTTAAAATTTATGATTCAAAATACATTATTTTTAAATAATAAGAATCTTATTATACTTTTAGACCGTACAATGTGAGAAACACAATTAATAATCAAAAGAGCTAGAAAAAAACATGGGCAATAGGAGTCAAACGCGGAAGACGTTGCGCAAATAATACGACTATAAAGCGTAAAACTTCTTTATTTTTAATAAACGCGCTTACATGTTTCGGCTCATTTTTGAGCCTTCTTCAGAGACAACATACACTCACATATATAAAATGTAACAAAAATTAACTTGTCATGATGAGCTCCCCCGCATCGAGAATATAATTGCCAAAATTAAACTCGTAAAAAAAGTAAAAGAAAGAAAAAAGAAGAAAAGAACTTTTGAAAATATCAAAATAGAGAAAATGGAAAACTAATAATGTATCAGAAAACTTTAAAATTAAAATTAATTATCCCGAAAATTAGGAAGCTCACCCTGATCACAAGGCATCGTATCGCAAACATTACTATTAATAATTCAAAAACCGGTTTCTGATATGTTGGTCAGTCAGTGTCAGACACAGTGAGTCCCTATTTTAGATTTAGTTAGTCTTTATCGAGATAGCAATAAGAAAACTAAAAAGTTAATCAAATCCAAGAAAGGAAATTTGGAAAATAATCTAAAATCATGCCAGAAAGACTTCTTCCTATGTGCGAGCGACACTGACTGACCAGGCGCGACAACAATTCGGTCTTTTATAGCTTGTCAATGATCGGGAGGTAGGCCTTAGGAAGCCCCTACATATCCGTCTGTAGATTAAGTCCGTGCGTCTGTCTCCTGATGAATATCATTTCTGAAGTCAGTCTCTTCCTGTAGTGTGGTTCCTCGTCCAATATTGCAACGTTGTCCCAATCGAACTCAAGGCCCTCTTGCAACCGATGCTCCGTTATAACGTTGCGGGTAGACGTGTTCCATCGGATATGGTTCTTGTGCTCCGTGACTCTTGATTTCAGCTGTCTACACGTCTGTCCCATATAACTTGTGTCACAATCCTTACAAGAAATCTTGTAAACTACCTTCGACTTTTTGTCACGCGGTAAGGGGTCCTTATGTACCCTAATGAATTCTCGCAATTTGTTAATACTATAAAACGGCACCCTCATATGATCGCTATTTAATCTATTGAACTTCTCGGTAATACCACGCACGAAAGGAACCGTGAACCACGAAGGCTGCACTACTCAACGCTATTCTCCTTAACTCCGCTCTTACATAATAACGTTCTTCAAACGGTTACTAATGTTCTCAAAAATGAAGTTTAATGGATAATCATTCTCTAACAATACTTTAATTATGAAACAAAAATTACCAAAGTGAAATTTAGAATTCGAAAGCAAAACTACTCTATCAACTAATCTCGCGACTGTGCCTATTTTTTGAGAAACCGGGTGCTGTGACCAAAAGTTCAAATATCTACCTGAAAAAGTCGGCTTGTGGTACCAGTCGAACTCTATCGTCT
>NW_017256212.1:1958845-1959166 GCF_001594055.1 Mycetomoellerius zeteki
AAGGATGGAACTAATCGAAGAATCAGGGGCCGCCATGATTATATCATCAACATACCTATAGTAAAAGGGAAATCGAAATTTGGAGACAAGGCTCTACTCTCCAAATTTCGCATAACTAAATCCGCGATGACGGGAGACAACGGTGAGCCTATAGGCGTACCATAATTCTGCTTATACAGGGTGTTTCCAAATTAAATGGCAAAACTTCGGGAGCGTGTAGAGGAGTAAAAAACTAAGAAAAAAAGTCCTATAGACATATGCTCGTTTTTGCTCCGTTTCAGAGAAATCGAAAAAAAATGTTTACATTTCTTGCCATATCTA
>NW_017256212.1:1959478-1959790 GCF_001594055.1 Mycetomoellerius zeteki
TGAACCGCTTTAGTGAATTCCTCCTCCGACAAACAGCAATCTCTAGAGATAAAACGCAAATGGTCTTTGATACAATTCATCGCATAGTCGATGGGGACGTTAGTGAAGAAGCTAACGATGTCCAAAGACATTAACTGGAATTCATTACTCAGTCGCCTACCATCAAGCTTCTTAACAAGTTTAAAACTATTTTCAATATGACTATCCGCCTTGGGAATTGTTTTAATGATAATATTATGAAGAAACACTGCCAACGAATACAAAGGACTATTTATCGAAGAAACTATTATACGAAAGGGACAATCCTGCTTA
>NW_017256212.1:1959814-1979294 GCF_001594055.1 Mycetomoellerius zeteki
ATTGCATAACAAACTTCTATATGTGGATTCCGATATATACTTTTTTTCTTTCCAGCAAACTAATAAGGCGCGTAAACTCGTTACTATCCTCCTAGTCGGATCCCTTCTAATGACTTCATAAGTATTCTCATCCTAGAGCATCTCATTTACCTTGGAAATATACACCTGTCTATCCAATGCTACCGTCACATTACCCTTATCTGCACGAGTAAAAACAACCCTATCATTCACATCCTTTACAAAGATCCTAGTGTCTTTCGCTAGCTGTAACAACCTCCTGTCTATCTCCGTACGATGTAGGAGACAAGAAGCTAAGTTATTCAAAACAGGAAGCGAGTGGTTCGAAATCGAGATCCGCTCATCAATGGGCAATTTGTAAATATTACTTTCGATACATTTAATAAGGTCAATCGTTAAATTTAATCTATTGTTCAAAGGTAAGGCAAAGTTATCTCCCAATTGTAAAAAGTTCCGTACGTTGGGAGGTATGGAAACAGTTGACAGATTCACGAACCAGCCATTCCTTGGTGAGGAAAACGATGGGGGAGAAATCAAAGGAAGAAAGGGCTGAGAATACACTCCGAATCTATTCTACTCCTTTCGCGCAAGAAAAAAAGATATGACGAAAAGCTCTTGAAGTAAGCTATAAAAATATATAATGAAAAATGGATGTTCCATTTAAAAAATTTAAACTGATTTTGCTCTGACCTTCACAACGCAACCAAAGATCAAACTAATGATATCATCTTATGATTCGTTCAAAATGAAAGAAAAGTCTGAAACATTTTTCGATTTAACGCAATATTTGCGAGATATTTCAGTGGATCCTTTAAAATAGGACATACTGTATGCGCCCACGTACACACATTCACACACACACACACACGCGCGCGCGCGCGCGCAGTAATAGATACAAATAGATACAATATGTACCTTCAAGTAAGCATATGGAATTAGTTGTTTTGGTCGAATTTGATGTACAATAATTCAAAGACTGTTCATTTTTTTACTTCGTGCCCATGGAGACTTTTGATGAGGACGATCAGAACTACAACATATATTATAATATTATAAATTCAGCCAAATTAAGCCGGGACCCATTTTCGGTATGTTCTGTGCAGGGTCCTTTATTACGAAAAATATTACCTCAGCCAGGGGGTCGAACCCGGATATCTTGTATTCTGTACGAGCGTCCTAAGCCATTAGACAATTAGACTATCGAGACCTTAATAATATTCTTCGCAATAATCGGTATATGTAAGGAAATTATGTAAGGACATTATTTTTATATTACTTGTTCACTTACTCATAAATTGTGTCATTTTGACACTAAGAAACATTGAACATCAATTTCACAACAAATCTTTAAATAACATAATCACATTAAATTAACACTAGAATATGTTAAAACACTTGAATATAAAAAATTCAACACAACTGTTAACACAAACGTGAGTAGACCATTTCCAACACAAATACACAAATTTTTTTACTGTATACGTGTCCGACATAATTTAAACTTAATAAATTTACATTGTGAAAGAATACAATAAAATATTTAAAACATCCCGCATAGAAATTTTCCAAAATCTTCCCAATTATAAATTACAATCAGAATACTCAATTTTATCACAAATTGGTATATCGCGTGTGATTCCAATTAGGAAATCTATTTTTATCCCAAATATGGGTTTTATGTTTAGAATCGAAATAGATTACATAAGAATTCGATTTATGATAGTTGCCATGGTAATTATAATACAATGTGATGTGACAAACTTCAATTCTATAGATTTCTGTCAGTTCATAACATATAATTTATAAAGGTGCGTCCAGACTATCGAGCCGCGAGCCGCGAGCCTACATCCACATTATCAAAATGAATATAGGTTCACATCAAAGAATTGAATTTTGACATTCTTTGAATGTGGACGTAGGCTCGGCTCGCGGCTCGGCTCGCCATTCGATGGTCTGAACGCACCTTAATATTGTATGACTAACTCAACCAATATTATGTTATTCATAACATATATATTAATATTGTGTTACCAATTGAGCAAGTATTAATTTTATAAATTCTATAGTATAATTAGTATAAGTAATAACACGAAAAAATTTATATCTTAAAAAAAATTCTTTTAGAATTATTATTTAAATGTTACTATTATAAGTGTTAAATAATTGTGATTATTAAATAGTAATAAATAATATTAATAATAATTTATAATAAAAATAATTTCATTTAATCTGTTTATAAATATTGATCTGTTTGAATTTTCTAATTGTAGTCTGTTTGAATTTTCTATTGTATTTAGAATCGCGTTTACAAAACGTTACATTTCTGATTGGAATCTTCATAGATTTCCCAACTAGAATCCACGATTTTGCGAGGAAATCGAGTCAGATCCCAATTAGACCCCAAAAAATTTCTATACGGGATATAATGATATAATCCTTCCTAAGAATAAATACAATTTTAAGAAAAATGCGGGGTCTTACGTTCAATAGTACTAAAGATCAAATAAAATACAATAATTACAGTTAATTTATACGCCAAAGTCTTGCTCTGAAAGCGACGCCTCTGATATCCTTTCGCAAAATTACGATAAAGTGACTCGTTTGTATTTATCAATAAGATCTCGTTATCTCATAAAATTGACTTCTCCGTTTTCTTCTTTAAGAAAAGAACAATATTACGAACGCGTTCGTTGGTCATCACTTGAAGCAACAACGACGCTAGGACGTTTGCGTTTCCAACGGTCGCACTCAGTTGCAGCAGCATGGTGCACAAGAATGGTTGCAGCATCTGCAGCATTCTCGGTCTAATGCTAAAGTACTCGACCGCTCTTTGACCCGGCATCTAACGTAAATCAACCTTCGGATAAAGAAACGGGCGAAGTGCGTCGAGTCGATGCCTGTTACATTGTAACGCTTCATAGTTTTTTCCTTAATATGAAATGCAAGTCAGTAAAATTCGATTTTTAGCTTAATTAATTTCATAAAGAAGTTGAGTATACATAAACGTTTAAATTTGTATACATACAAATTATTCATAACACTGAATCTTAAGAGTCTTTTTCAAAGCCTTTCATTTGAGCTTTATCGATTAGGACAAAATAAATTATAAATAAATTTATGATAAATGAATTTCAAATACATTCGGTATTTTGAATTTAATAGAATCACAATGAATATAAAACATTAAAGTATTCAGAAATATGATTTTTAATTTTCCACGCGAGGAACATTGTAAAAATATTTCAGTAATACATTATGCATCGAATAAAAGCGTACGAAAAGGATAGCAAAACAATATTCTTAACTTTAAATCGATAGGAGTTTTTAACTCCTAAAAATTAATTTTTACTTTGTCTTTTGCTTTCAAACTCCTTGTTTTTAAGACAAAGTAAAAATTAATTTTTAAACAATGAAACAATGAACACAATGAAACTTTTTCATAATTTTCTAATATTAAAACATCAATAATAGAATAGATCTAGAATTTAAATTAGTTTATTAAATCAGACATTAAAAATTAAACTAGTTATTCAATAATGCAAAAATTATAGGAATTTCTATGATTTTTTTGTATCATTGGATAAATTAGTTTGATACTAAACTAGTTTAAATTCGAGATCTATTCTGTTGCTCGTATTTTGACTTTTCTATTAATTGATTATTTGCTGTTGCAATTTCGAGCTACAAATACTTAAATTTTTTATTTTATTCTAAAATTAAGTAACAAATATTTTAAATAAATCCTTGAAAAGAGAATACATGAGTAAATACATAAAAATATTAAATTCATAACCAAAAATTTGTTAAAAGTTCTCTTGACTGATTCTATTATAATAATATTACTGCAGAACGAAACTAACGATCGTTGCGAGTCGAAACATTTTCGAACAATACGCGGGTGGTCTCCCATTTTCCGCTCCCGCGCCTTCTACGCTCCCTTTTTTTTCCTTGCCATCCCATGTCGCGTGTTGCAAAGTTCGTCGGTGTTATTCGATCCGTGCTATTGAAAGTTGACAACCAGCGGGCGAACCATCGTGTGCGTGCGCGTCGCAACTCACGTGCTGTACGTGGCACGAGAGAGCACTCGGGCATGGCATCGCCACCTCTGCCGAGAGGGATGACATCCCTTTGTATGTTCGAGTAGATTTCTAAATAGCATAGCGCTCGTCTGAAGGACTCTTATTCGCTCGAAATGAACCCATTCTTCACTGTATATGGGGGAGAGACGCCAATGAATATCTTGGTCGTATTATCGACAATTAAAAGCGCGCACGGAATCTCTGTTCGTCTTTGTCGATGAGACAATCAGGCTTGAATTCAGAATACTGTCGACAGCTCGTTAATTCATCTGTGCATTGTACGATTCTCAATAACAATTATAATTGAAAAAAAGCAGGTCAAATTCATGGAGCTATGATAACTACCATTCGCGTAATTCGATTTGAAACGATAATGAAACATAATGAAATAACACTCAAAAAGGTGATCTTGCAGTTATAGCGAAAATGATCTAAGTACGAAAAATAACTAAAATAGATAAATTTCTAGCAAGTTTGCGATATTGGATATGTACTGCATCTAGATGACAGAGATAGAATTTAGATTTTCACTATAAATTCTATGTCTATGATATTATATACAGAGTGTCCAAAAAGTTCCGATATACCTGATTATCATGGAAAGTATAAGTATTACAGAAAAGTGTTTCAGACAAAAAAGTTGTAGGGTTCAAAAAGATCTATTTACTGATCACATTCGTTTGACCTAGGATGGCGTCACCAAGATCAGGTCAAGGTCACATCAATTTTTTTAAATGGAACATCCCATTTTTCATTGCATATTCTTATAGCACATCTTGAGAGCTTCCCAAAACACTATAATAAAATGTTTTTTCATTAAGTATTTTTCGAGTTATAAGGCTCGAAAGTTATTAGTCTTATTTTCGTTTTTATGTAAAAATGAATTCTTAGTGCAAAAATGAAAATAAGAGTACAACCTCTAATGACTTTGATCTTGACAAACGATATCCAGGACATGATCCTGAACAGCATTCAAGAGGTTTTAGCCGTCTGTCAGACAATTTGCGTAATGCTAATGTCAACTGTATTGTAACTTTCGAGCCTTATAACTCCAAGTATTTCATGAAAAAATATTTTGTTATAATGTTTTGGAAAACTCTCGAGATGTGCTATAAGAATATGCAATAAAAAATGGAGTATTCCATTTAAAAAAATTGATGTGACCTTAATCTGACCTTTGCGACGCCATCCAAGGTCAAACGGATATCATCAGTAAATAGATCTTTTTGAATCCTACAACTTCTCTGTCTGAAACACTTTTCTGTAATACTTATACTTTCCATGATATTCAGATGTCGCGGAACTTTTTGGACACTGTATAATTTTCTATCAGATACAAAAAACAGCGATAATTCTAACTGGAGCAGCAAAATATTTTTCTTAGTGAATGGATCGTTTGGCCTGTTTAGTAAGCGATAAGAAGATTATCTTGAGACTACTTCGTAACTTGATAGCACGTCTTACTACAGAGTGTGAGGCCAAATGTGGTATCATCGAATAATGAGTTTAATTTAGTGAAATAAAACCATTTTTCAATTTTTTCCTGAAAATTTCAAATAAAAATATCAATAATTGTCAGAGTTATGGCGTTTTTTCTTAATAACAGTTAGTCCCTCGCACCCTGGATTTGTGATTAAAAATTATATAGCGCGCGCGCGTGACAATTAGAGACAAAGAATCTTTTTGGTCTTAAAAAAGCTGAGCTATAGTATATTACTTAGAGGACAGGAGATTTAAGTGAGAATATTATGCAGTAAATGCATGATATCTCGTGAACTTCGCACACCTGTTTACTACAGCCTACAGCAATATCTCTACATAGCCAAGAATTCTTTCATGCTTGAACGACGATCAGTACTTGGCCTTAGAATACTAATGAGCCATTTATCTGCAGGCGTTTATCTGCACTATCGCGAGCTGCATTGCCATTCAGCCGTTGCTGTTCATGTGAACTGAGAGAATAATCGAGTGAAGCAAGTAATTCGATTGAAAATTTTCCTTAGCCGAGATTGTGAAATTTTATTATATAAATTTCATTTTGTATTTTTACTCTTGTGAGAGAATGAAAAATCTGATTTCTATTTGCTAATTGCTATATTTATAGCTATCTGCTACTTTGTCTATTTATCCACGAGAAATTAAAAAATTAAAAATATCTAATTTTACTGATAGTAAGAAAATGGAAAAATCGGATATAAATTTTGGCTCGTGTTATTATTAAATCAGAAAAAATAATTCCTGTATTATTTTTTACATTTGTTTATTTCGAGCTAGATATTATAGATATTAAATATTCAAATCGAATGTATATCTACTATAATAAGATATTCATAATATTCATTAAATATTCTTATAAATGCATGAATATTCTATCTTTATTCTTTGCACTTTGTTTTTACAAACCGGTATCTTGACTTATTTTATCTTAATCGCCAGTACTTAACATAACTCGTGGTGAAATCTGTATGTGTATTACAATTATATAACGTGATATATCATTGATGTGTTCGCGTATAATTAGGGAATAATATACCGGAGACTCGTATGACAATTATCTCGTATCCCGCAGCGCATCATCTGGTTAGCACATGTGCCACACGCACGACTGTGCACACAGATGCAACCTGTGTATTTGCATGGAATCATTCGCACACGCGTTAGTATGCAGTATGCACGCACGTTCGTTCGCGTTCCAGTATCCTCGATCGCGTTCGCCACTAGCCTACATTACATTTCTTCATATTCACATGAAACACCGCATACTAAACAAGCTGCTGCTAAATACAACGTATCTCTCGCAAAAATTCACAATTACATGAACGTAATTAATCCAGTTATTATTCAAAAACCGTATTCGATATAGAATTGTCTGAAGCGATGAAATTGCAATTGAAAAGATTTAATTAGTCCTTTAAATGGTACATTGCTAAACGGGAACTGTATGTGTTTTCATTTGGAACAAAATTGATTCCATTCAACTATACAATAATATTCAGTATTAAAAGAAGTTATTCCTGAAATATTAAATATGTTTAGTAATCTTATGACGTAAAATATTATTTTACAAAGGAAGAAGGAAAATATTCTTAAGCAAAATTAATCCTCTGTCAATGTAAAATTTTCATCCTTCGTCTGCAATTTAGGGATTTTTAGTACAGATTTTTATATTATTCCGGATTGTACAAAAATCTGAGAAAATTCTTACATACTTATATGAAACGAGTTTTTATTATCACAGAAGTTGGATTGTATTTTATACTTATTCTGTACAGATTTAAATTTATCTACCAGAATTCACTATTTAAAAAATGGTTGTGCTGTTAAAGTCTAATATTGCTAGTGAAAGATTAAATTTTTTGCTGCAAAATTAAATGAATGCATATTCAAATGAAAATGTTTAAATCATTATTATCTTATCATTTTTAACTTGTATTTTAACTCGTACTTTATAGGTATGGCAGTCACAATTTTGCGTGAAATTTTATTTTTCATTAATTTATTGAAAATCAAGAAAGAATTTTGTATGCTTAAGTAGGATTATTTTAAATATATATATGTTGAATAACATCATTTTTCTTTTGAAGATGAAAGCCACCTAAAACCTGTTGGAGGTCTTTTAGGATTATGACCTTGACGACATATGTAAAAGTCGCGGTCGTCGGCGCGGCGTCCCCTACAGTGCGCGACTATCAAACATATTTTAAAGCAGATTCTCGTGTTATGTAGTTGAACTTTTTTTTTGTTAATAACTTTTTAACGAATAACGAGCGACGGCTAAAACTTGTTAGAGATCACTCAGGGTCATGACCTTGGCAACATATATCAAAGTCATTGGAAAGGGGTCCCCTGATCTGAAGATTTATCATTATTTTTTTAATGATTTCATAATTTTTCATAATAATTGTACATGATATCTGAATGTCGCTTTTCGAATATTTTGAATTAATAAAAGAAAATTTTCTAACTGATATCAGTGACTGAAAGTAAATTAGATAACACATAAACAATGATCTAATTTGCATAAGAATGTCTTATCTGTAGAACAAAAGAAAATTTTCTTTTATTAAATTAGATTTACATATAGTGATATTTAAATATCAAGTATAAAATTTGCTATATAATTAAAAAAAAATAAAACAGCATACGTTCAATCTTCTGATACAGAATTGCACTGTAATTCCGTATTTGCAAATTCTGGGATACCTTGTATATATTTTTAGAGTGAATGGTTTTATTTTTTATTGAAAGCGAAGCTTATTAAGCTGATACGATTTGCTCATTCAATACTTATTCTTGCTGCGAATGAATGGGATGAAAAATCGTATGCATATATACATGTACACACACACACACACACATACGATAGAATTTATACATCACGCCGGATTAACAGGCTTCAATTTAAAAAAAAAGTAAAAATTTGTTCTCCATTCTCTATTCTATTAAACATATAAAAACATATAAAGGCATATAAAAAATCAATCAAGGTAACAGAAAAGGAGCAACAATGAAATCTAATTTAATTTTACATGCTTTTTAAAGAATCAATATATAGTATTTTTAGTATAGATATTTTTATGTAATGTATATAGTACTTTTTTACTTGTAAGCAAAGTTACACATATCTCTCTACGATATTATATCTTTACGATAATAGCTTTACAGTACAGTAGAAAGCCTTACGGTCTTTCGCGAAATTTCGAATATACCTATATACACATTAGTGTCAACTCTAACTTCATGTTTGCTTGAGTTTGCATGTAGCTTTACAGAACAGTACTATGTAAGTGTACACGAACGTTATCGATCCGAAGATTGATCCAAGCGCGCATATATCCATCGAATCTCCTCCATCATGAAAATTTACGAATTCAAGCTGATCGATGCAATTCATGAAAAGTGAGTGTAACGCGACGTCTCGAGAGTTTGTCTATGAATTTCGCTATCCGTGAATTCAATATTAGATCGTAGTCGCATCTGCAGCAAAACGAGTAATTGCGATAAATGTGGCGATATGTTACATTTCGCTCGCTATGTTACATCGATCTCTCAAATTTTCAGCAAATAGCCTGTTACGTCCACGCTCCGGATAGCCAGGAGCTGAAGGATGGACGCGACAGTAACCTCAGGTTCTGCCGATTCGGTCGTGCCCGGTCTCCGAATAGCCCAGGAGGGGGCGAAAGAGCGACGCGAATCGGAAGGTAGGGTTTCGATCTCCGTTACGTTCACGCTCCGAATAGCCAGGAGCTAAAGGATAAACGCGACGGGGCGAACCTGAGGTTAGCCCGATTCGGTCGAGGCCCATCTCCGGATAGCCCTGGAGTGATGAAAGAGCGACGCGAATCGGGAGATGGTTCCCTTCGTCCTAGGACCCCTCGAAGGGCCGTACTAGGAAGGACGAAGAGAAGACCTGTCTCGGGGTTGATGCTCCGCTGAGCAGACCACAAGTCGAACGCACTCGTAAAATGGGTCAAACTGGGTCAATGTGCCGCAAGAGCCCAGTTTAACGCCAGATGTGGCCGTACGCTCGTTGAACCTTCTTTTCGGCCTTGGAATTCAATCCAAATAGCCGGGGAGAAGACCGAGTGCAATCGCGGGAAGACGGTTTATAAATACAAAGAGGGGTGTTTCGAAAATTAATACACCCTGATTTTTAATTAAACAATATAATTTACGTTGAAATTAGAAAGGCGAAAAATACACATTCTTAAAAGATTAAAGTAAAAATAGTAGAGATTCTTAAAGATTAAATGGTAAAATTAATACACGTTTTTATATATTGGATACATATATTTTATTTTTAATGGTAACTTATGTTTAAGTGTGTGTGTGTGTGTGTGTGTGTGTGTGTGTGTGTGTTCTCGGTTATATTTTGTGGAGAAAGAATTACATACGAGGAAAATCGTGGAGTTGAAAAGCATGAGGGCAAAGAGGAACAAGGTGGATAAAAGAGAATGTGAAGAAAGGGTGGAGCCCTCAAAATGGACTATCACGTAGTCAACGGGAGAAGGAGAGTTAGTATGCAAATGCTGGATGACCTGTTGGGCATCGTGAAAAAGAAGAGGTGGAGCTTCAGAAGGTGTGAAGTCATTAGGAGGAAGTATTTCGGGGGGTGCTAATGGTTCGGCGGTGAGAAGTGAAAGATCTGGAAAAAAGTGGTCTGATACAGAATCAGGGAAAGGGTGTGAGATGGGTAAATAGGATATTTCAATAGGAGGAGAGAGAGGAGGTAAGGCGGAAAATTTAGGGGGTTGACTTGGAGTGTCGTTTAGCCATTGATCGATTATTTCGCGGATGCGATCGCGGCGGCCCCGTTGCGAATCTGGCTCAAAGATGGTTAAGGGTCGGACACGGGCGACCTGACGCGAGCGAGTTGTCTCCGCGAGAGGGTGGTAACGAGGGAGTAAAAAACGCCGTGAACGCACTGGAAGTATTGGTGTCTTAATGAAATCAACCCAAAAAATATGAAACAAAAGAAAAAACCGGGGAATAGTAAATGGCGACTTACTATCTAGAGTAGTGGGTACCATTGTGATTGAAGAAAGCCTTGTTGACGTGATAGCGAGCGAGCGGTGAAGGGTCCTGATGAATGATTGCCTCCAGTCGAATCTTGATGTCGAGCAGTGTGAGCCGATTGATGTTATTAATAGTCCTTTCCGCACTGATTTTATATCGATTTTCTTAATTATCTTGTTGCAAAAAAAAGGGGGGGTCCGAGCGAAAGGATCTTTTGTCCGAGAGGAAAGATCACGCGCGGATGCAAGTTATGTCTTTACTTTCAAAAGAAAAAAGCTCCTGAAGGCCGCGGAACTGCGGTACTTATACTAATTTCTCCCTGAGTGGTGGGATTCTTTTCTTGTTTTTAGATTGGTCGAGATTTGGGGATGGTTATGGGGGAGAAAAGGAGTCTGTTTATCAACAAATGTCAGTCTTATTTTACGATGCTTTCTCCTTAATTTATGAAGAAATGCAGCGAGTTTGATGAGTGCACGTGCAGTGTCGGCACGGGATCGTCAAACATCTCCCCTGGACGTCGCGTGTCATCTCTATATTTTATAGTCGCGTACTCGTGAGAATCGTCCGCGACTTCACCGTTAAGGAAATGTCTTGGTGCCTGTCTCACGTCTTCACTGACATTAATCGTCTTCTTAATAGCGATGTCCAAGGAGGGTGTCATCGCGTTGCATTAGTCTCCCGCGTCCACTGATTCTTACATTATCTTTAGCTGACGTTAACGGGGAGATACTGTGGAGTCTTTGTTCTTAATTTTTCGTGAGAAAGATTTTTATTACTTTTTAACTGTCTTTACATGTTGACAAACTCCAGATCTCCGTGAAGAGAGAACGAAAAGGGGTTGTGGAAGTAATGTTCGCTGAACATAACAGCCGATACAAATGAAATCATTACTGGCATCACTGTGGTTTACTTTTTTCGTAAAATGAAAAATTGCAACCTTTAATGTAATATTTGCTTAAAAAGCAAATACTACAGCATTCCTATGGTTCCTCTTAAAATTTATGTACATTGTAATTTAGGATAATTAATTCAAATCAGTTCGACAAACATATCATATATTTTCCCGTAACATTTATAAAATAATATTTTACATGAAACTTCTAATGAAATTTGAACGAAAGAAAAATAGATACTTTGATAACTTACATTACTACTGTTTAGCATTATTATATAAACATTATATATATATTATATATATATTATTATATAAATATTCATATTATTTCATATTATTATATAAATATCTACAAATAGTATATTGACATTGTTATATAAACATCTACTTTATACAATCTATAATTAATAACGTTAGGAGAAAGCGAGCAATAATCAACGTAGCAAGAAAAATTTGATTTTATATTCGCAAAATAGCTCCAAATTACTTAAGACTTCCTGATAATTCTTGAAGTCAAATCAATTACCGTAATACTGGTAGGCTGTGATTTGCACTGCGAGAGTTACGACTGCTCGCTGCAGCGTGTGATATCTACTTATTGTTTCTTACTCTGCTCGCTACACAGTAAAAAAAATTGTGTATTTATGTTGGAAACAGTTCACTTATATTCTGTATTAAGAGTTTGTGTCAAATTTTTCAATATATTCGAGTTTTAATTTAACATAATGTGATTATGTTACTTAAAGATTTTATGTGAAATTGATGTTCATCGTTTCTTAGTGTCAAAATAACACAATTTATGAGTAAGTGAACAAGTAACATAAAAATAATGTGTTTAAAAACATAAATTCTAATAGCGTTTTTTTACTTACAGAGCTGACGCGCACTTTAAAACTGTTATACACAAATTGACGTAAAGATGTACACTTAATAATAATATAGAAAAGAATTAAACCGCGAAATCCTCAATATATTTTATAGTGGTATTTGATAAAATATATTGGATATTTTATTAATTGAGATATCTCACTTTTACATTCAGATTAGATTAGTGTACAATAGCTTTAATGTGCATTGAATGCGTACCAGTTCTGCCAGTGAAAAACGCTATTAGACAAATGAATGAAATATGTGTTTATTTAACATATCACAAATGTTAACTTTCTGAAACAAAAAATGCTCCCACGGATTGTTTAACTGTGTCGATAATATTTTTTCTGTATTTATTCTCTTACATAATATTTGTGTAACCTTTTAACATATTTACCTTATGTTGAGAAATAAAAATTTGTGGACCGTTTGGGACATGCGATTTATGTTAAATTCAACACATTTTTTCCAACTGTATACGGGATTCTATTTAAAAAAATCAACGTGACCTTGACCTGGCCTTCGCGACGCCACCCAAGGTCAAATCAATAACCTTCTTATGTCCCCCTTCGAAACTATTTTTGTTTGAAACATTTTTCCGTATCTACCATAGTTTTCGAGAAATCTTAATGCATTATTTAAAATGGGACACCCTGCATATATACATGTAGGGTAACTCCGGCAAATACGCCGCGCTGGGATTTACGCCGCAAAGTCAGAAAAAATAGGAGTGAGAGTAATTTTCTCGCAACTACTCTGTTACATGCCTTTATATTATATTAGTATTGTGTTATGATTTCAGCTTCTTACTGTTAATATTAATGAAATTATTGTGAGTTGAATCGATTTGTCACTGCAATAAGTGACATGCGCCATCATAAGTTATAATCTACAAAAATGATTACTATAGGGCGTGTAAAAGACTTAGTGGTTATTTCGTGATACATACGTGTAGAGGAATAAGTAAAGCATGTTTTATAGCAAAATACAGGTGTTTTGCTTTCGTATTCTTTGTTTAGTTTGTTGTCTTGTATCCCACCTGTTTGGGCTATATGGCATTTTTAGCGAATGGGATTTATGCCCAAAGTATACAAAGTGCGCAGATTGAATTCAGTCCACTAAATGTAATAAATATATTACATATGTACCTCATGTCATAACACTTGTAATATATGTAGGAAGATTGTAATTATTATTTATTACTTCATATACATATTTATCATTCTTATTCCTTAATAAAACTTTATAAACGCATTTTATAAGTTATTGTGTCATTTTATGTCTCATTTATAAGCATTATTTGTAAATTTTTCATGAGCCGTATGTACCCTCCTCTTCTCTATGAGTAGCCATATATCCCATCCCTAGGGGATATACGACAAAAATGCAAGTTCCAAAAAGTTCATTTCTTAATACGAAAAATAAATATTTCGGATTTCTAATATTTTTTTCATAGCAGTAAACAGTAAACAAAGTTTTTACTGATACAGCTCGTTTACTTTAAACATAGTAAATAATACGTAATAATAAATTAGTTGTATCAGTAAAATTACGTAATAATTTATTCATCAGTAAAATATGTAATAATTTATTATTACGTATTATTTACTATGTTTAAAGTATAATAATAATAATAAATTATGTTTTTGATAGGTGCGGCGTATATACCGGAGTTACCCTATACGTGAAAATATTATATTATATGTAACTTATATTACGAGCTAGGAGTGGGATAGAATATGCAAGCCTCAAGTAGTATATAAGAACATGAACATACGAGCGTGTAACTATTCAACAACAAACACGATACAAAATCTAATATAGCACCTTCTGTGAAATCGATATAGTGAGTGATTTCTAATAAAAATAATCAACTGATAACGTTATAAATAAAGAAACACTATAAAATGTTGTGGTTTCTCAATAAAATGTATACGAGCAAAGTACGTCTTGAGGGTAAAACTGTTGTGGTAACGGGGGCAAATAGTGGTATCGGCAGAGAGACTGCTAGAGATTTATACGCGAGAGGTGATATTTTATAAATTATTTAAATTATTCTAAACTTTGTGTGTGTGAAATTCAAGTACATGGGTAGACCATTAAAATAATAGTGTAGGACGGTCAAACTGAATAACAAAATTTTTTGCAGCATTGCTCTCATCACGCTTAAGTTTTCTGCATAATTATTTTGGACCAGCAAAATTATTTTTAATATCTGTATATACCTAAATTCTTACAATTCAAATAAAATCGTTCTTTCCATGTAGATGTTGCTTACGGCATAAATATAAATTTGTTATTGATTACAAAAGTAATAGTAATAATTCTAAAATGTATATTATTGTTGTATAACCATATAACAATAATTTAGAAGCACCATATTCATTTCTTTACTGGAATAATGGACCTTTTTGGTTATTGTTTTCTTAATTTATAGTTCCATAAATTTTTTTCACAAATCAATAAATATTAGGCTGTTTGAAAAATTTTTAGAGATTTTTAAAAGATATTATTGCAAACATATCACATCCTACATCAAGATATATCTTGGATATTCTGAAAAATGACGTTTACATATTATATTATAGCAATGTTTGTGCAGATTTGTTCAGTATTGCTTATTTTGTATGATTTTGAAAATGGCTAAAGATAAAATGCTTTTACGGCATCTAAAGTCCTATTTCCAAAATAGTACATACAAAATGCTGTTCAATTAGAAAAAAGAATTTGTGTGTAATTTTTCTATTTTGTTAAAAGACATGTATAATACATTCTTAAATATTAATAAATCATGTTTTAATTTACCATTAATATCTCTACAAACTTTTCGAAATAATCTAATAAAATATGTGTTCTTAACAACATTCCGATAAATAATGTGTACATTTAGGCGCTAGAGTAATTCTGGCTTGTAGAAATATGGAAATGGCAAATAAAGCACTTAAAGATATAAAAAATAATCCACCTTCAAGGTAAATAGATAAATTCATAATATAAGAATTAAGAATCGAATAAGTTAATTACTAATATTTGCTTAATTTTCCCTTTCTCTCTCTTCATCAAACTATATTTATTTTAATTAAATTTTTATATGTTGAAAAAATGACGTGATTCGTAAATCTATGGCTATTTTAGGATCAATAAAGATGAATATGAAAATAACATAGGTGAACTTGCGATTTATTCTTTGGATCTACGTAGTTTGAAGAGCGTAAGAGATTGCGCTAAAAATTTGCTGATGAACGAAGCAGCTATTCATATACTCATAAATAATGCCGGTGTGGCTACTTATCCGTGTTACGAGAAAACAGAGGACGGAAATGAAACGACATTACAAGTCAACCATCTTGGTCATTTTCTTTTGACACTTCTGCTGTTGCCAAAAATGCAAAAATCTTCTTCCAACTGCAGAATAGTCAATGTCTCGTCACTTGCACATCTTTGTATGTAAATCGTGATAAACTTTAAAACTTAACTAAACCGATTTTCGTTTACTAGTTCTTATTTAAAACTAAGAAATTTCTTTGGCAACAATCATTATTAAAACTGTGAATAATCAAGAGCGAGTTTATAGATAATGTCGTAAAGAATTTTAAACATTAAAACTATATCAAATATAGTTCATACAAACAACTTATAGCTATATTTCTTATACAATTTTTCATTAAACATCTTGTATAGATATCTTTTACAAAACATTATCAACCTTTTTAAATTGTATGCCCATATTAGAAGAATCTTTCATTTCTGTTATACGCAAATCTTCTATTATAGTTGCTGATATAGATTTCGATGATATTAATTTGGAAAGTTCTTATGGACCGTTTAAAAGTTATGCACAATCCAAATTGGCGAACATTTTATTCACCAAGGAACTCGCTCGTAAATTAAAAGGTATGGTAGAAACACCATATTATTACGAATTGCGTTAAATCACATTTATTTAATACCTATTTAATTAATATTTGACAGACACTAATTGATCATTAATGATTCAGTTTACGTAATAAAGGAAAAAATATGTATTGAAAATAGACTCTTACACAAAGATTTTGATTTTTAGAGGCAGATATTCATGGGATAAATGTATATTCTTTACATCCTGGTATTATCCCGACCAGAATAGCACGGCATGGTGATAGGGCACTATTTCCAGGTTTTACTTTCTGTTGGAATATGTTTACGCCATTTTTTCATAAAAACGCTGAAGAAGGAGCGCAAACAACAATATACTGTTCCGTAGATGAAGAGGTAGCCAATGAGACCGGACTTTATTATTCGTAAGAATATGTTATATATTATACAAAAAATTATTTTTATAAAGTAAATATAATAAATTCAATTCGCATTATATTTTTTTTTATCTCTTTTATTATCTTTAGGAATTGCGGTATTGCCACGCCATATCGAATGGCAAACAAGCATCAATATCCCGAAAAATTATGGGATGTATCCTGTCGTCTCTTACATCTGAATCCAAAAGAAGATTTTATTACAATTTTAGAAACCGCTTCGCGACAAGTGCATTAAAAAGCTTTTTTTTTTCTTAAGAGAATCATTGTGAAAACTATAAATATCAAATTATTTGAAAAGTTCGTATAGAGATTTTTAAAAGATGGTATTGCAGCTCGAACATGTCGCATTTTATATCAAGGTACACTGAGAGAAAACTCACAAAATTAGTGTTTGGTATTTGTGACTATAATTACGTATTAGTATTATATAATTATGTTTATGACTACTATAGTATTAGTAATAATAACTATATGTATGGTTCTATCAACCAATATGTATAATTGGCCATTGAAAATGACTATAATTATAGTTACTATAACCATGGGAACGATTGAAATTACTATAAAAAATTATTCAAATAACTACAATTATATAGTCTCTCATTTTGGAGGTATAACCATATTATGGTTCATATAATCGGTAATGCTTGAAGAAAGCGAGTAATAATCACTGTAGCGAGAAAAATTTGATTTTATAATCACAAAACAGCTTCAAAGTGCTCGAGACTGATATTTGTTTCTAACGATGTTTGAAATCGAATCAATTACCGTTTTTTATAGTTGCGATGGAAATCAAAGATTTCGTATTGCAAAATTTAATTTTGCGATTTTGGGATCATGATTTGCACGATGAAGATCAAAATTTTTCGATAGCATTTTTTGAGACTAAGATTTTCAGTACTGCTAAGCTGCAATTGGCACAGCGAAAGATGCGACTGCTCACTACACATGTAATACTTATTACTTTCTACTCCGTTCTACTTCACTGGCAAGGTTTTAAGATTGTATGTGTACAATCGAGCTGGGAGTGGGATAGAATGTGCTATATCAGCTAGTATATAAGAAACACTTCATAGACTTCAAGTAGCATATAAGAATATACGAGCGTGTAACAAACAACACGGAACAATATCGAAGCACTTTCTATGAAATTGATAGTGAATATAGCACTTTCTGTGAAATTGATAGTGAGTAATTTCCTATAAAAATAATCAACTGATAACACATCATAAGGTAAACATACGGAATGACGCCACTGATCCAAATACCGCCATTTTAACCTACTTTCTACACGCAAATACAACGTAGTGAAAGTGTTTATAAATTTTTAGAAAGAGATTGTGAAAGTGTGTGAAATGGTTCCGCTAAAATAAGTATAAGAAAATATAATCTGGTTTTTTGTGAAAAGCAGTTGCACAATCCCACGTCGAGAATGTATCACTTCTAGCTATTCGTGATTGAATTTGTGCTTAAATAACTACTATATCAAGGTAATCTATAAAGTGATAAATGTGGTATTTTCGAACTGTAATACAAAGTATTTCGTTGTGTATTACCCACATTAATATGTTTAAAAAATAACAAAAAATGTAACACAATTATACGATTTTTGTATAATATAATAAGGATGGCAGATTTATATGCATGCGAAAAGCACCATGTGCATAAAACCGCCACGAATGTTTAATAACACTTTAATATTAACAAATTAGTAAGAAATCAATATAATAACGATGGTAAGATCAACAACAAATTACTTAGTAATTGGTTTTTGGAAATTCGGGTTACGAGCCGAAGCTGAGTGTTCAGGTATTATTAACGAATCTTATGAAAAACAAACGTTACAACAAATCAAACTAACAAAGACTTCTTATAAATCAAAAGAAATTGGAAAGAATAAGGGCAATAGGAATCAGGCGCAGAAAATGTCGCACAAATAATACACCCATAAAGCGTAAAACTTCTTTATTCTACTAAACGTGCTTAAAACAGATCAAAATATGTATTATGTGGAATTGTTTGGAATGGATTCCGTTTGGAATTATTCAATTATTTCCTAGATTTCTATTATGTTTTCTAGAGAAAATGGAACAATTCCGGTTGGAATCTATTCCGATTTGTTCCATGATAGATCTCCTGATAAAGTGGCGTCGGTGGATATTAGTGGCGTAAATCGTAAATCGTAAATTTAGTACATTTGCAGTTCACGTATAATTCTTTTGTATATTTAAGTAACTTTAAAACATTAAATGTCGATACGTGGTCAAAATTTAAAAATAATAATAAAGTCAAAAGGCATACACCACGAGCGCTCGATGTCGTCAGCGAGACTTCTTTCGAAGTTTATATAATCACATTCAATTAATCGTATTTGTTTAATAAAAATTGAATAAATTAATATAAACGTTTCGACCTACTAATTGGATCATCATCAGTATATAGCTAGCGCAGATTAACATAAATTTAAAAATTAAGTTACATCCTCTATCATGTCCGTGTGCGTCAAAATTTCAATTTTGCACCATTCCGTTGTGTTTTTTTCCATATAATTTTCATGTTCCACAATGATATACTAATCCACAAAATTTCCAGATTCTATAATTCGTACTAGTTAGATTCAATTATTTTAAATTATCTTCTCTATCAATATAATACCTGTGTTCTTGTAGATTTGTGAATGTTTATTAGCAGCAGTGGATGACATGTTATCGCAGAATTTCTTTGTGTATTACCGCTTCTCATCATGATATACTGCCTTAAATTAACTATTTTGTAAGGGAGAGGGTAAAGTTGATGTTAAGGGGGGG
>NW_017256212.1:1979493-1979920 GCF_001594055.1 Mycetomoellerius zeteki
TATATTGCCAAATTTATCAGAATTTTTATTTATAAATGGAATTGTGAAATATTTTTTCTTATTGAGTTCATTCAATTCATTATTGTTGTTGAAATTATTTTTATGTACATCTTTTCTAATAGATAATTTTTTGATTCGATTATTAATTGTGGAAAATATTATGTCTAACGGATAACTATTTAATATTAGAGTGTCTATCATGGATACTATGTTATTTTTATGAAATTCCGGATGCGAAAGAAAAAGAATCCTATCTAACTGGCCTATTATCACACCTCTCTTATGTGGAAATGGATGATTTGACATATAGTTGACATATAGCCTCTTATGTTGGACAAACTAAAAGAAAAGCTAAAACAAGAATCAAAGAACACAAATCCAATATAAAAAGATCCAATGATGCACTCACAGTATTATCTCAACATCA
>NW_017256212.1:1981299-1983971 GCF_001594055.1 Mycetomoellerius zeteki
CTGCCAGTACTGAAAATCTATAGTTACCACCTGCACTACAGATTTTCATTATAGGCAGTAACTTTTGAAACACAGCCATCAATACAAGCAAAAAATAACGATTTTGCCATATTTAAACCGTTTTACGGTTTAGTTTCAGTTTGCCAATTTTATGACAGTATCTTAAAATGCTATCTTTTACATTCAAAATGAGTTTTTTCGTTTCTGTACGATTTTTTATGAACAAGTTACCTAGGTTTGAAGTTAAGATGAAATCACACGATGCTTAATTTCTTAAATGATTAACATGCATTCACACATGCATGCTGTTATGCTTGCTTTGCTGCATAGTCTGACGCAGTGGCAGATTCTGACTTGCGCTACCATTGGTAACGCGTGGTAGGGGGAAAGTGGGGGTAGCTGTTTTCGATAGCTGTAGCTATAGCTGTAGCTATCGGCAACTACCCCCACTCTTCCCCCACCACGCGCTACGCGTTGGTAGCGCAAGCCAGAATCTGGCACCACTGGTCTGTCGTTTGACAAACTATGAAATTAGCGTTGTTTTTTTTTATTGGTGTATGCAAGGAAATAAACCGAAGCTGTTCAAGATCGATGTTTTTTGGCTTGAAATTGAAATATGTCGGTATTCACACTTATTACCGTTTCTACTCCTTACTTCATTGCTGTCGTAGCGCGCGATGCTCGGTCTCATGAACGACACTAGTTTGAAATCGTTACAAAGTTTTGACCTGTGCCTTTTGCTATGTTTAAAAAGATCAGCTGATCTATGAAGCCTTTTATTATAAAAAATTAAGAATTTGACTTTTTGTTATAGAAAATAAAGAGTTTGGTTTTTTATCGTAACAAATAAAGAAAGAATTAGCTCTTAAAATATCGTAACTCAAATATTTTACTTTATTTAAGACTGCCTTAATTACAGACTTAAGCAGTCGTAAACTAATCATAAAAAAGCCTTATTAGTATCTTAAAGTATTACTTATGAAAACTAGCCAAGGATTAGGTACAAGTGGACAAGGACACAGCACGTGCCCTAAATGCCATATAAATAAGAACACTTACTCGTTAACTTCAATCTACTCTCCTACAAAAACTACTTGTCAGACATAATATTGCAAAAGGAAAAGTTAATTCTTTTAGCTTGAAATATCACGTCTTTTACTTCGCGGGTGCGAATTTTGAAATACCCTATATAATCAGCATTTACGATAAATTTTCTTATCAATTCATTTTCTGTAGCTGTTTCTTTGCAAAAAAAATCCAACCTTCAACGAAAAGAAAAAGTTTCTGATGTAACTTTTTATAACAAAACGATTAGCAAGAGTGACAAGAAATGGCTATAGCACTTACATCACAGACTATTTTGTACAAATATCTAATGTAGTCATTTTTTAAGTCAGAATCTTTACTTTTCGTTGAAAGGTTGAATAGATTGAAAAATTTTTATAAAAATATTTCGTGTGTGATCTAAACACTGTAGCCACTTTTTCCACTCTTGGTAATCGATTTGAAAATCGTTTTAATAAGTTGAAAAATTATATCTTTTTCGCAAAGAGATATATAAAAAATGAATTAATAAGAGATAATTGACTAACAAGGGAAGTTTCACAAGTGTCCGGAATCGATTTGCTTCTCCATGAAATGTGTTATTAAACACGAAAATCTAAGAGAAACATATTTTTTTATGCCCTAACTCATGTTTAAGGGGTAAAACACCCCTTTGAAAAAAAAACGGTATTTTTCTTTCGAGGCGAATGTCGTCGGATGTATAGTAAACGAAAAAAAAAAAAATTTTTTTTTAAAGTTGTACTGTTTCAAGAATACTTCAATGTTGTGAAGAAAATATTGTTTTAATTTTTTTGTTTAATTGTTAACAATAAATTAAAAAGAATTTTTTTCAATGTTGTGAAGAAAAAAAATTTTTTTGTTATCAAACAAAAATTTTGTTATTAAACAAAAAAAATGTTTTTCTTCACAACATTGAAGTACCCATAAAACCGTACTTTTGTTTAAAAAATTTTTTTCTATCGTTTATACTTCCGACGATATTCGCCTCGAAAGAAAAATACCGTTTTTTTTTTCAAAGGGGTGTTCCACCCCTTATTATACGTGAATTGAGGCACGTATAAAAAGATACGTGTCTCTTAGATTTTCGTGTTTAACAATGTATTTCATGGAGAATCAAATTGGTTCCGGACAGTTGTGAAACTTCTCGTATAAATTGTTTTTATTATTCCGCTACACCGCTTATCTTTCCCGACTTCATGTGTCAGACGGTGATAACTTCAAATCCACGTAACTTGGTCATAAAAAATAAGGTACCTGAGCCGAATAAGGCCCACCTAATTTAGTTTATTTTTTTTTTAATTCTATCTATGGGGATATTGAAATAAACTAAGTAAGAATCAAATCTTCATTTCATTCACTCCCAAAAATAAAATATATTATTTATATAGAATACATGTAAATAAATGAAAACAAAAATTTATTAAACTCTGACATTGGGCTTTATTATATGCATATGAATATAATAAGACCCAAATAAAAAATTAATTAAAAATAACGAAGAAATTAAACATTTTCTTTCTAAATCAGTTTTAAAATTAACTGAAACTGAATTATTAATTATAGAAAGGAAATTTCTTATAGGACTTACTCTACTCTCAAATATTACA
>NW_017256213.1:0-688 GCF_001594055.1 Mycetomoellerius zeteki
CGCGCAAGTATCGAGGTGTTTGGTTAGGTTACAGATATTTTTGCGACACCTGTTTTGAGTTAGCAATTTTTCCTGAATCCTTGACCCATGGCCGACGCAGTGGTGGTGGTCCCCCCCCTGTCCGCCCCCCCCCCCTGGCCAAAAAACCCCCCCCTGTCCGCCCCCCCCCCTTGGCCATGGTACTCCTTTTAGGTGGGAGATGGGTTAAAAATATTGGATTTTGATAATTTTGGACACGCTATCTTATAGATCTCGACGAGCCAAACACAAAAGGTGGGATACACTTTTGCCCTAGGACCCACCGTTCGGAAGATAGGGGGCGCTGAAGGGTCCACTTGAAAAAGAATTATGGAATTTCAATGGTTTCATAATTTTTCTGTAATGTCGGGCCCGAGACAAGAAGATTGACCCCCCGGACGACCCATCTATCTCTCACCGTTTGGGCTGTGGTACTCCTTTTATGTTTGGTAAAACGTTTTTCGAAGCTAGTGGGCAGGGGGGTCGCCGGAGGGGGTTGGTCATCATGAGCAAAGTTGCTCGGCTCGTCGAGACCGAACGATACCCCCCCCTAAAAGTTTGATTTTTTCAATATTTTCCAAAATTTTTCTAAGTCTCACACCCCTCAAAAATCGATGATAAACGAAGGGGTTGAAAGTCACAACTACGATCGCCTATCGAAAATGAGTGT
>NW_017256214.1:0-342 GCF_001594055.1 Mycetomoellerius zeteki
CTTAAAACAATTTATTATATTTAAAGAAATAGTATACTTAATTAAAGTAAATTAGAAACGTATACTTAATTAAAGATAATATATTTGACAAAAAGAGAAAGAAATTTTTATCTATAATAAACATATCCTTTTAATTTTAAAATACATTTTTTTTACTCACGAGCTTTTTCCTTTTATTTTAATGTTTTTCTGAAAATTCTTTGCAAAAACATATCCTTTTAATTTTAAAATACATTTTTTTTACTCACGAGCTTTTTCCTTTTATTTTAATGTTTTTCTGAAAATTCTTTGCAAGTCCTAAATGTGTTTTCACCAAAGAATGTAATTCACTAAGCACTTATA
>NW_017256215.1:0-451 GCF_001594055.1 Mycetomoellerius zeteki
TAATAAAAAGAAGAATAAAATTTCCCTTCCTTCTACTTTACTACAGAACACAATTGCACGCACAACATAAAAGTCATAAAACGATATAGTATGCATACTGTATGTTCGCCTGACCTGCTGGCAATAATGCTACAACTGCTAGAGTGAGCCGAAGTCAACATTAATTAATATTTTGAAGTTTAATTTCCTCGGTTAAATCAAACTGAAAAATATTTAAAAAAGTTTTATAATATTTGATACAATATAAAATATAATATTATTGTACATAACCTTTATAATATAGTAAAGTACCAAAATCATATTTTAGTTGTAAAATCTCGAAATTGTCATAGCAACTTAAAATTCTGTTTGGTTTAGTCGAAATGCATTTAACTATATAGGTTGATATCAAAACATAATAAAACCATTTCTCTCATGCATTAGAGAGAATAGAAGATCTATTACATGATGT
>NW_017256215.1:771-2581 GCF_001594055.1 Mycetomoellerius zeteki
ACAATTTTATCCATACACAGACACTATAAGAAATGCGCACGAGACAGAGATGAGATGATATTTCTGCAATTTCGAAAAATCTTGAAACATTCATCTCGATATCAATTTTCGAAAATTACGAATATCTAATTTCAACGAGATTTGCGAAAAATAATTTAAAAAGTGCAAAAATAGTTTTATTTGTGAGTATAGATTGCGGGTATATAATTTATTACAATTCTCAAAAAATAATGTATATTACATAACTGGGTATTTCTACCTTAACGCTACTCCTAAAATAATATAAACAATAAGTTTTCAATAAGAAATTTTATCGAAAAACAATGAATTCTTATCTGCATTCTTATCTGGATTTAATTCTGGTATTTATATTCTCGAGGTGAGGAAGATCACCATGACTAGTTAATAATTGTTATATTCTATGTATGTGAATTTATTAGTTATCTCTGAAGAAGGCTCAAAAATGAGCCGAAACATGTAAGCGCTTTAGTAAAATAAAGAAGTTTCACGCTACGATAGTCGTGTTATTTGCGCAACATCTCCCGCGCTTGACTCCTACTGCCCTTGTTCTTTCATTGTTTTTTGATTTATAAGGAGTCTTAGTTAGGTTGATTTATTATAAGAAATTTTATATCAATGATTCTGAGTAGTCGCCGCGGTCATCACATTTAATCGTGACGTGCTAAGCGACAAATGACACATTAATTTTTGTTACATGCAACAAATAAAGAGAATGTGTATAAAACGAAATAGCATTAAACTTGTAAAAATTGGCGGAATCTATTCAGACAGTTAATAAATAATAGTAAATAGTGATAAAAGGCACATGACCTGCATTTACTCAATTCGTATGCGTATCCTATTTTCACTTCACGTATCACTTTACATTTATTTATTAACTGCAGGACAGATAAGGATAGCATTTATATCCTATATAAATATATATAGACATTTTTACAAGTGTTTTCCAGCGATCTAATCATTTTATTTTATCCTAATTGTCTTAAAAAATTTTTCATAATAAAAATTAACGTCATTTGTCGCTTATGACGTCACTATTCAGTAGGATCGTGGCACTACACAGGAATCTTAAAATTCTAGCAAAGATAATGTAGTACGTAAATAGTACATTGTGTGACAAGTGCGAGAAGTTGGCTGTTGCGACGAGTGCGGAGTGGTCGCACGAGCCGGAGGCGAGATTTTATGTAAAGTAGTAAAATAATTATTAACTTTAACTGTTAATAACTTTTTAACGAATGACGAGCGACGGCTAAAATTTGTTGGAAGTCACTCAGGGTCATGACCTTGACAACATATGTCAAGGTCAAGGGGCATCGGGGCTGGCTCCCCTCATCAGCATAATTACCGCAGGGTATTTCAATTGCGTTGATATAATATCTTGTGAACCAAGCGTCCAATCGACATGAATTTTTGCATGTCCATTTAATATATGTTCTTTTATTAGTGGAACTATGGAATTTAATTTACGATTATTCCATTTTATTATATAAAAAAGAAACGAAACAAATTTATGGGTGAAAATCAATACCATTTTTCAAAACATTATCGTTTCGACAATTTTCAATTTTTTTTCCTTATATTTTAATTCCAGTAACTCTTACAATTTAATAATTTCTTTGGTTTTTTCTCAGTCTCAGACTATTAGAACGGAATGATGTCAACGCGTCAAAAAGAAATTTTTTCACGTACCGCCGCGTATCTTTTTTTTATATGATATATATGACCACGAAAAAATATTCTTAAATATCTATATTGTACAGATAAAGTTTCAAAAAGTTTCATATTAATA
>NW_017256216.1:0-295 GCF_001594055.1 Mycetomoellerius zeteki
AGTTCGGTTGTATTCATAAAATGCGGTCCGTATGTAAAAATATAAAAGGAGATCTCATCTCACTTTTCATAATTCTTATATTGTCTTATGCAGTGGCGTAGCCAGGAAAAAGTTTCGGGGGGAGCTGTAGCTTTAAATTTGTTATAATTAAAAACAGGTGCGCTAAGTTTTTGGCAATAATTTAAACGTTTAAAAAAATTATATTTTTTTAAATATTAAAATTAAACTACAAAATTATTGAAACTATTAAGAATTTCGGGGGGGGGGGGGGGCCCCCCCACCCCCCCCCCCCCCC
>NW_017256216.1:317-1547 GCF_001594055.1 Mycetomoellerius zeteki
GTCTTATGTATATTCATAACGTCGCTTGACATCGTCGAGTATAAATGTTACATCCAATTGTATCATGGCTTACTTTTTATTAAATTTAACTTTGTTAACTGCGTTTTCCTCTTGGCGTCTATCTTACATCATTAAGACAATATAAGAATTATGAAAAGTGAGATGAGATCTCCTTTGATATTTTTACATATGGACAGCATTTTATGAATACAACCGAACTTTTTACTGGAAATTATAATTTGACTGAATTTTCCGATAATTTATGTAAGAGTGTTTGTTGTTTTATATTGAAAATGATCCAATTGGTGTCGAAACGTTTGTATATATACGATTATTAAATATCTTACAGTATAATTGGCTCGTTGCCCTTCTTCTATTTACTGAGATAATAAAGTATATACACACCTTAACCTTCTGTGTCGGCTCATATTAGCATGTTTCAACTTTTATTTCATCCCTTTCATAATTTTACTAAATATTCTCTTAATAATAATAATGATAGTAACAGCACTATCTTAATGAAGATAAAACTCTAGTATTATACGATAAATATAGATAAATGATTATTTTAAATCGAAATTATTAAATAAATAAATTGAAATTTTGTACAAATCGTTTGCTTATTTTTTATGAATATTTTTATAAAAATGCCGTTACGAATGTGTATATATAATATAATTCTCTAACTATTGCATGGTTGTTTTAAAAATCATTTCCAGGTATTGGGCATTATATTGTAAGTGGTCTAGAAGATTTGGAATTCACACCCTCCTGTAAAAAAACTGTTGGTATTTGATGGATAGTTTGACTTTTCATTGTGGATAGATCTTATGAATTTTATGTGGAATCAGTATACATTAAGTTCGCTTTCAGTTATAAAGATTGTTTCTCTTTGTATCGGACACTAACGAGCGTATCATAAGATGAAGATAAATTTATTAAATTTCATTAGATGGATTTTAGTAAATTTTATAAGTACAAGGTAACAATTAAAAGCAAATACGATTTATTTATTATTAATATTTCATTTTGTTTATCAATATTTATTCAGTAACCATTAGTTTAATAAAATTTGTGTTATCGTACATATATTTTCAACGTTTTCGTGTAATTCCGCATTATTAAATATTTTTAATTATGACACTATATAATAATATATTTATTATATTTTGTACAGTATTTTTAATTGTATCTTGTTGATTATACCAGAATTACTCGTTAATTGGATAA